>NC_140496.1:19332933-19697933 GCF_964271855.1 Acomys minous
ATGTACTCCCACCATCCTGAGGAAGAAACCGGAGAAATGAAAGGGCAAGGGCAGAATCCATTCAGCCTGGTGGACAGCAGGTAGCCAGTGGCTTCTAACCCTTCAGGACACAAGCCTAACAGAATCGTGCAGAATGCACCCCACACCTCGGCTGGCTCTGCTGGAAGGCCGAGAGTCCCCAGCAAGGAAGCCTGTGCTGTCCAGCCTCGCATCCCAGATTGTTTTCCGAGTCTACGCTGGAACGGCAGCGATCCACGCATTACGGTGAAACACTGGCGATTTGGCTACCAAGACAGAGACATTTAAATTTCGCTATCAAAACTTGAGTTTTAATTGAGGACCCAGAGGCGTTCTCTTGTGGCTCTCCGGGGACCTGGGTGACCAGCAGGCAGGGAAACAGAGGCAATGTTTACACTGCTCTCAAGGCCACAAAATTTTCCAGTGCCCGTTTTTATGTTTGAGATGGGGAAAGGATCTTTTGGGCCGTGATTCTTACAATTGGGTCACAGTTTGAAGGAGTTCCTTAATATCTGCACATCGAAGAAAAGCCTTTGAGCTATTTCTGTCAGCAGAGACCTGTGTGATCCAGTTCTCCGTTGGCCTCCTACTTAGGCTGGAAACAGGCTTCCTATGGGATGTAAGTAGGCCCAGAAACGGACGCTCTGGCCATCTCTAAAGGCAGTAGAAGTGCAAACTCATATTTCTCTTAAAAACAAACAAACAAACCACTGGGACAACTCAGAAGACGTTAACTGCAGAGGCTGGACTGGGGGGAGGGGGGGGGTCAGTACAGGATGAACCAGCACACGCGCCGGGGCAGCTGAAAAGGCCCTTGCTTCCGGCTACCCGTGCTGACGTGATACAGTTCCTCACTCCCATGGAAATCCAAGGACATGAGCCCCCACCCTCCCAAACTCTCAACCTAGTAAAAACTACTTCTCCTTGTTCACTCCAGGAACAAGTTTTAAAATTTCAAGTTCCTCAGACAGCCCTTGTCCCTGGCCGTGAAGAGGCAGGCCAAGACAAAGGTTGACTAAAGTGATGTTTAGGCATGAAACAGCACTCCCTGGTTCTGTGGGAGGGGCGGGAGGGGCTGTGCCTCTGAGCTGGGAGCTCCAGGATGTGTGGGCACTTCGTCAGCCTTCAAAGCTCACTCTTCAACATCAACACGCGCCCCACTAGGCCTCACCTAACGCAGTAACCACCGTGAGGGAGTCTACTTCCTCTCCCCCTTTCTTCCCTTCTTGGTGTCACGTGCTATCAGCATCCTAGTAGAGAAAAACCACAGGGTTGTGCCTCTCAGAGCGGGCTCGCTGGTGGCCGCAAGGGCACACAATAGTATATCCTTTAAGAGGAAGGCATGGTGGGAGAGCCCAGCCAAGGACAGACTAAGCTGTAATCCACCGTGAGGTTAGGTTATGACCTAACGCGAAAAGCCCAGTCCACTTGTGGAAAATAAATTATTATTTTATTATAGAATAAGAAGAGATGAAAGGGTGAGAACTTCTGCAACCAAGGCTAATGAAGCCAAGCCGAGTCCTGCAGAAGGAGCACCACACAGGGGGCACGTGTCAGGTGAGGCAGGAAGCTGCGGACTCTGCGCCCATCACCCAGGTGACATTCCTGGTGATGCCACACACTCTCCAGAGGGGTCCTTCCAGGCCAGGATTTTGTGACAACGTTGAAGGAGCCCCTGCTCATGTCCACCTTTTAACAGAGTGGATTATTAGCATATTTTGCAGAGAGCCAGCAGAAAAGTTTAATTGCCCCTAATTACCTAGTCCAAGAAGGTTCCCGGATAATGGCTCTCAGAGTTCTGGCCTGGGAGTGACGTAAATTTCCCTGACTCCAGCTTCATTATGTCCCCAACTTAGACAAGAGCCCCTCCAAGGTGACTTTCCACCAGACAGGGACACACCTGGGGGTGGGGGGGGGGGAGCGGCGCTACAACCACACAAGGCTCTCGTGGGAGGAGTCGGTGCTTCAGTTTTCACAGGGCTGGGATGTGTACTAGTGTGTGTGCACGCCTGCGTGCGTGTGGGGGGAGGTGGTGGGGGCTGGGGACTCCGGCGCATCTCCAGAGGGAGGACTGACAGAAGGAATATGTAATCAGAAGCCATCACAATTACAAATGTAAATGAGCAGGCAATTGGCACTGACCTTTGTAGATTGTTAGAGGACTAATTAAGGCAAACGAAGAACCCTGTTCCGACAGAAAAACAAGGCCGAGCACACCCTGACAACTACTCCTGGCCTCCAGGGGTGGGTGGAAAACGCACCCAAATCAGAGGGTAAACCGAACGAACCATCGGATGCTTTGTACCCACGACAGAAAACCATCTCTATGAATACAAGCCAGTGGCTGAGGACGTCAATGGGTGGACGTCAATGGGAGGAGGTCAATGGGTGGATGTCACCAGCTGGAGGTCTTTCTGCAGGCCTGGTGCTGTTTGATGCCGCATAAACAGTTCCCTCCTGGGGAAACTGCCAGTGGCACCGAGTAACAAGCCCTGCTTACACACGGCTGTTTGGAAAGGTTTAAGGAAAACGTTTCTTTGAAGACAGTGAGCTCTAGTTTCATTCTGTAAATCTGGGTCTGCGTGGTGCTGTCCGCCCCTCTGCAAACCGTCTTCCTAAAAACACACCTCAAAACTTACAGTCTTTGTCCAGAGACCACACTTAACGTGGGAGAAGTCCTGTCAGTGCCATTCCTCCAAGGACCCAGGCACGCAGCCACCCCAATTTTGTTTGCCCCTTTGAATTTAACTTTTTGACTTAGGTATGCTTTGGCCCCAGGCTTTCCCGAGCCCTGTCAACAAAGACCAGGCAAAAAGGGAAAAGAGAAAGTGGAGGCTTTATAAAAACAGCTCCCGATATAAAGAGCTGCCTGCAACGCATTTTAGTGCTGTGAGAAAAATTATACTGAAATTGCATATAATTTATTTTTGCAAAAGTGAAAAAAAAAAAAAGATGTGCTTCATGTTTAGAAGGCTTTTGAAAACAGAGCCAGCTGAGAATGCTGGATCCTGTGTCTTATTCTCTGAAGCTGTGTGAGTCCGCGCACTCACCCAGAGTTGGCTTGAAGAGAGGAGCCAATGAATGCTTCAGTACAGACCGTCACCAAATACACCTCATCACTCGGCAAGCTGCACTCACTTCCCTGGCCCCGGAAAGTCACTGTTCTGAAAGATGTCAACTGTGTCCCCCCAACTCAACAAAAGGTACCTAAGTCACCCTTTGATGGAGAACGATTTGATTAAGTTATAAGTGGCCGAAGCTTGAAGATCTCCGTCTCTATGAAAGAAAAAGTACCTAAGGCAAGAGGGGTAAGAGAGAAGCCAGGAGGGAGAGGGGAGGAGGAAGAAAAGAAAGGCCAAGAGCGGAAGCACAAAGGACCTCTTATATTCGCTAAGCTTAGGACACTGATAAAGTAAATTAACTACAGTTTCTCCCAGGAGCCAGAAATGTCTTTTTAATGAGCAAACCAGGGGTTGAATCCTACAAGTGACATGCCCGCCTGAGCTATCCAAGCTTTCTAGAGCTTTGGGTCAATCAAGGCAAAGCAGACAGCTGAAACCAGTCACTGAGAAAGCTCATGGTGATGGCTCCCTGTCCCTGCCACCAGACAGAAGTGAAATGAAAAGACCAAAGACCAACAGAGCCAAGAGACCAGTTGGTCTTTCAGGAAAAAACAAAACAAAATGAAAACAACAGCAACAAAAACACTCCAACTGATAGCCACAACTCCAGGTAGAAATTGAAGACTAAATTTTCTAAAGAAATGGGGAAATGGCCTCACCTAAGTAGGTCATAGTGTTGGAGGTCAAATTGTGAACTTTGTTTATGCCAGGAGAATATTATAACAGTGAGCTATATTCCCAGTGCCTATGGGCGTGTGTGCTGTGTGAGTGTGTTTGTGTTTATATGTGGGGGCTATGTGTGTGCACAGGTGGTATGTGTGTGGTGCATAAATAGGGTGTGTGAGCATGTAATGTGTGTGCATGTAGTATATGTGTATGTGTGCATGTACGTAGTGTGCATGTATGTAGTGTTTGTCTAGGTGGTTTGTGTATGTATGTGTGTGTGTAGTGGTGTACGTGCATATATGAGATGTGTGTTTGTATGTGAGCATGCATGTGCAAGCTGAGTGTGAGGTGTCTGTGTTTTCACACTGAAGTGGGGTTAGGAAGACGAATATAATGCAAGCCTTGGAGCCAGGTGTGGCACACACCTGTAATCCCAGAACTCAGAAGTGAATGGGAGGAAGATTCCCTGTTCAAGACCAGCCTTGGCAACCAAGCAAGGCTGAGGCCAGCCTGGGCTATCCTAGGCTCCCTCTCAACCAAACAGTTTGCCTATGTATAGTGATGTAGGCCTGTAATCCCAGCACCCAAGAAACAGAGACAGTAGGACTGCTGTGAGTTCAAGGCCAGCCTTGTCTGTACAGTGCACTCCAGGCCAGGCAGGGTTTCCTAGAAAGGCTTCATCTCAGAGATAAAACAAACTGACTAGAAAGCCCCGCAGGACTTGGCCTTCCTGTTGACACAAGGTTAAGGCACCAAAGACAAGCAAGACTAATGGAGAAACAGTAGCCCACCAACCTCCACCCTGCGGCAGGGCCTACATGACTGAAATCTCACCCTGAGGCCCCCTGTGGGCTGGGGAGCCATCGCAGCAGGTGCCGATCCCAATGAGCACCACAGAGTTCTAAAGGATGGGGGGAAAGTCTTCATGCCTTCCTGCATGTCTGCTCCTTTCCTGAGCCAACAGGTTCTGACCAGCAGACAGGTGAGCAACACAACACACAGAAGTAACGTCTCTGGGGAGGAAGTGGCTCGCGAGTTCTTTCTGGCGGCCCTTCCCAGCGAGGAGGAGTCCTGCCCATTGTAGAAGGTGCCTGAGATGAGAGCGTGAGGACCTTACAAAGGAAAGAAAGTGACTGCCGGAGGCTTCTGCGTGCAGCTCTGCGGGATCTGGACCACAGCATTGAGAAGAAAGGAGACAGGACAACAGAGTTGAAGCAGATCACGGGACACGCCAGCATAACAACCTCCAGGCAGCTGGACCAACTAATGACCATCTGGTTTGCGGTCGGGGTAAGCAGGGACAGGGACCTGAAGGGGGCTCACGGGCTTCCTAATGCTTCCTGTGGCATGAGCACAACACTGCTCGCTGGAGGGTCACGTCCTGATCTTTCTCCTAATGAGGACAGGACGGGAGGTGCTGACAAGTCTGTGTTTACAAGCCTGAAGCTGACAATCCTAAGTATCTCAGTTCTGTCGCGCCCCGCATGTCCCTTTCCTTAAAGACATCCTTTCAAGTTTTTAAGAGTGGATCCGCAGGAACGAGGGAGGCCGTGTTTCAAGATGTGTTCTCCTACAGGGATTTCTAAAACAGAACCGCGTCCCTGTTCATGTCAGTGTATTACCTAATAATTTGTCCCTTTGTCGTCAGTGGAGGATGAACTTCACTGGCGCATTTGTGTGGGAGGAAGGCGGGGGGCGGGGGTTTGCATAGCTGGTGGGCAGCAACATGACTGGAGGCCAAAGACAACACCAAAGGATTTTGAAATTCGGGACAGAATTCTATCACCCTGACTCAAGTTGCTCACGTCCTTGGGGGTGGGGGAGGCTAATAAGCAATAAATGAAAGAAAATGAAGGAGGTAGCGTGTAAGAAAGCCAGTCTAGAGGGCAGCATGAAGTGGTAGATTCCATTAGAAAGCAGGGGACTGTCTGCTGCCCCATTCCACGGACCTGAGTGGGATGGCAGCTGTCTGTCAGTTAGTTTGGGGAACCTCACTCATAAAGAGGGAATTCTGAGTGGAAAGGAAGAACTAAAGAGTGCAAAGAGACATCGAAGGAAATCCTATGAGATGACTGCGCAGTGCAGTGTGGCCGTGGGGGAACAGACAGAGCAGGGCCACACAACAGCTAAAAATTACTCTCACTGTTGCCCCTCAGAGTACACACCCACTGTGGGATGGGGTCAGACATGACCAGGAGCCTTGCGGATGAGACAGTTATTTAAACTCCAACCAGGGAAGAGACACTACTTCCCGGGGCCCACAAAGGACAGCCACCGTCCTGGCCTCTGCCACCTGCACATCCCTGCACTGCCCATTGTGGGAGAAGATGCTGTTCACAGAAGTGGGAAACCTCAACAAGCACAGTGGAAGGAAAAAAACCAAAAAAAAACAAAAAACCCAACATCGGGGTCTGTGAGTGCATCCTGTCGGGAGGGAAATGGGAACAGCACTTTTGTTTCAAAAGGCGAGGCGGCCAGGGAGCCACAGGATGATCCTGACGGGAGCTAGCGAACTCGGGGCTTTGGAGGGGCTTAGCGGGATGCCTCTACGAGGAAATGAAGCTGACGGGGCAAAGTGAGCACGGAGCACTCGGAGATTAGGGTATGTCTGCTCTGGCAGTGTTAGGTAAGCCATGAATTAATCATAAGTACCTAGAAAAGCAGGGAAAACAAAAAGTTGTACAAGAAGGTAAATGAAATTATAAAACTCTACAAGGCTCAGCTGTGATTAATATTTATAGAGTTATAATAGTGAAAATACTGAATATTAATATCACCCCCAATTATTATTTCATCCTAATAGAAGGGCGGAGATGGGGGAGGGGGCCTGCAGGGGGATGAGAGTACAGTGAAAGGGCTTCGGGCGCTGAAGCGAGGGGCAGTGTCACTGGTATGTGTGCACACAGAGTGTCATTACACCTGTGGCCGTGTAAGTATGCATTAGGGGGTGTGAGGTGCACTGTGCCTATCAGGACATCTGTGAAGGATATGTGTGAACACAGCATGTATGCAATGGCCCTGCTTGAGTGCACGTGTTGTGCTGTGTGCTGGTAACATGTGTCTGAGCTCACATGGGGCAGAAGTGGTCCCAGCATCTATGTGATGATGCCTGTTTGTGTGGGGCCAGCTTAAGCTTGCACGTGCATGGATGCATGTATGTATGAGCATACGTTGTGTTGTATGTTGGTAACGTGTGTGAGCACGCATGGGGCAGAAGTGGGCCCAGCATTTAAGCGATGGTGCCTGTTGTGGGGGGCCGGCGTAAGCATGCACGTGCATGGACGCATGTATGTATGAGCATACGTTGTATTGTATGTTGGTAACGTGTGTGAGCACACATGGGGCAGAAGTGGGCCCAGCATTTAAGCGATGGTGCCTGTTGTGGGGGGCCGGCGTAGGCTTGCACATGCATGGATGCACGTATGTATGAGCAGGCCGGAATGAGAGGGTTCATAGAGCAGCTCACAGGGCAGGCTGGGGGTGGGGGTGGGGTGGGGGGTGCATGGGGGAGGGACAGGGGAGTCCTTGTCTTGCAGCTCAGTGGTCAGCTAAGAGTAGGAGCATGCTGAGAGCCCTGAGGTGAGTCAAAGGGAGAAGCAGCTACAAGTCGAGGGCGGCTCCAGAGATCAGGGTGGAGGAGGGTCAGGCCGTTTTTTTCTGTTCCTAAGGTTAAATATAATAATTTTTTTTTGCCCCCGAAAACTATTCAAATGCATGCTTGACTTAACAATTCCCGATTAACGCTCCACAAAGCTGACTGGGTGGAAGCTGCTGCGGCAGATGAGGAATAAGTAATGGTCTAACAGCTCACAAGTGGCCCTTTTATCATGGAAAGTGGACAAAAAACCACCTCAGCCACTGCTGCCACCGCTGCCACTGCCACAACCACCACCATCAACCACCACCAACACCACCAACCAGCAAGAAAGTTCTGGAAAAAACTGTGTCCCAAGAGCTGGGACTGCTGACACATCCAGGAAGGTGTGGGAGCATGCGTGGCCATGCCAGCAGGGACCAACACCCTCTGGCATCCTGAGGACCGAAGGACCAAGAACCATAAACTCGCATGACAAGTGTCAAGAGAAGCAGCCTCCTTCTCTCTCCTAGGGAGAAACAACCTGAGGGTGAAGGAAGGGGGTCACCAAGGGGGCGGGCAACCCTTTCACTGACTAGCAGGAGGATGCGGGAAGGCGCTGGCTCCCTCATTGGCTGGCTTACTTACAGGGAGGGAACAGGTGATGACAGCTCGCTGGGCACACGCTGGACATAAGCTACAAAGACTTTTTTTGGGGGGGTGGGGGGGTCTTGGAAAAATCATGAGGCTTTCATGAGAAAGTTAAGTGAAGAAAACCTTATTTGACAGAGTTTCCGTCTTTGCTTCTGGGACAGGGTCTCACTGTGTAGACCAGACTGGCCTAGAACTCATGAAGTTGTTGCTCTGCCAGGGCTATGAGCCTGTACCACCAGTCCTGTCTTGCTTGCTTGTTTTGAAAGAACCAAGTGACTTAGGTTGCATTGCTGAGTTAAGGGACACAAGAGAAAGGTTGAAAAAAAATTTTTTTTAAAAGAAGTTGATTCTACCAAATGAGGCCCCGCTAGGAATGAGTGTTACCTGGGGGGAAGGGAGAGTGAAAAGGGCTCCGTAGATAAGATGTGAGATGGCAGGGAGGCAAGAAATGGCAAACTGCACAGGGTCACGAGCCGCAAACAGGAAGTCCAGAAGCCTGAACCAGCGAGACAGTGAGTCACTTTCAAATACAACTAAGGGTCCTGTGACAAGTCTAAGTTTTGAGGTCCTCTCAAGTTCAATTTTGAAGCCCCCAACTTTGGAGCCACAAACTACTACTAGTACTCAGCAAAGGCACACAAGTAACATTGCTTTTGAGACAGGGTCTCACTGGGTAGTCCAGGCTGGCCTAGAACTTGTGAAGTCGCTGTCTGCCAGGATTACAAAACCGTGTGCGGCAGTACAAGAATCCACAGGGATGGGGCGAGATGGGGGGGGGGAAGGCTGGGGGAGGAAGGCCAGCCGCAGGAGGCCTGCCTCTGGGACAAGATATCTATAACTTCCATGTGGCTGAACGCACACCTAACGAAGGGTGATTCTTATGAAAAAGGCAACAATCCAACCAAGCTCCTTCCATCACAAGCATCAGCTGAGGTGCCTAGCAACAGACACAGGGGCAGCAGCTTTGATACGCTAAGCCCGCCCACAGGGTGGAAGCCTGCAGGAGGCTCCGCCCACCAACACCTTCCCCCGTTCTTGCCGCCCCTCACCTGGATCCGTGGAGGGGCACCTGCGGATGGTGAAGATCTGGCCCAGGTCTTCATCCTCCTCCGGAAGGCCCTTCTGCAGCCGCTGCAGCTTGCGCAGGCTCTCGCTACGCTGATGCTTCATGGAGCGCACATGCTGGATGAGGTTGAGCTTGGCCTTGGTGGAGTAGTTGCACAGGACGCAGTGGTAGTAGCAGCTCTCGCCCTCCACGCCGCTCTCGTGCTGCTGCAGGTGCTGCAGGGAGAAAGGAAAGGAACACTCCCTTGGTCAGGCACTCAAGGCACACGGTTGGCACAAGCCACTCCTGCACTGTACTGGCCCGCTGTGAGAGGTGTGCCAACCAGGGACTGAGTTGGGACCCGATGGCTGTTGATAAGTCTCCTCACGCTGGGTGTTTTTACTGTCCCCAGTGTCCTCTTCTCTGGAAGCTCTCTGAAGGTTAAATAGCATGCTGATAAATTTACCTGTCTCTCCCATGTGGTTCCTGCCAGGTAGCTTGCCACAGTGACTGTTAATTGTGTTCATTAACAGGGCTTTCTCAGTTTTACACAATGACAAAAAGCTCACCCCTTTCCCTTTCCAGAGTAAATTGCTTTATTTAAAGCAGAGCAGGGCAAACCGGCCTGAACCAAATCTGGCCTGCTGTCCGTTTTCATCAATAAAGTTTTATTGGAACACAGCTAGGTCCACTGACAGGCATACAATCTATAGATCTTTTTGAAGTCATGAGAGTTGAACAACAGTGACACAGATGGATGACCTGCAATGATCTAGACCTTTCCAGGCAAAGTGCACACCCCCACTCCTTTGGTGGCAGCTCATGGTCAACCCTCCTGTAAAGTACCCTAGGTCAGTCACGAAGATTCAAGGAAATGTCTGGCCATTTTCATAGGTGCCTGCCTAGCATGTATGACGCTGTGAGCTTAGGGAGTAGTGGTGCACAGCTGTAACTCTAGCATTCAGGAGGTAGGGGCAGCAGGGTTTAGAAGTTCAAGGTCATCCTTGGCTACATAGTGAATCCTGGGGCAAAAGTGGCCTATATAAGACTATGGCAGCACAGGGGAGGGCGCGGGTGTGAGGGGGAGGTTTTAAATTAAAATTAGTCTACCTGGGTATAGTGGCATAAACCTATAATTTTAGCACCTGGTGGCTAAGGAGCAGGAAGATCGAAAGTTCAAGGCCAGCCTTGTCTACATAGTGAGCTCATGACTCAAAACTAAAACAAAAGCAGGCTACAGTACTGCACAGCCATCTAGCTCATCACTGGCCAGGATGACTGGCCCCAGTTAAGCTTTCTGTTTTGTTTGGCAGATGCAACATCGATTCCAGAACTTGGAAGCCCAAGAGCCAACAGGAAGCAGAGTGCTGTGGGTCAGCGCATGCGTACTACAATAGCAGGTGCCACAGAAACAGTTCACAGAAGCCAGACTTAAAGGTCACCCGAGAACTAAATTCATCACGTTCTCGAACCTTCTGGGAGGAAAAGGAGGACCCTGGGTGGCTAGGAGCAGGGAATTGGTTTGTTCCCAGTGTAGAAAGGGTGTCTCTTGCTTTGGACTATCTTGACAGGGAGAGGAAGTTTTCCCATTCGGTGTGCACAGAGCAGGCAAACAGTCCAAAAAGCTTAAGTGGCTGACCCCCAAGTAACTCAAGCTCTTGGCAGAGAAAGAGCTAGAACCCAGCTTGCCTCCCCTACACCACACAGCCAGCATCACTGGGGATAAGGAAACACAGCTGATGTGAAAGGTCCCATGTGCTCATGACCGACGGACCTTCCTTCTTGTTCCAGAGCCGGAACAAGCCTAGGACCAACCCTTGGGGTGGCCTTGGGACAGAAGTCTCCTTTCTGATCCCAAAGGGCCTGTGCGGTGTCCATGCCTTGACGGTGGCCTGTGATACTGCGGGGAAGGGGAGCGACATCTTCCTTGTCCAACTAATGAGGCAGGGTTCAGCAAAGCCAGAGTGCTCAGCACACCCTGTACTTCCTGAGAAGGACAAGACGGTAACAGAGTGGCCCTACAAGCACATGCTATCATCTGCTGACGCTGCCCTGAGGCTCACTTGCTCACATCTTACATCCACCAGGAGAGTGAGGAAAATCCAAAAAGTTTGTGCACGCGCAGATGGAGAAACACGAGTGCGCTAACAAGGTACCGTGGCGAGGTTCCTAGGGAGGATGGAGGCCTTCTATCACAAGGACTGACTGAGGCTTTGCAACAGAAACCAAACCAAACCTGTGCCAGCCTGTAGGTGCAAATGCGGAGGGTGAGTGATAAGGTTCACCCCTGCCCGACCCCTGCGCCCCACACACGCACCGTCCAATTCTCTTATCTTTTTGGTTGTGAGCGTAGCCTTTAATGGCTGAACCATCTTCTCCAGCCCAGCACCGTCCAAGTCTCAAAACTGGGAAAATTCAACTCTGTCAAATATAGCACTTGGGGGTAAAAAAATCAAGCCCCTTCAAGTAACCGCTGCCCCGGAGCAAGTCCACAGTGAGAAACCAGAGGAACCTGCCACAGTGTCATGGGACTGCCGAAGAAAAGAAAGTACCGCTGACAATAAAAAACCTTCTGGAGGTAAACTGCTTTGTGGGTTGATTCGTTTTGTTTTGTTTTCTCAATTGTTTCTCTTCAGTGTCTCCCCTGAGACGAGAATGAACAGAAGACTAAAAGGGGACACAAGAAGACAATGTTTTGTTGTGGGAAGGGAGCACACCTCAAGGAGGACAGTCTGGAATGGCCTTTCTCCCTAGTTTCTTCCCTGGGCCATGCAAAAGCTCAGCTTTTCAGTGGGATCTCTTCCTAGGAATGAGGGAGGGTGTGGCCCGGGGCCAGGAGCAAGGAACCTAGAAAGTGCTATCCTGGGTCACAGAGACTAACAAAGTAACACTTACTAAAGTGTCAAGTAAAACTGAGTGACTAAAAGCTAACAGGGAAAACAACCAGGGTCCAGAGTGTCCCATTTCATCAAGAGATTTTGCTGGCATCACCAACTAGCAAGACTCACGAAAGCCTCAACTTCCTAACTCGCATGGTTGCCCAGGGAAGGGGACTCTTTCCCAGCAATGCACTGAGTCTGCAATGCACTGAGTCTGAACACAGCGTCTTGACTGTGTTCTTGACTGTGTCAGATGGCTGGGACTTCTGAGTCTCTGGGCCAGAAGAGAAGGGACAAGACTCAAAAGAGCAGAACAGGAAGTGAGATGTCAAATTGTCTTTTGTCCTCAAATCCAGAGAGCACTTGGGCGGTCAGGCTGCATAAATCTGGGATTGAAATAAACATCATGCTGAGAGTTCATGCTTTTAAAAAATAAAATAAAATAAAATAAAGGTAAGAAGGTATTTCAAAACCATTCTGCTCACAGGCTCATGTTGGTAAATCGAAATCCACAAAACTGCCACCAGGTTTTTGGAGTTTGGGGGGGTTGTTTTTGTTTTTGTTTTTTTGGTTTTTGGGTATTTTTGCCATGGAGAAGCATTTTGGAAAAGGAAACGGCCACCCTTCACAAATCATGGAGGAAAGAATAAAAGGAAACAAGCAGACCAGAGCCACAGCCCCGTCTACTGAGAACAGCCCCTAGCCCCCGTCTCCATCTCTACCCCCACCTCACCCCCAATTTCCAAATGCCTTTTATAGCCTGGGACCTCTGGTGCTTACCTGCATGTAACAACCCCTGTCCTTACGCCTGTGACTTCTTGTCTTGTCCAGCTTGGAGCCAACAAGGACCCAGCGCCCGCGGCACACTCTGATGTCTGCCTGGGCCCTGCAACACCACCCAGTAACTCCCCGGCTGTGAGTGTGTCAACCCCCTAGCCCAGCTGTCCGGAGTCTGTCTTCCTCACAAGGGGCACTGCCCCTCCCCAGAGCCCCACCCTGGGAACCTGCCTAATGCAAGCCAGCGGGAAGAGGACTCCGTGGGGCAAGTCAGGCAGCCAAGGACATGCCTTCCCCACAGAAGAGCAGAGATGTTTTCATTTGGAGAAGGAGGAAGAATAATTTGTTCCTGACCCGGCTAATTAGAATACCCTCAATTGGGATCACAATGTATTTAATTAAATTCACTGTAATATATGAAGAATCCACCAAGGCACAAATCCCACTGGCACACTCAATAACAGAGCTACCTCCTTTCAGACTTCTCGCTCTCCTCGCCAGGCAGGAAGTTTCCCTCCCACGCAAACCCTGAATTCCCCCGACGGCCTTTCTGCCTCTATCATGGGGAGGAGGGGACCCAAGTTCTGTTTTATTTCTTTCCCTTTTTCTCCTTACTTTTCTCTGTCAGGGTCACAAGTGTGGTTTGAGTAAGATGCAGCAGCAGCCTGGGCTGTCCGGTGCACGGTCCCCGGGGACTCAGAGAACGATGGCTGTGCAAGCCCATTTGTTGGGACTTGTTTGGGTTTGAGTCTAAGTATCTACAACACACACACACAGCGCAATGCCAGGACCTACACAACAGGGAATTCAGGTGATGACAACCTCGTCTGCCTGGATCCCTTCAACTCCAGCCACTGTACGACTATGCCACCCAGACCCTGGAATCCAGACGCCTCTTCGCACCCGGCAGAAAAATGGCAGGGACAGCAGAGGACTACTTAGGAATGGATGACCAACTAGGGAAAAAAAGAAGTCACCCAGCTAAATGTCAATCGGTGAAACCCAGGGCCACACAAACTCTCTGGGTCCATTCGGCCTCTATCTGAAGCCTGGAATGCAAGGAAGGCTTTCCTTGGTTGTCCCCCGAGTCCTGTTTGTTAGAAAGTTGACTGCAGGAGCCTGGGACATAGCTCCGGATTAGAATAACCTCCTAACACGGGACCAAGGCTCTGCTCTATCCCCGGCATTGCAAGTGAAGGAGTGAAGGAGTGAAGGGCGGACAGACGGGTGGTGAACTGCGAGAATTAAAGGGTGTGGGGGGCAGAAGATGGTAAACTGCACTGACTGAATGGGTGGGTGGGTAGATGGACGGATGGTAAACTGCATGAATGAATGGTACAAAAGACCAGCCTAGAAGCACTGCAGAGGCAGAGCTTACAAAAGAAAACTCTTCTAAGAGAGAAACAAGTACCCAGCCCGACTCATATTTGGAAGCGGTAAAGGTCCATCTCTGAACTCTCTGAATGACCACCCTGCATCACCGGAGGACCAGGTGGCCATCATGGTGAGCCACTGGGAACAGGAGCAGTATGTGCCAGGCAGCTGACATCCACGCTGAACATACATGGGGTGGCACACTGGTCAGGGCAGGTGCTCATGTATCTCCATAAAATAATAACAAACCCTAGTCCTCTGGGCTCTAAAATGTTCGTTCCAGCTGTGTGTGACATGGTGTTCCTCACACGGGGGCACCTGAGGTCCAACATCTGTCTCCACGACTTCCCTTTCTGGGTTGGGTCAAGGAGGAAGGTCCCACCCACGGTGAGATGCCTTTGACAAGGAGCCTGGCATGTAGTGTTGGTACAAAACTCCAATTGGTATTTTAAAAGGACGGGAGAACTAGTAGGCCAGGCTGCGTGTGTGCTGTGAGATCCTATCCATCAATACCTGTACCGCTTCGTCCCGCCCAAATACGGAGAGCCAAAGAGGTCTCGTTAGAAAATAATTCATCATCGGGGGGGAAAAAACTGTGCTCCTGTTACTTCTTTCCCAGGAAAACTAACCAACTTCTGTCAGAAAACATTGATTTCTATAAATCTGAAGAAGCCCTAGCCACCTCCTCCTACTCAGCAAAAGGAAACTTCTAACACCTGGTTCTTCATGCATGGGATGTAAAGTATTGATCAGGCTTGGTCACGGCTGCCCCTTTACAGTAAAAATGGGCAGAGCGTCGCTGCGCACCCCCCCCCCCAACGCACCGCCACACACACACTTCCCAACAGACAGGTCCTTGGGGAGTAACACCTGTCATTATCAACGCGCGCACACGCGCACACACACACACACACACCCACACACACACACTCTCACTACACTTCAAAGTATACACCATGTAACTCCATTTTGAGGGTAAGGAAAAAAAATGGCAAAGGTCACTGATGGAGAAGAGGCGGCTTCTAGGCATCCATCCCAATCAACCAGCCAAGCCAGGGAACACCACCCTCGCTCAGTCAAGAGTAAACCTCATGGTGGGGTGTGCCAGCTGTGCCCCCTCACCCTCGCCGGCATCGGCTGGGTTCCCTGAAGGGCACCTCAGTAAAGGTGCGGGGAAGCCTGTACCTTCTCACCATCCACAAAGCTGGAGGCTTCCGATGGAAGAGAGGGCAATGATGGAACAGCCCCTACACCCCCTCCCGCAGCCGCCGCACCCCCCCCCCCGAAAGACCAGAGCACTAACTACAGCATATCAAGGGCTTCGGGTGCTTAGCGGGCCTGGGAGGCGGAGGTTCATGTACAGTAGTAAAATCTCACCAGCAACCCAGATGGGAGGGGGAAGAGGTAGAGGACCCCCCAGTTAGCTTGCAAATTCCCAACATCAAAAGAGGAAGTAAAAATGGGTATACTCAAGTCCCGTGAGGCTTAGAACATCCTGGAAGGAATCTGACTCTGAGAGGGGTCATGTGACTGCCCTCGGGTCTCTAGCATTCAGCAGATCGACCTAGGATCCGAACCTGGGACAGGATTCGACTGCCTAGTTCAGCCCTAATTTGAAGGCCTTTCTGGACCAAGAGGCTCCCCAGGCCCAGGCACTCACCTTGAGCACCTATGAAAAGGATCTTTTCAGACACAATGCAGCCAGGGTGAGGGAAGTTAATTTTTTTTTTTTTTAAATCAGTGAAGTTGAGTTAGTTTCAGACTGAATGTCACATTTTCGGCATGACGCGTGAAAGGTCAACCTAAATATATACATATTTTCTGTTTAATCTTGGCTTTTTATCCACTAGTGCCTTCGCCTTGGCACATGCTAATTTAGCCCTATTTCACTGTAGGAGCCCTGCAGATACCATAAGATAGGATTTATAAAGAAAAAAAAAAAGCAAAAGAAAGTAAAAATGGTCCCTAGATCAATCGTTTGGGTGGCTCTGCCCTACTTTCGAGTTTCTAGGCCAGGCTCCCCCTGCCCCACAACAAGGCACCACAGATTCCAAACTCCAGAACCTGGGCTGAGATTCCGAGCTCCCGAGTCTTCCCCCTGTGTGAACACTACTTGATCCCTAAAGCTCAGTCTAAGCTACCTTGTGCCGGACACTAAATCCTAAGAGGTAAATGAGTACCTAGATCTACAGCCCTCTGGAGACTGCCCACCTGGGATTGGAATCTTTCCGGAAAAAAAAAAAAAGTACAGTGATTGGGGCCTATCAGTGCCTTAGGATAAAGTCTTTGCATTTTTCCCTGTGAGGAAATTTTTTTTAAAAGATGGACCCTAACAAATCTAACACTGGACTGACCACCCTTCAGAGAATGCATATAGCCCCGGGTCCTGAAACTGACAACCTTCACCAGCACAGTATTCGGATTAACTGTGGCCTCCTCAGTTCACCCAGATGGCCGGCCGCCTTCCTTGGCATTACAGCCCTTGAGGATGTAAGTCATCACACAAAAATAAGAGTCACGATAGTGTTCCACGCCTCATCAATCTACTGGCAATAATACTGGTCCCAGGACGCACTGCGGCTGGACACTGGTCCAGCAGGAGACCCTCTCTGTGAGTCTACTGGCTGCACCAAAGCTCAAGTCATCCATATACCCAGGCCTCCATTTCCTCAAGTCACCTAACCGCCTTACCCTACAGCTGGGAGAACTCAACAGTATGATGTGCACAAGATGTTTATTAACTATACCTGATACGTACTTAGCTTTCACAATAATTAAAGCTACTATTACTTGCATTATTTTTCAATTAGTTCATCTTTGAGGTTAAGAACAGAAACATGCCTACTTCACGTTTTCCTCAGTACAACCGAACTCGACACCTTCCCAGATCCTGAAGGAGAGGCCAACAGTAAAGAATCCATAACAGGCAGAACTTATGCCATGGTTGGGAGATTCCGAGCACATACATCTTTCTCCTCTTGAAAAGATACTCCATGTTTACTGGAGTATTCCAGACAGCACGCTGCTGGTATAGGAAGACCGTGCCCTTGCTACAAAACAATCTGGGTACCCATCCCTTCGTCTCCTGGGAAACTGACAGAGTAGGACACCAGACCATGTTCTTAACTCTATTCTGTCAGCCTCCTAGGTGTGGCTTAGATGATGTGGCTGAGACATAAACCTCCCTCACCCCCAGGCACACTCTAAGGAGGAGTTTGCTTATTTTATCTCCAACTCTGTGAAGAGCCACATGGCAGAGGTGGGGAAAATGGCTGCCTGGTGATCCAAACAGGTGTCATCACTTCTTCTATAAAATATTTACACTTGCCGTGGCTCCACCGGAGGCCATTTGTCAAGCCATGTGAGAGGCCGTACATGAAAACCCATTGGAAAATGTGAAGGGCTCTTTAAATAATACTTGGCACTGGCCATGATCATTATCCTGCGAGCCCAGCTCCTGCCCCATCACACCTGACAGGTGGGTACCACACCACAGGCCTGGATGTTTGTGAAGCAATTGGTGTTCTGGCTCAGCGGCTCTCCAACTTGGCATCCACCAGGAGCACCTGTGGGGCAGATGCAGTTGCTATAACTTGACTCACCAGACCCCTTTGGGGGTGGTGGGCTGGCTCTAATTCAGACAGATTTTGTAATCTCCCCTGAGGGATACTAGTGCTGATGCTATGGCTTGGATAGCAACCACCAGAGAAAAAGAGACCCAGGTTAGAAAACATGGAGACGCCCCACAGCACGAAGAAAAATTCCCAAGGCCTCAACCTTCTGCACTTGCTGTTTTCCTGGGGAGTAGTTCAGATTCTCCCAGAGTACAACTGATAAATCACGCAAGACGTTCACACGAGAATTCACCTCTATAATGAAAAAAGTCACTAGGAAGCAGCTGCCTGCTACTTGGCCTGCTTCTGATACTTCATAAAAGTCACATCCGGCTCTATTCATCTTCCTCTTGCCTTTCACACCTGTAGACTAATATTTCCTGGGGCCGTGGAAGGGAGCATGGCGGGTGATGGCTAATCGGATGGCATTTTGCTGCCCCCCCACACACACACACCTTTCCTCTGCTCGGTATCCTGCTAGGTACACACACCCAGATGCTCTTTGTAATCAGGCCCACAGTGACTCTCAACCAAATAGGAAAAAAAGAAAAGTAGTCTCTAAGATTCCTCCCATGGTCTTGAACTTTTCTGGCTGCTGCTGCCGAAAGCATGAATTTGGTACTCAAAAACTCAGGCCCCCTCCTGAGCTCCCAAGACTTGCTGCCAGGCATGCTTAGCTCACCACCTTCATGACGACAGAAGGCAGGGCCTACTAGCATGCCAGGGACCGGGAATATGGAGCATCCATGGGGATAACTTATTCATAAGTGCTGTGTTTGATTTTTTTTTTTTTTTAATTTAACTTCTCCCCTGGGAATTATTTAATTTTTTCCCTTGAAGGGGAAATATAGGAATGAGACAGAAAGAAACTTGACTCTAACAAATATGGTAGGAAACCTCCTGTCCACTGCTGACAGCCCACACTTTCTCCTCAAAGTTCACAGCTTTTGCTGAAGTTTGAAGGGCCCCGAAAGGGGATCGAGGAAGTGACAAGGTAAAGAAACCTTGTTTGAAGGAAGTAGAGCTGAGTGCCTGCCAAGAGACCGAGATATGGCCATCTGCAGGCTAGATGACCATGTGGTAATAGGGACCAGTTCATGAACCATGACATGGCTGGTTTCTCTGCTCTGCTTTCAGCCCCCGCCCCCCACCCCATCCCCAATAAATAACCCAGACAAACACCCTGTGCACCGAGCCCCCCACCCCCAAGTCTCATTAAAAGCCGATACTGCTGGCCTCAAGATGGAGAGCTCAGCATGGATTTTACTGAACGTTAAATCAACCAGCGAGCGCAGCCAGCAAACTCTGTGGCACTTTAACTTTAAATAATGCAATAATTATTGAATTTCCTTTTTATAACTGAAGTGCTGGAATGTAAACAATGGGGCTGTAATTGCAGGAAGGGGGGATCAATAGAGGCAATCGTTTTCAGCCATGTTAATTGTAAATACAATTGCTCCAAGATGTCAGCCTTGTTCTTCTTGCTTCCAGAATCATCCTAACGGATGACAGAGTCCAACTTTCCCATTACAGCTGTTCGTTCCTTTAAGAGGTTCTCAATCAGGTCTGATCAACCTGTCAAGATAATGCATGGAGTAAGTAAGACTCTTCCAAACACAGGCTCCCAATCAATAGCCGGGACCGGTTTAATGAGGTGGGGCTAAGGCCCAGAGGGAGGTAACAGCCCCCAGCTTGTGCCTAGGTTCGGCAGCCTGGCTTCCTAGCATGGCCCTGATAAACAGATCAGCCCTTAATGAGGGCATTAGTTATGCATGCTTCAGCAAGCAGCAAGGCACCCGTCCCTTGGGACGGACGGACAGAAAGCAAAATAGATTAACAGAAAACAATATGGTGCCAAATTAGGTCTAACTGAAGACTTTTCCCTCCTTGTCCTGCTTCCTTTAATTGTCCAGCAGAGTGGAGGACATCGATTAATCACTCCACTGGGCATGAGCTCAAAGATGGGACTATCTCCTAGGCTGGGGGACTCTCTGGGAGTCGACTTGCTTCCCTGGATGGCACTGCCCCTGAAGATTGGCACTCTCACTTCCTAGCAGCATTTACAGGTCACATGGGGCCTCTCTTTCTCAAGGAAAGGGTCTCAGTGCCACCCCAGTAAAAGCGGAAGACAAGACTGAACCCTGAAGTCTGCCAGTCACACAGAGGACCACCGCCGCTCCTTGAGGCTGAGACCCTTGAGGCTTTGGTCTTCAGAATGGTTGTTCCTCATGGATAAAGAGGACAAAAAGAAGCTGGGAGCGGTAAAAGCCAGAGCTGGAGGCCCAGTATCACACACAGCGCGTGGACACCAGAGGAGCCTGGATCCTCACAAAGATAACAAGGAGGCGACGCTCAAGAGTCTGCAGAGGCACCTGCCCTTCTTGTATTCCTACTCCTGTCTTTAAAAGGGGCCATTAAGGGGAGGTCCTACCAGGAACCCAGAAAGTTCTTTGCCTGCCGGGGGAGGCTTAGCTTACAGCAGACATTCTCCAAGAGCGGTCAGGGGCTGCCAGCACCAACACTCCTGGGAAAGCTTGGACTTGGAGATTCTTAGGCTCTGTCCAGGTCAACAGGGACTCTGAAGGTGGACCTGGAAATTTGGGTTTCAGCAACCCCTCCAGGTGACTCTTATGCAAGTCTGTCTGGTGACCACTGTCTTAGATGGCAGGTCAGGTAAGGCGGGCTTTCAATACAGAAGACCTTGTGTGTATCTGAGTGGTGGCCAATTGATTCTCCATTAGAAACAGTTCAGTGGCCAAGATCTATCCAGAAGGGTATATTTGTGCCTTGGGATTTGCCATAGAGTAGAAACCATGCAATCTAGCCCACAACCTACCTGCTACAGAATGCAAAGTCTCTGGGAAAAGTAAAACCAAAAGAATACCCACTGTCCACCGTCAAAGCATCCATTTATTAGGTGAAGATCGTGGAACTGGTCATGCTACCCAACTCCAAATGTAACAAGCTCATCTTCTGGTTGAAAATAGCAATAATACAATCTTTTGAAGGGAGTCTGGGGGTACACAGATGCTAAAAATATAAGTAAGAATTCATTCCCATGGAATGGCCAACCTTGCACACTTTACAAAGGCCTGGCTTTCCAGCCTCTCCTTTGGGACCAGTATTCTTCCAGAAGCAGCTTTTGTGTCCTACTTTATCACCCTGGGCAGCCAATGTGACCTGGTCCCCTGCCACTTAGTGAACAGCATCTTTCGAGCTGGGCCCCAAGTGCCGTCTTCCTGTCCTCTTTCTTCAGCACAGCTCCGGGTTCTTAAACCCTGGTGGCTGATTATCTGAATGAAGGAGGAAAACCCTCTTCCATTGGCAGACTCGTCAAGACTTGTCTCATGGAGTCTAAATCCACTTCCTTCGTCTCCAATTTCAGCCCTCCACGTCACTGAAGAGCAGACCTATGTAGTTCTCACTTCACTCACCAATCTGATCTTTCTGGCTTGGGCTCCTTTTCCTGGTTCGATGCCCTCCCAAGTATTTCCTTCACATGCTAAATGCCACAGGGTAATGACGCCAGTCTTCTGGAGGCCCTTGCCCCTTCACAGCTGAGCAAGTTTTGCCTCTTTCCCTCTGGGTCCCAGGGCTGAGGGAATCTCTGACAATATTCCCCACGCATCAGCCTTTGAGCCTCACTGGGCCTCTCTATACCCTCCTTAGTGAGCTAGAAGGTTGGGGATTGACGAAAACAATTGCTAATATTTATTACTTGTTTAAATACTATTGTTATGGCAGGAAATAATGACTTTAAGTGGCTGTACTCAGTGGCCAAATTTTCTTAGTATACAGATCACAAGACAGCAATCGTCTGCCTTCCCATCCCAATAGACAGAATGTCCCAGCTGGAGTACATCGGAGTGGTCACAGACGTCCCATCCTTCTGTAACTTCTCTATACACCTAGTTTGTGTTCTTTTGAGGGCCTTATCTTCTGAGACAGAGGCTGGTCACCAGGCTCTGTTGTTAATGGGAAAGTAGGCGCAGGGCTTGGATACACAGCATGAGGAAGGGCATAGAAGTCAGCAAATGAGAGCAGGCGCCTCTCAGGGAGCAACTCAGGCCGTGGGAGCACTTGACAGGGCCTACCACACCTTTACAGAGAGAAAAAGATACTTCCATGCACCAGTGCCAAACATGAAAGGGCTGACAAGGTGTGGAGCACCACGATGCTGCTCGGAGACCCAAGGGAACAGGGGAGCACACGGCAAACACCTCAACTCCTCTGTGAAGACAGCCAGAAGCTTTCTTCTCCACAGAGGTGTCGCCTTTCGACAACACTGGCTTCTCCTACTTTGCTTGAGGACCTGTCTGACCCTCCCCAAGTCTCTCAACTCCCCTGAAGAATGCCCGGATGGCTTGCTTTCCTCCATTTCCAAATTCCAGGACCTGTGAGGGCTGAGGAGGTAATAATCCCCACAGGGCTCAGAAGCCCACCACTGGTAAGTGTTTCTCCTCTCAGCTATGTCCCCAGCCTTCTGCCTGGCTGGCCAGCCCCACCCAAAACACTCCCCTCCTGGGGAATGCCCACACACACTGGACCTCAGCCTCTGCCACAGGATTCTGCTCCCAAGTCCTCAGTGGAAGGGGACCAAGGACAAAGTTGCCAGCAACACAGATTTTAAACTTAGCTGTAATGTATTTATTTTATGTGCATGTGAGCGTATACCACACATATGCCCATGGAGGCCGGAAGAGGGGTGCAGAGCCCCCGGAATAGGAATTACAGGTGCTTGTGAGCCACGTGGTGTGGGTGCCGGGGACCGAACCTGCGCCCCCCCTAGAAGAGTGGCAAGCTTTGCATAACCACTGAGCCATTTCACCAGCCCCAGGAAACGTACTTTTAATCGGTGATATGCAGGAAGGCTTTGCAGCAACTAGTTCAACACTAATCCAAACATCCTCTCCCCCAGAGACATGCACGCGGTGTTCAGAGAGGCCAGGAAATAAGGAAAGGCCAGCAAAAGGCCATGGGAGCCCGCTGGGGCATGGGCATCACCCCAGCTACAATGTACCACGGTCATGGCCTGCCAGGGCAGGGGAATCTCCCCAGCTACAATGTACTGGTGGGCAGTTTCCTTCACTAGGACGCAAATTCACTGGAGCAAAATCAAGTCTGTGGAGGAGAAAAATGAAGAAAAGGAAGATAGGGCCAGAGAGAGGCTTAGCTGAGCAGAAAAGCACCAGGAAGTCATAGCACAGCTCAGCCACATCAGATGTCCCGACAAGAAAAGGGTGTGGGGACATTTGGACTCGAGCCTGGCCGTGCTCCTTTCCCAAGCCATTTCAGTACAGTGCTGCCAAACACGAGCTGCCATCTTGCTAAAAATCTCTCTGCTTAGCAGCATTTTTACAGTGTTACGTCTTAAAACCTTCAAATCTCAAGAGTCAAAGGCTCTTGCAGGTATAACAAGCGAAGGCCAGGGGCCCCAGCACCCTGTCCCTGCTTTCGGTCACAGTGATATTCTGTTTATTTGTTCTGGGATGGAGGGGTCTTACTCAGTATCCCAGGCTGGCCTCAGAACTCACGGCAATCCTCCTGCCTCAGCCTCCCAAGTACCGTGTTTTTTGAGCGGCCATTCTTCCAGCACTAACTCCATTCACTCCCCTCTTGTCTCTTGACATCCTGTTTCCTATTACCTCACACTTCTAAACACTCACAAAAACAAGAGAGAATATTCTTTGTCTGTCACAAGTTATTTTCGTTAGTCTTTCTGTGTGTGGTGTGTGCTGGCTTGTGCCACTTCCTCCTGTGTGTGCTTCCTCATGCTCCATCCCCTGTGTGCATTTCATTTCTAGCTACAGCGAGCCCCTCCCCCTCTGGATTCTCAGTCTTGAAGGCTCCACAGCCCCTTCTCTCACTGCCATTCAGGACCCTTGATGTCTGCTTTGTGTATGTAGATCAGTCCCCATGGACATCGGTGAGGCCTCTGAAAGCAGAAAACACGCACCCTCCTACGCTGAGCTCACCGCGCAGAACGGACAGGGGAGACCACGGGGTGCCTCTGGCACCAAATGGTGTCTCCCCCACTATAAACGGAGGAACAGCAACACCACGGGCCACGAGGCTGGAAGGAGCAAGTCACTGTGAACATACTTCATAGATGCTAAGGTAAAATGAAAGCAGTGGTCAGCAGATGGTGGTGATCACGGTCTGAACGGGGACCTGGAGGCTCGGGAAGCCCACCCCCCCACCGTCTAATTTCACAGGGGTCCCGAGTCCAAGCAGTGACAAGTTAATTAGTAGGTCACCCATTCCCTTACCTCGACAATGAAGCCTTCGGGCTGCCAGGTTAGAACAGGCTTGCCTCTGAGTGTGAGTCCTGCAGGGGCCGGCTGCACTCCTCCGAGCCAATGTGACTCATGAGATGACACAAATGGCCAATGGGCTTTGCTATTAAGTGACCTTCAGCGAGTCACCCTTCTGTCCCATTTTAGCAGTACTTAGACCTGGACCTCCGCCCCTCCCCCCCACCTCACAGCATCACCGTGATGATGGAGCTTGGCTAGTAAGGACCGGGGAGCACTCTGTCACTGGAGAGAGATCTATTTCTTAACATTTAGAATAATACCCATGGTTTCAGGTTGAGAAAGTGTTCGGATTTTAGCGAAACCGAAGGGCTGCACGCACTCACTAATGAGCAGGGTCCTTCCCACAGCAATGGTGAGAGCTACTCAGTCTCCAGGATAAAATGACCAGCGGTGCATCAGCACAGGGCCAAGGCAGGGGCTAGTCACCAGGAAAGCAGGGCCACCGCATTCAACATCCAATACGCAAATTCTTCAGATCACAGGAATAAACCAGAGCCAGCCAAGCTGATAACAAATGCATTTGGAGGACGCGGTGAGTGGAATAATGCCTAATCCACAGTTTCCCGCAGAATCTGTTAAAACAAACCTGTAAGAACTCAGACCGGACGTCAGCCAAGTCTGCAAACACCTAGAGGACAAACACCTTAGAGGCTGGGGCTATCGCACTCTGTCTCAGTCACTCAGTTCTGGTACTGCAAAAAGCAGTGGTGGACTGTGATGAGGAGAAAGAGCACAGTTATGTACCAATAAAACTTTATGTATAAAAGACAAGTGGTTGGCTTGCTTTCCCTCATCTGTTGGTAACAGACTGATCCTGATCTGAAACTCAACATTTTACCCAGTCACATGAAAGCCCACAAGGCTGGTGTCGAAGAAGATAGGGGTCCCCTACCCACCCCACCCCCAACATGAGTAAGTTACTTCCAACTTGCAACACCTAGTAAGAGCAAGGCTTGAGAACTTTCTGTAAAAATAAGCTGTTTGAAACAGAAGGCCAACAGCTAGCCAAGGTCATTTCGCTATGAATTATGAAGTGACTTTAAAATAATTTTTAAATATTTAAAAACTTAAAATAAAGTCTACCAGGTGTGGAAGGTGACACCTGGGTGACCATCATGCCTGTTCCTGTACCTGCACCCCATGCTGGTCCCTCCTAAGCATCCAGTGAAAGCAGAAGAGCGTGATAGGGAAGAACTTGAAAGCCGAGGCACGAGTAATCTGAAAGCGTGGACTTGGAAAAGCAATCGCATCAACGTTCTAATAACACTGTCACACACGTCTCCAGCCCCTGTCCATGCCACACTGAAACTGATTCTTGGGGGACAGGGAGAAGTCGGATGATATCTTTACTCAGTTTAATGGATGGGAGAGAGTTAAAACAGTGAAGGCAATCTGTGGCAAATGGGAGCTCTGTGGGTATAGGTGATGTGACACTGTATGTTAGGAGTTTTTAATTACTGGTGAACATTTTAAAAATCTGCCAACTTCCTATGCAGTCATGACTACTCTGCCTCAAAAAGGACAGAGGAAGAGAAGGAAAGAGAGGAAGAAGGAATGAAGAAAAGGAGGCAGCGGAACGGCTGCAGCCTCATATCCATCCTTATCTAGACGGGAAGAGGCGGGCACTGCGCACCCCCGTGGCTGCCCATGTCAAACCCCTGTCGCCACTGTAGACACTGAGTATGTAGCCCTGTGCTGCACCACACGCACAGGCTGTGAAGGCGACAAATGGGGGCCATGGAGCTCAACCCCAAGGCTCTGGACTTGGGTCAGCATCTGTCACAGCACACCGAGCTGTTACACTTGGGGATGATCTGGTACAAGATGACCCTGAACACGGCCCTGTTTCTGCTTCACCTGCGCACTGCCAAACACAAGGCTTGACAGACGAGCTAAGCCTCACTAGACTCCCGTGGCAAGGGCGTTACCAGCCACTGCAGCTTCCTAGGGAAAGCCAACTTAATTCTGCCTCAAGAGTTAATATTTGTTAATTGGTAGAAAAATGGCAAAATTAATGAGGACATTAACATAGCTAT
Source organism: Acomys minous (assembly GCF_964271855.1). Taxonomy (NCBI): domain Eukaryota; kingdom Metazoa; phylum Chordata; class Mammalia; order Rodentia; family Muridae; genus Acomys; species Acomys minous. The sequence goes on from NC_140496.1 coordinate 19,359,010, forward strand.
TTAAAAAACAGCTCCATGTGTCCCCCCATTGTACCACATGGAACTATCAGGAAGTAATTGAGGGAAAAAGGACACTGTCAATTCTCAATTATCTGCATGAATGAAGTGCTCAGTGACACGGGTAATCCAAGTCATTTACATTTGGATTTAGAAAGTAACATCTTTTTCCTTCAGAAGACTTACCTTCCTAATTACAGTCTGTTGGGTACCAGGTTGCAATCAGTTTGTCCTTTCCACCTGAGGAGAAAGTCCCTGGACTTTCTGAGTCCTCAAACTGCCTCACACCCAACCAGCCCTGGAGGCCAATACAATCACCATCCAGCCACATATGACTAGTTAAATTTCCAGAATGTTGAACACCATTTTTCAAAGTTCCTATCCTCAACCACGTTGGTCGCTATTTCCAAGTGCTCAACAGCTACAAGTGGCTAGGGGCTACCATATTGGATGCGGCAGGTTTCCGTGGCTACAGAAGCTCCGTGGCTATGCAAGTACAGGCAGCACTCAAGCCTAGATCAACAATGATCTCTAAGTTACCTGGACCGAGTTGAAGGCTGAGGGAGAGGGCGGGCGTGCACAGCAGAAGATGCTGCACTACCTCTCTGACAGGAACAAAGGGGAATTGTGACACTGGGCGTTCTCAGCTAGTTTAATTTCAAGCCTGGTAATGGAGGCGCTGTCGAGGGAATAACACGAAAAATAAGCATTCCACTCTAAGTGAAATGGGCTTTTTAATTAACAAAGCGGAAAATGAGTGGGAAAGGGTGAGGTTTGACTTTCAGCAAACATTTGCCCCCCGCGCCTGGCCCACGTGTGGCCACATTGCCTGGACGCTGGCTGCAGGGTAGCTGAGGGGGGGATCTCCACCCTGTCAGAGCTCTACTACGGTGGCTGCTGCTGCCCGCTCAGGTGCCACTGGGAGCAGTGTCAGGCCCGGTGTCACTTAACATCCTCATTAATTATCTTGAAAGGAGAGGGTTAGTAAACAGCGAGTTAATTAAATTCTCAGATGATGCTAATATGGGAGGCTTTCAAAAGACTGGCAAGGGCAGAGGCAATATAAAAGGGACCTGGATGGGTTAGGAATATGAGTGGAAAATAAAATTAAGCACAGCTAAACAAATGCCACTTTAAAGGAGTCTTCTGGAAGAGCCAAAGAGGGCTAATATGACACTTTGGCAGGAGGGCGGGAGTGGGGGTACGAGGTAAGGGTGCTGGGGGGGGGGCGAAGGACGAAGTCATGGAAACTTCTAAGGCATGTGATCAGAATGGGAGTGAAAGGGCTTTTAAAGCCATTTAATAACAATGTTTATGTGCCTGCCCTTGGAAGGAAGTCCAGGAGGGCCACCAACATTTAACAGCTCAAGGTCCCTGGGAGGTAATCGCGGTGGCATCCACTGTTAGCGCTTGCTAAACCCATTAAGCATGTCTACAACCAGCACATGTACACCAAGACTGTTTCTTTGATATTTAGCTTTCCAGCCTGCAATCAGTTTATATTTACAAAGGGGGTCACAGGATGGCTCCAGGCTTCCCACATGCCCTTCACATGGCTTCCATCTTAACACCTACGGGATCAGGATCTGTCAGGTAAGAAAGGGAGTGGGGCACCCGATGCTACTGAACCCAGACTGTTCAGGTTCTTTACTCACACCTGGGCTCTGGGCGCTGAAGCAGGACTCCACGTGACACTAGGCTGTCTATGACAGCTCCTCTGTGTGTCCCTCAATTCCGTGGCCTGGATACTTTTGAAGAGCCCTGGTCTAGAAACTGAGGCAGCACCCCTGGGGAGCAGGGGGCTTTTGTCTCGTTCACCTATTGACACTGACACTGCAGATCATGGGAGAGAATAACACTCAAAGCATGCACCTTGCCCATGGCATCTGCGGTGCTTAGTCTTCATAGTCAACTTGCTTGGACTGAGAGACTCCAAGAGCCGGGCGTGGTGGCGCACACCTGTAATCCCAGCAGGCAGAGAGGCAGAGGCAGACAGATCTCTGTGAGTTCGAGTTCGAGGCCAGCCTGGTCTACAAAGTGAGTACAGGACAGCCACGGCTACACAGAGAAACCCTGTCTTGAAAAACAGAGAGAGGGAGGGAGATAGATAGATAGACAGACAGACAGACAGACAGACAGGCAGATGTAGATAGACTGGGCGGGGGCGAGAGACCTAGAAAGTTATAAAAGCACAGGTGTTCATGGGTCTCTGAAGACAATAAGATCCTGGGGGCTCTAATTTAACCAATAGATTCATTCCTTAACAGAGTCATGATATGATGTCACTTCCAGGAAGTGGTAATGTGTAGAAAAACTGGGGCCTTCACAGGAAGTGGTGGCATTAAAATGTTAAGTCGTCTGTTCGTGTTAACACCAGTATAAAGGGAGGACAGGGGCAGGTTTGAACTCAGGTTGCCCGACTCCAGAGCAGCGACTCTGCAATCCCTTAATATATGGTTCTTCCTGTTGTGGTGACCACCACCCCCCCAGGCCATAAAATTATTTTCGTTGCTGTTCTATAACTGTAACTTTGAATGTAAATATCTGTGTTTTCCAAAGGTCGTAGGTGACCCTACTGACAGATCTTTCAACCCCAGTGGGGACGCGACCCACAGGTTGAGAAACAATGCCCTAGAAACTATGTTTGTTTCCTCAAGGGCTATCCTTATCCTGCACTTCCAGATACAACTCCGAAATTTTAAGGAGACACACCTGTCATACCAACATTCGGGAGGCTGAGGCAGAAGTGCAAATCCAAGGCCACTCTCGGTTGTACAGTGGAACATCAGTCTATCCCAGGCTCCAAAGTGAGACCGTGTCTCAAAAAAAATAAATAAAAATAAAACAAACAAACAAACAAACAGAGAGAGCTAAAGGCCAACAAAATGGAGCAGCACGTGGCCGAGTATTTATCTAAAGGCTAAGGACCCCTCCCAAACCACACGCTGCTGAGTTTCAACAGAGGCAGCCAGGTCTCCTGTAGCACCACAGAGCGGGGCCAACGAACCCTCCGGGCCACAAGTGTGAGAGATGCCCAAAGGCTCAGTGCTATCATCCTGGCCTGTGGTCACAGATCCAAATGGCCGTCTCCATCCATTGCCTAGGATTTTACCAGACTCGAGGATCACTGGAGCAGTCACACCCAGGCCCGCTAAAGTGACCAACAACCAGAAATAGGACAGAGCCCGGCAATGACCCTGACATCTGTAATCTGCTAGTATGCCAGCTTGGTTAGTTTCACCTGTTCAACGTTTGGTCATCTATAAAGATACAGGCAATGAACCCCTTCTAGAAATCAAGAAAGGAGACAGATGTTTGGGTGAGAACTGCCATGTTCTGTCACATGGGCCATGACACTCACAATCCCAGCACCGACCCTTCCCACCATGCCTTGCCATGACAAGAGGTGACATAGAGGATGGCACTTGCACGGAACCAAATCACACGCATTCTTCTAACATGCACCGTGGTGACACTCCTCTGGAGCTGAGCAGAGGCGATCTCTTGGAAACAACAGCTACCACCAAACACAAGGAACAGAGTGGTGGGTCTCAGCTGTCAACACAGTAAGTGTATCTGTCCCAAATACGCAACAGCTGGATTCTCCACAAAAACTACCCAAATAAGCTAGATATTAACAGAGAAACCAAACCCCCTCCCAGGATGGAACCTCAGATGGAATCTTAAAAGGACAGACAGGCTGAACATCCCAGATCTAATATACTCCAAAATAAAAAACCTTTTCAACATTGACACAACTGGGCAACTGGAAAATCCCACACTGGACCTCACATGATGGGTCACGGTCATGTACTGGTGAACAGAAAATACCGCAGGAACTGACGGAGATGTGTGTGTGTGTGTGTGTGTGTGTGTGTGTGTGTGTGTGTGTGTGTGTGTAACCAATCAATTACATGCTTAGACTTGGGTCCTATCAAAAGATATGTCAATATGTATATACAGACATTCTGAGGAACTCCAAACTTGCCAACATGTCTGGGTCCCAAGCATTTTGGATACAGGCTACTTCTCCGTGTGTCCATTTCCTGAGCGGAAGAGGAAGGTCAAGAGCATCGGCGAGCTTGGCATGCTTACTGTACACCAAACGCAGCTCTAAAGAGTCAGCACCCTGGAGCTGTTAGCAACCACCGAGGACCAAGAATACAGTCCCGTTGCTCCCGCAAACCAGCACTTCCTGTGTCCTACCAAATTCTAGGTGAGCTAAAGCATGACTGTAAAGAAGCACGGTTTCTGAATTTTCAAGGTCACTAGAGCCTGTAGTTTGTGGCCTGGACAAGGCGGCAAAAATTCAGTGATGAGGCAGATGTCTCAAGCCCTTAGGGGCTGGAGAGATGGCTCGGAGGTTAAGAGCACTACCTACTCTTCCAAAGGTCCTGAGTTCAATTCCCAGCAACCACATGGTGGGTCACAACCATCTATGATGAGAACTAGTGCCCTCTATTGGCGTACAGGTGTACGTGCAGGCGAATTAATGAAGCAAGAGCAAGTCGAGGAACAGACTTGTGTGAAAATTTAGTATGCGATATGTCAGCATTGCTGGGCACAGTGGGACGGACAGGTGGACTGCAGCACAGTAAGGTGAGGCTTATATCTACAGGTGAAAAATAAATATAGCGAGATCATTGCCTCATGTCACAAAGATAAACAAACTTCAGATGGTTCAGGTGTGAAGGAACAACAGCAAATGCAAAAGCAAAGATTCCATCATATAACGTGAGGCGGGGAGATCTCAAAAATGTATCATTACCAGCAAGAGGCCATGATAAACAGAGGCCTAAAACACAAAAGGAGTCCTCCCCAACACAGGAGGAGCCTTCCCCAATCAGAGTGAATCCTCCTCAGGCAGTCAATCCTCCTTAACCAGAGAGTCTTCTTCAAGTTTCCAACAATACTAAAACTCTGCACACCACCTGAATGTCCAATGGAGGGATGGCCAAATGAGCCACAGAACTTTCATATGCTGGCTTATTAAAAGTCCTGCTGTGGGGCCAGCAACAGGGGTCAGTGGGGAGAGGATGTGCCACCAAGCCTGATTTCCTGGGTTCGATCCCCAGGACCCACAGTGTCGAAGGAAAAAAACGATTCTTTTAAGTAGTCCTCTGACCTCCAAACGTGTGCACACACAAATAAACAGGTGAATCAAACATAATATATGTTATAGAAGGACATCTGGTGGCATCAAAACAAGGTGACACACCAGGCATGGTAGCACAGACTTGTAATCCCAAGTGGTGTGAGCCATCGGGATCGGCAGGCAGTCTGAGGCCACTCTGAGTTACAGGAGAACCAGTGCCCACCTCTGCCCCTCCCTGCTACGAAAAGGTCACACACTGCAAAACGTTACAAAGGCTAGTTATAAATTACATACAGAATCATTTTAATTCTACAGAATAACCGAATCATAGCTATATAGGAAAGGCTAAATTTGCATGCACCAACATATTTTAAATTAAAATCACCTCTAGGTGATGAGGTCAGGAATAACTTTGTGTGTGTTCTCTGCACTTCAGAGGTTTTTCAAGGAGCACTTCCCAGCTAAAGATAAGTAAGTAAAAAATCTGAATACACATGTGAAGCTGTTAAGTTTTTGTGCTCCTGGTATAAAACAGAGAGGGAGAGAATACATCGAAATAATGCAATACACAGGACAAAGGAAAACAAAAGGTTCCCTCCCTGGGTCTTGGGGCAAAGGAATGTGGCTTGACCTGTCACTTCCCTGATCATTCCAAGGTGCTGAGGGCTCCACAGGAACCAAGGGTTTGTATGGCTGCTTGATGAAAGAATGGAAAGGTGTCTGTATTAAAGGGGCAGGAACAGTTTTACCAAGAAGGTTGTGTCTCATGAGGAGCATCACCATTCATCACACGGGATGAAGATGCAGATTGTGACAAAACAGGAGCAGATTGAAAGAAACAGAATGAAAAAAATACAAGGATGAATGACAAAAGGAGGGGTGGTGACCTCCATCATTATGGCACCGTGGGGCTGTAGTGCACTGTACCCACTAAAATCATGCAAGAGAAAAACACTGAATGGCCAAAAAAAAAAAAAAAAAAAAAAAAAAAAAAAATCACTCAATCACTCCTTGCAACAAAAAAAAAAAATTTTAATCAATGACAAAATACGACCAGTATTGTGGTCTATAAAATAATCATACAACAAGAAAGACCTTACTTGTGGAAGAGGAACAAGACAGAACTATTTCTACCCATGGTGGTAGAAAAATGGAGTGTCTCTCATACAGGAAAGGCTTTCTTAGGATTACAAGTGCCCTGGAGTCAACTATGTTCAGACCTGGGACTATGACGGCCCCTGTTCAGAGATGTTTCAGTGGGATATTCCTTCCTGGGGTTCAGTATTTCCTAAATGATCTTCAAGGGGTGGATGCTGGAAAAACCTATTTAAAACAACATATCCTATCTTTCCATTCCATGCTCACAGAATCACTTCTCAGATGAGAACTATAACCTTTCCTTTTAAATTGTTCCCCAGCTAGTTCTGACACCCTAAGAAATTTATCTGGTTTAAATTTAAAAAATAAAAAAAAAGTGTATGTGTGCATGCTTGAGTGTGTATGTGACTGTGTGTGACTGTGTGTGACTGTGTGTGTGTGTGTGTGTGTGTGTGTGTGTGTGTGTGTGTGTGTGTGTGAGAACATATGCCTATGGAGGTCAGAGAAAAACCTCACTTCGTTCCCTGCAACACCACCAACCTCCTTGGAGTTAGTTTCTCACTGGCCTAGAGATGAGCACTTAGGCTAGACTACCAGTGAGTCTGAGGAACCTTCCTATCCCTGTCTCCCCATGCTGACATTACAAATATGCCTATGGCAACCGGCATTTTTATGTGAGTTCTCAGGACTGAACTCAGGTCTCAAGCTTGGAAAGCAAGCACTTTACTGTAGTGGAAGTTTTGGTTTCTTTAGAACCCAGTTATGTTACGTTTTGCTTTAAGTGTGGGGATATGGGGGCTGCATTAGTCTAGCCACAGCTGATAACATCCTCCCTCAGCTCGGAGAGGGGTGTGGTCTTTTCCAGCTGCAGTTAGTTTAATTCTGAGGATTCTGAGAGGTTATAAATACCAGAGCACCTAAAGGAGATGGTCGGAGGAGGAGGAAGGCTGCTGCTGAATATCCTTACAACTGAGATAGGTATTGTCCCAAAGACCCTAGCAAGCCGGAAGTAGCTAAAGAGAACTCCATCCCCTCTCCCCACTAACCTTCTTTCTCTCCTACCTAGTGTTGAGGGCAGGGTGGGGCTGGCTTCACCAGGCCCCTGCTTATTATTCCTTAAAAGCAATATTAGAAGGAATGGAAAAAAAAACCCACAACCAAGTTCTTATCAACATGTGACTAGTATGTCCAACCTATAATACACCACAGTTTTACACATACACACATACACACACACACACACACACACACACACCGTTACTTTCCACAGCTAAATAGCGAGCTATAACAAGGACATGATGTAATTGTTCTAACCGGTCCAACCGAACGGTTTGCAAACTTAAAAAATAAAATAAAATGAAATGAAATAACTGAGTGCCTGAAATAAACGAGGTCGTAAGAACGGCCACAGGTAGCAGTGTTCTAGAAGCCACAGGATCTCCCTAGATAACACACCCTCTACACTTTACATCCTGACAGACATCCCCAGGGGGGAAAAAAATTAAGTAATCCCCACGGCCGACCACCAACAGGGCTCGGAAGCCCCTGAAAGCCTTCCGATTAAGAGTATGATCAACTTGAAATAAACACTGCAGGGGAAAGCTGCGCGAGTGACTGAGTAGCTCCATTGACCAGAAGACAACTGGGGTTGGGACAGTGAATCGAATCAACCAAGCGCCCCGACTCCTGGCCAGGGGTGAGCATCCTTGCACAACACATGGGTGTTCTCTAGGCGTCTACTTCTAACTGCCAGTCCCCGCCCCCACCCCCATCGTCTGCTCCACCTATAGTACTTGGAGAGAGCTGAAGGCAGTCAGGCGACATCAGCAACACGGCTTCCAGAAAGTGCAGCTTCTAGAGACATGGGCACACGCTATCTGGGAAGTGAGGTGGCCGTGGCTACTTCCTTCCTCGACCACAGGGCCAGAAAACACATTCACTTTTTTTTCTTTCCTTCAGTGGATATAAAGGGTTGCTCAGAAGCAGCAAGGCCGTGGTGCTACAGAGAGTGGTTCTGTGGGTAACCCAGAGAGGCAGAGAAGCCAGAGGGGATCCGGTCTGCTCAAGTGTGGTCTGTGCAGGGTGATGGGACAGGGCGGGCTTCAAGGAATGTCACTTTTCTTGTGGATTCCTGGCTATCCGCAACCCTATCTACCGGAATCTCAATCCTAACAGGAGATGCACAGAGAGACAGCTACCAGACATGGCTGCTGAGCGGGTAGAAAGGAGTCCTGGGGTCTGGGAAGAAGGGACTCTGACAGAGAACAAGGTGGGGGGAGAGAGGGGGTTAGCACATGTGGCCAGCTCTCAGCAGGACATAAGCTGGCTCAGGCTCTGGGGGTGTTGGCTGGGGCCTTGTCCTGAGCAAGGAGGGGACGGGCCTCTGATGGTTTCCTAGCAACCATGGCAGGAGGCAAGCAGTATCCCAGGCAAGGCTGTCCAGGGTAAAATTAAAATGGCCAGATGCACAGATGCGGAAGGAGGAAAAGCAAGCCCGCCTCCCAGCTGGGCATGGTGGGAGGCGTGCAGGGAGGGGCCCCTGCCAGCTGGTCCCTAAACCAAGCCCCTCTGCAAAGTACCTGGGATGGGGGTGGGAAGCTATGGAAGTGGCCTCACTCTACTGAAACATCAGGACGTGGCCATAGAGACCACATCTCAGGGCCACTAGTGCATTCCCGACTGTCTTCCTGCAGGCTTCGGTGTAGAGCAGGGACACCAAAGCACTGCACCTGGGCTGCTTTGTGCACCTGGAATTCTCCCTAAAGTAACTTCCCTCTGGACCACTCTTGCTTGGCACTGCCCTTCACTAAGGGGGACATCAGTGCCCGATCATCCCCAATCACCCACCTGCCCTCCACAGGCGACACTCCTCTGGCCACGGTCCCCTGTACCTTCTGTACCAGCCTAAGGCCATCTCACTCAATCCCACCTGCTTTGACAGTAAGTACCAAGTGGGAGGTGTGGCAGCCGGCACCAGCATCTGGAGCAAAGGGGCTGCCACCCAAGGTGGCCTCAAAGGTGCAGGAGGAGATGGCTGTCCGCCATACTCAACTGCGGAGACAAGATAGCGCACTAGGATCAGATATGCCTGCATATAGCCACACGTGTCCTGCAGCCCCATAAAGCGCAGGATGTAAGTATTCCCTTCTGTTTTGTTTGTACAGGATTGCTGCCGTGATCGGGTACTTGTCTGGTGTTACCACATGCGGCACCTTTTCTAGAATTCCCTGCCCCAACCATCAGGCTATCCAACCCCGGCCTGCAGGTGCATATAGCATATGCACAAGATGGGGCTGGCACCTGTCAGAGCTGGGCAACAGAAACGGAAGCCACTCCCATCTTCGAAAGCCTTGCTTCCCCTGCTCTGTCCACGCTAAGCCAACGCGGAGTCAATCATTCAGCCCACACAGAGTAAAGCTGCTCCGGGCCAGCAAGATGCCTCAGCTAGTAAAGACACACGCTGCCAAGTCTGAAGACCTGAGTTCAATCCCCAGGACCCACACGGTAGACGGACAGAACGAACTCCTGATACCCCTGAACACTATCCTCTGACTTCTCCTGTATGCTGTGGCAGCACGTGTACGTAGACAGACAGACATGAATATATGCACGCAGTACACAAATGTAGTAGTTTTGGAGCTGCTGCACAGACTAACAAATTAGTATATAAGGCATATATCATATCTAAAAATTATAAACATACCCTCACACATGTGTATACTTGAATCTATACGTATGCTATAGACACGTATAACCTGCCACCTAGGTTATTTATAATAAGCAGAGAATCATCTACTCTTGATGCATTCGAATGAATGTCCGGGGGTTGTCCAGCCCTGACGCTTCTCCTCCGTGGACCGCCTGTACGCTGCACGGAACATACAGGAAGCCATCCAGGAATGAAGACTCTTCACAGCCCACGCAGCACTTCCCAGATCTCTGCCATGACCTCATCAATCTCAAGTCTCTCTCCTTGGTAGTAGATGAAGAGGGAGCTAATGAAAAAGCTAAGGAAATCAGTACCACTAGGGAAACGCCAATACTCATTCGCCATCAACATCAGCGGTGGGCCGTTTTTTATCCCGCTCCGTTCTGGCACTTACACCATGTGGCTCCCGGGCAGGACCGCATCTCTGTCTCCACGTTCCGTACAATGCCTGGCTGGCAATGCTATTACTCATTAAGTGTCAAAATAGTAATTATCACAGATGGTGAATGCACAAGCTGGGTTTAGTGGCTGGCTGGACTGGACTAGCCCACACTTGCCTGGGGCACAGAAGCTTAAACAGTCAGAAGGCTATGCAACACGCTGTTCTGACTTCCTGTTTATTTACTTACTAGTTACCATCAAGGAGAGGCGCACGGCTTCAGCTTCAGAGCTGGTTTAAAAGGGCTAACTCTTTGGAGCCACACAAAACAATGCCCTTTACGGGTTTCAAACTCCTGTTAGAATGAGCTGAGATCTGACCGTGCTAACCCAGTGCTTTCTTTCAGCAGGGCGCCTCTGGGGCGCTTTCACAGCTTCTGAGGAAGACCTCAAGGACACAAGTCTGGCTTCCCTACAAGAGACACAGAGTAAAACAAGGGGAGGAATAAACCGCATCAGAGCCCAGAGGGTCTCCAGGCAAGGCTGGTCTTATCTCGGCTCTACTTAGAGCTGCAAGTTTTTTTAACCTAAGTCACTTCGAGCCAGCCAGCAGGATGGGAGTCACTATGGTTTCAAAGTAGCCCTAGATACCATCAGGCAGAACAAGGGTTTGGTAGGACCGAGCCAGCTGATGGAGTGTGGCCACCCGGGCGGGCGATAACTACAGTGCAAGCCTTAAAGACCAGCAGCAGGCTGTTGAATGCCAAGCCCGCGCTATCAATTTACATATGACATTAATTTTGTTGTCACTATGTTAATGTGTGATTAATTCTGTCATGGGTTAGAGTAAGAAGAATTAGTTAATTGTCAGACAACCCCCCCAACTCCTTTACACACCCTCCACCTCCCTCTAAGTTGCCCCAATTTCTCTCCCTAATTAAACAACATCCCGAGTTTTCTTCCTCCGGGGCATTTACTTCCTTTGGGGTTTTAACTCCAGCTCTTCCCACCTGTCCTAGAAATGCATTCTTAAACCTGAGAAGTGAGGACGGACGCCCACCTCTGATGAGTCTAAACTCTGTCCAGGCAGTCATGGGGCGGGTGGGCGCGGGGTGGAGGGGTAGGGGTGGGGTGTCAGGAAGGTCTTACACCAGGGACACACAAGTCCCATTCATATCCACAGTCAGCTACCAGTGTCTGTGACACCTGTATACACCGTACAATCTGAGCTTTGTGTGCTAGGCAAATCACTCATGGGGCTAGATAGGCTGGAAGGTGGAGGGAATACAAAGCCAGGGCTGTAGGTTAGAAACAGACCATCAGCCTGGCCCCTTCTTCCTTGCTGCACAGAGCCCGGCTAGATTCCCTTTGAATGAACATCCCCCATCATCAGTGCACCCTCACCGCCACGTTCAGTGTGACGTAGAGGCAAGGGCAGCTCTTCCTGCTCTGTGGCCACATGGAAGACACAGTTTCATTTAGTTCAGGGTGCCCGGAAACTCACTATGTGCCTGAAGATGGCCTAGAATGTCTGATCCCCCTGCCTCCACTACCCCAATGCTACTGGTCACAGGTACATGCCACCACACCTGACTTCTTTGGTGCCTTGTCCATGGCAAGCAAGCACATACCAGATGAGACACAACCTCGGCCCATCAAGTACATATTTACCCTGTCATTTAGCCTGGTAACCTAGCTAGCTAACTATGTTTGAAACAGATACAGAGACGGAGAGGAGAGGAAGATGCTCACACAAAAAGAATATCAAAGGCCCCCGAGTCTATGAAAGGCAAAGGATTTTAGAGCTCCTGGGTGCCAGGAAAACTCAAGGGGTCCAGGCACATGCATGCCAGACTCAACAGCTCCCATCTGAAGCACCAGAGCCAGGTATACCCGCCACCTGGTCAACAAAAGGTCATTCCTGTTGGGCTGGCAAGATGGATCAGCAGTTAAAAGTACTACTTTCTGTCCTTACAGAGGACCTGAGTTCTGTTCCCAGTACCCACACCAGGAGGATCATAACTGTCTCTAACTCCAGCACCAGGACATTATGGGTACTCCTTGGGTATTCTCTAACCACAGAGACAGACAGACAGACAGACAGACAGACAGACACACACACACACACACACACACACACACACACACACACTTTAATGATGAGGGAGTGGTTCCTTGTGATGCTGACCCCAGCTTTACTGAGTTGCAGGCTCACACATGCCTCCACCTAACTAACTGTTAGCCAATTCCCTTGAGCTCTGAACGAAGACAGAAAAAAAATAAAGAACTCGAGTGAGTGGACTCACCCCACCGGAACCGCCTCGCTCACAGGGCTGAAGAGCCAAGTGCGATGGCTGCTAACGTCTACAACAGCCCAGGAGGGCAGGGATGGGTGCTAGGTGGGAGTGGGCAGAGACTGTGCCAGTCTTTGGAAGACATGAAAAGAATAACCATAGCTGGCTTACTGCCAGCAAGTTACACAACACATCTAGTCCAGTTCTCCTCCCCTCCCCCCCTCAGGGACAATCCTGAGGCTCAAACCTAAGGCCTCACACATGCCACACAAGAGCTCCACCGCTAAGGAATGCCCAGGCCTATGCATATAAGTTTCTTTGGGGGGGAAAAAAAAAAGGTATGGGTTGGCCTGCATGCATATAGTTACCATGTGCATGCAGTACTCTCAGAGGCCAGAAGAGGGCATCAGAGACTCTCGAACTAGAGCCATAGATGGTTATGAGCCACCATGTCGGTGCTGGGAACCAAAGACAGATTCTCGGCAAGAACAGCCAGTATTCTGAACTGTAGAGGCATCTGTAGGCACTTTTTAAACACGTAGCTGAAGTTTTGGCTTCTGATCTCTTTAAAAAACTCAAGTTATGTTATGTTAACTATGTTTTTGTTTTAATCCCAAGTGTGTTACATAAATATGCTTCTGTTTTAATTCCAAGTGTGGGATAAGGGACTCCCTTAGTTTGTCCACAGCTGATAATTTCCTTTGCAAGGCTCGGTGCAGGGCGCACGGACTTTGCCAGCTGGAGTTAGTGGAATTCCGAGGACTCAGAGAGGGTATAAATATGAGAGCCCAGAGGGAGGAGGGGGTGACGGCTGGGAGATGAGAGGAGGAAGAAGCTGCTGCTGGTTCTTCCTGTTTCGGTGCTTGCCGTTTGCTCCTGCTGGGATGCTGGATGTCCTGAAGACTGAGGTTGTTATGTTGCCAAAGAACCCGCCAACCCTAAGTAGCTGGAACTAAGTCTAAGGAGGTCTACGCCTCCTGTCCCTTCTAACCTTCTTTCTCTCCTACCAAGGGTTAGGGGATCAGAAGGGAGGTAGAGGCTTAACAAACCCCAAATAAAATAGAGCTAACAACTAGGATACACAGCCATCACGTGTGCTGCAGGCCTAAGAGCCTTAACCAAAGGCCTTGCTCTAAGAATCGAAGTGCGTGTCCAAGCATCAACTCCTGCTCACTACCATGGACACAAAGCAGATAGTGAGACCTATTTTCAAGATACAAACAATACTCCATGTTTTGTTTTCTTTCTTTCTTTCTTTCTTTCTTTCTTTCTTTCTTTCTTTCTTTCTTTTTTTAAAGCAGAGAGCCCTCTTACAGCTTGGATGCCACCGTTTGAATTTGGAAACTAATCTACCAGATATAATTTTTAATTAGCAAGGAGCAATGTTCTTTTGGGCTGCAATTATTCTAATGTCTTGGCATTTTATTTCAGGTATGTCCTTACAGCTAAACTCCAAGTGGATACTGGTGAGAGACTGAACGTAATTTGCCATGGCCAGTACCAAAAGAATGTGTGAGTCTCCCGTGTTTGTCTGTCTGTCTGTCTGTCTTACATTCATTGTACTCACTGCATTCTATCTCCCCCAAGTCTGTCACGGAAGAGACAAGAGAAGGGAAACTCAGCGACTCTGATTCTCAAACCCCTTTAAAATGAGCAGAAGGGGACTGAATCCGCTGCAAAACATCTCCCGACCTCTTGTCGAAGCCACTGGGCTCTTTCTCAGATGAATGGGAAATGTGTCCTTGAACGTGGGTCCCCTCTCTTCCTTTTCAGCTCTTGCGTGGCTCTGGCTGCTTTAAATACGGGCATTATCCACACACGAAACTGGAATTACTCAGCACGTGGGAAATCGGTCCTGACCACCCCGGGCCATTAAAGACCCCGTGATATGTTTACAAAGCAGGCATATTCCATCCCAGAGTTCCATCCCATCAGCTGCCTCTGCAGTCGGTGTGTTTGGACCAGGGAAGCTTACATATGCCCGTCCCCCCTGTGCAAAACAGAAACCGGCTTCCCTACCTAGGGCACACTCCTGGAGTCTGTCCCAGCCACCCTCATCTGGGCACAATCTCAACCCTCAAAAGGTCTCAGCTCCCCTTTTTTTTCTGAACACTGACATCTACATATGGGTGATGGCTAAGATACAAAGGCTGTGAGACTTCAAGGGGAATCTCAGGTGAGGGGACCTGAAGGCAGGGGGGAGGGGTTAGATACAGAGAACTAACTAGAGGAGAAGGCTGGCACCGGGGCTTCTCAGCCACTCTCATGAGAAAAATCACCCATTAAAATCTATTCTGAGGGGCTGCAGAGAGCAGGTGAAGCTCCTGCTGAGCCAGCATGAGGACCCAAGCTAGGATTCCTAGCACCAAGTAAAAAAAAAAAAACGCCAGGCCCTGCGGCGAGCACAGGGGGGCACGAGTAGAAACAAGAAGGCGCCTGGGGCTCGTGGGCTGATGAATCGGTTCCAAGAAAGAGAAAGACCCTGTCTCAAAAAGCAAAGCGAAGAACAAATGAGAAAAGACATAGAGCATCCGACTCTGACCTCTGCATTGCGTGCGTGAGTGTACATGCACACACACACATACACATACACACGCACGCACGCACGCACGCACAAACACAAACCTACACTCACACAAACATATTCACAAACCCAGAAACACCTACCCCCACACAAACTTACTCCCCTGCTTATTCCCATTGAATTTCACTTCCGAATCTCAACATTTAACAGGTCTAACTTTCTTCTCCCACACACGAGTCCCCTCTACCATCACCACCACCAATCAATTGTTTATGACAGGGTCTCCTTCTGTAGTGCAGGCTGGCCTTGCCCTCACAGCGATCCTCCCATCTCAGCCTCCCAAGCCCTGGGGTTGTAAGTGTGAGGCACCGTGACCACCATATATTTTAATAGCCTGCACCTTCCCTTTTCCTAAGTTTCATCTACACCTGTCTTCAGCTGAAGAATCCTCCATCCACTCTCCACTGGGTCAACCAAGGTCTTTCCAGGAAAAGCCCTAGCCCTGGGTAAGCACCCTCTTCGTCTGCTGGCTTGGCCTGAAATCTAGAGTAACTTGGTTCTTCTCCAGACACGGGGACAAAGAAAGTGACATCACGTCGCAGAACAGAGTTTCACAGTGACACGGGAAACGGTCACCCATCTGCACACCCAATTAAAAAAAAAAAAAACCATCCCCACCACAGTGGTAGCCTTCCCAGGGTCCTGGAAGGGGCTGGGGGTTAGGCACTGAGAGTAGGGCTCACAGCAGGTGCCCCACGCACAGCCCACCACCCGTCCAGAGCTGCCCCCAGTGCCTGGGAATGGCGTTCCATGCCAGGCACACTCCCGGCATTGTGCTCTTTCCAAGCACTCTCTTCCCCACCAAAAACCCCGAGGCCTCCGGAGTGTACACTAACCACAAGCCTTTGAGTGGCTCATGTATTCACAAACTGAGGCATGTCGAAATCAAAGGGGTTACCACATGACATAATTCGCATTAAAATGTCAACAGGCTGACAATTTATTGAGTCGATCCACGGAAGGTGGGGAGGACTAAGACTTAGTAATTGTTTAATTCCTGCTGAAACCCATGGCGGCCTCTGTGCCTTCGGGAAGCCAGGATGCGCTGGGGGACCTCCAGCCTGTGCATCGCCCCTTGGGGCTGGCGCCATGCCAAGACCAGGCAATGGGGGTTAACCATTTAGGGGCTACATGCAGCAAAGAGAGGGGAGGCTGAAGGAAAAGATTGAAGGAGTGGGAGGCACACGAGCACCAGGGACACGGTGGCTGAGGTGGCCCCTGGAGCTGCCCCTGACCCCTTTATCTTCTGTGTACTCAGAAGCTAGAGATTTGGATGACGGAAAAGACCAAGCTAGTCTTGGTTTCCTGACTGCTCTGGGCAGCAGCCTGCTCACCCAGATCTGAGAAGGGACAGCAAGTCTTTGTACCCGGGATGATGAAAGAGCCCCAGATGAGCAACAGGGTCATGGCCCAAACTAGACTCCAGCTCCGAAGAGGCTACCCTCAGAGTCCATCCCATCAGGAATACTGTCCTTGCCCACAAAACAGAAAACTATCAATCCTTACCGCCCACCTCAGACTGTTTGAGGTTTGGGGGTTTTGTGACTGTTTTCTGAGACAGAGTCTGACTGCTATGTAACCCACGCTGGCCTGACACTCACAATCCCCCTGCCTCCACCTTCTCCTGAGTTGTATGATTACAGGCATGCACCACCGTGCCTGGCACCAGACTCTGTTCCACACACAAGGTGTGCTTCTTCTGAGATTCCTGAACCTGGGTTTGAGCTACTTCAGATGAACAGACTCTTCCTGCAGGATGTGTCCCATAAGGCGTGTGGGGCTGGTAAAAGGCAAAGAATTTGGAATGGCTCGGGGAGGGTTTCGTTGCACCCTAAAGCAAAAAGCCTAGCTTATCTTTAATCATCCCAAAAGAAAGCCTCACCTAGGGGGAAAAAAAAAACCCAACATACCAAAGTAGATGATTCAGCAAAGCTCACACATAGTCTTACTCACCTGCATTAGCCCTGACAAACTGTTTGCAAAAGGTGGCCTTGCTCTTTGGGACTTGTTCCCTGTGGATGCCCGGGGCCAAATGGGCTGCAACAGGGCCCTCAGCACAAGCTGTCTGTGTGTAAACAGTGGCACTTCGTTCTCTCTACTACCTCATTAACGAAAACACATTAAAACAAGCGTGCACTGGGAACAGAAAATGAGACTGCTAAGTCAAACTGATAGATTCCTCATCAGCTGTGGGAAATGCGACGCGGGGGCGGGGACTCCGCTGGGCTACAGTGCTTACAGAGAACCAGGCTCCCAACACCCTATGGGGTAGGCGGGCCAAAAGGAGGAAGTCAGAGGAGGAAAGGCAGGAATGGAGGCCCCCGGAGGGAGGAATGCAGAGGAAGGGATGGGACAGGAAGAGGAAGAGAGGGCGTGCTGGCTGCTTTTATTTCAAGTTGACACAAGCTAGAGTCGTTTGGGAAGTGGGAACTCTCAATTAAGAAAATGTCCCCACCAGACTGTCCTGCGAGCTGGTCTGGGGCATTTTTTTTTTTTTCTTGAGTGATGTGATGTGGGCAGTGTCACCTAAGCAGCTGGTCGTGGGTGCTAGCAAGAAAGCAGGCTGAGGAAGCCATGAAAAGATGGGCAGTAAACAGATGCCTCCATGGCCTCTGCTCGAGTCCTGGCCCCCTATTTCCTTGGATGATGGACTGTGCCGTGGAAGTGTAAGATGAAATAAACCTTTCCCTCCCCAAGTTGCTCTTTGGTCCTGGTGTTTGATCACAGCAACAGAAACCAAACTAGGGCAGGGAAGGGGGGAGTGAAGGGGAGGGGCACTAGGAAAAGGGAAGAGAAAGTGAAGGTGGGGAGAAGGAGGGAGCTGCAGGAAGGGAAAGGAAAGGAAAGGAAAGAGGAAGTGGGAAGAGAGATAAAGAATGAATGAAGGGAGGGCAGGGAGGAAGGGAGGGAGGGAGGGAGGGAGGGAGGGAAGGAAAAAAGGAATGGAGAGAGAGGGAAAAAAGGGAAAGGGGCTGGGGCAACCAAGTAAGAGGAGGAAGGCTGGCTCTACCCTAGAGGGCTCAGAGAAGACAATGCTACACCAATGCTCCACAGCGACAGAGGGAAAGACTAGTGCGTCACTGGCTTGAGCTGCTGCCCACAGTGAATAACAGTAGAACTGACACATTTAAGAAAAGAAAATGACCTACCGGGCAAGAAAACAAAACTAAGGCTTACGCACTGCCCAAAACAAGAAGAAGAGTGACCACCTGATCCTTGAGGCACTGAGAACAGGTGACAGAACCATTACCAGTGTGTGAACAACGAATGCAAAAAAGACTTGCGCACAGTCCTTGAATACGTGTAGAGCTGGTGTGACGCTTGGGCCAACCCCACATCCTGGACACTACAATGCTGCACTTGGTAGATGGTTACCACATGGGACACGAATGTTGTTATGCAAAGATATCTTTTGCATTTCTTCATTTGCTCTCCAATTTGCAACCCTGTGGAGTTGCAGCCTCTCGTTTGCATTCTTTTTTGTAGGTGTTCCCAACCCTGTAGACTTGGGCACCATTGCACGGTTCTCAACACACAAGAACATCCCAAAAAACAGCCCGCTCGGCCTATCAGCTCAATTAGTAAGAGCTGCTCAATATATATATATTTTTTAAGATTTTTTTGAGACAAGGTTTCTCCATGTAACAGCCCTAGCTGTCCTAGATTGGTTTTGTAGATCAGGCTGGCCTGGAACTCACAGAGATCCACCTGCCCCTGCTTCCTGAGTCCTGGTATTAAAGGTGTGCGCAACCACATCCTGGCCTTTGTTGTGTTTCGTTCTGAAGTACATTTTTGAAACTCTTTCCCTCTGCTCTAACTACTAGGCAAACGATGGACTTGGTGAGACCTTCCTGTTGTGTGTACTGTGCACACGGTAGTGGATGGTAAAAGTCACTGTTAGGTTAGCATTTGGGGACTTGAGAAAGGAGGCTTCTCTTACCACGTGTAAAGCAGAAACCCCAGGGCTAGATGTGCATTCATGAGATAAAATGAGGGGATTTCAGCTTTGCAGAGGAGGGGGCAAAGGGGGAAGCATCTACAACTAGGGTATCCAAGGAGATTAATTTAACCTTAAATGTTAAAGAGATGCGTCATTTAAAAAAAAAAAAAGTTCCAGCTTTGGGGGGAAAAAAAACTTCGGGAATATCTAAAATTAATAGCTCACCCAAGGTTGCCATGGAAACAGTTTTGCATACTTGACTTGCAGGTGCTGGTTGTAAGGAAGGGAGAGTGAGGGCTTGAAGGCCACAAGCAGGGACAAAATGTAAACATTAAAGGGAGACTCCTGAGGCAATGTTAAGTCAGCCATGTCACAGACACTGTGGCTTTCCGATGTAAATGAACTCACTTTATGCAAGGCCGGGAAGGGCGGCTTTGAGGCGCCAGCCAACCCTGGGCTTGTGTCTAGGGGGCTGCCCCCACTCCAGGATGGTCTGTGGTATTTCCAAGGTTACAAGATGCACTCAGATGCAGGCACCAAACATGAAAGGACACCGATGTCAGACATATTCCAGTTTAATTAGAGCTCAGCTTCCTTTTTGTTGTCTTTGCCCTCTGTGCTGTGCACGTCTGGGCTGTAGCTTTGGTAAAGCTATGCTGGTGCTGCTTGCCTTGTCTGTTTTGTTTTGTTTTGTTTTTAAGTACATTTTAAGTACATTTGTTTTAAAACCGTCAAATAAGAAAGGAAAGGAATGTATTTCTTTGAGAATGCATTGTATGCTCATGCTCAGCATCAGTTCTGAACCTGCATCCTCACTGCAGCAATTTTGATCACTTATAAGAAATATGGCTACACGGATGGGTGGGTGGGTACATGGACAGATGGATGGATGAACGGATGGATGGACAGAATCACAGACAGACAACACAGCAGCACATCAGTCCTGTAGGCTGTACTCTGAGAGTGGCAGTAAAAGTAGTCTCATAGCTCAGTTCTAACAAGTGGCAATGCAACAGTGCTCCACCAAGAAGGGTTAGAGCAAACACTAGCCAAGGTGGAGCTGGCCAAGGATGCTTTCTACTGTCCCTGAGTACTTCCCTGGTCCCTCCCCCTTAGAAGAGTCAGGGAGACGTCCACACAGGGCCACCACAGAGAGACCAAAATCGAGTAACGCACTCAGTCATCTCACTGGTGATACTTCTCAAAGGGAAAATCTCTCTC
The DNA here is from genome assembly GCF_964271855.1 of Acomys minous. Classification (NCBI taxonomy): domain Eukaryota; kingdom Metazoa; phylum Chordata; class Mammalia; order Rodentia; family Muridae; genus Acomys; species Acomys minous. The sequence goes on from NC_140496.1 coordinate 19,379,326, forward strand.
TCTCTCTCTCTCTCTCTCTCTCTCTCTCTCTCTCTCTCTCTCTCTCTCTCACACACACACACACACACACACACACACACACCAAAACACACAAAGCAAAACAAAACATTGACCACTCTATCCTCCAAACCAACAGTTTGTCAAGTTCAAAGGCAATGAAAACCTAATTATGAAGCATCACTTATCAGTAAGGCCCAAGCTGAAGACAACACCTGCACAGCTCGCTGAACACCTGAGAAGTCCGGCTGGTGCCTACCTAGAGCCTTGACCCCATGGACTAGTGTTCATTGTACTAGAAGATACTCTGCAAGCTACCGAAGGAGAAATGTAAACACCAACAAACTCTTAAGAGCAGCCATGATGACCTGCCTAAAAAACCATACTAGTACAATAGTGGAAAGACTGTGGAAGTAATCTGACTGGATTTAGGGTCACCCCATGACATGGAACGCAACCCCGACACTGCTGGGTGGCCAAGAACCTGAGACTCTCTGCATCTATACTTGTGTCTCATGCTTTTTCTTTGGTCTTTTGTCTTCTGTTTGTTCCTTTCATCCTATTCCGATGTGTTTGTTTTTGCTTTTACCTTATCTTATTATTTTAGATGCCCATTTGTTTTCTAAGGAGAGACGGGAAAAGTATGGATTTGGAAAGAACGGGAGGTGGGGAGGAATTTATTTAGTTATATATCTACATAAGACACTGGAAAAATCAAAGGCATAAAAGTGATATCATCATAAAACAATGATGGGTTGTGAGGCTGGGAAAATGCATCAATGAGTGAGTGCTTTAGCCAGGTATGGTGGTGCACACCTTTAATCCTAGAACTCGGGAGGCAGAGGCAGATGGATCTTTCTAAGTTCGAGGCCAGCCTGGTCTACAAAGTGAGTCCAGGTCAGCCAAGGCTACACAGAGAAAGCCTGTCCTCGAAAAACAAAATAAAACAAAAAAAGGTGCTTTCTGTACAAGCAAGAGAACCTAAGTTCACATCTCACAAAAAAAGTGGGCGTGGCTGCATGTGCCTGTCACCCCAGCACTTCAGGCCAGAGACAAGAGGACCTTGGAAGCTTGCTAGCCAGTCGGCTTAACAGAGATGCTGAGCTTCCAGGTAAGTGAGAGGCCCTCCCAAGACAAGAAGGTGGAAACAACAGACACTTGACATCCTTCTTTGGCCTCTGCATACAGTCACAAAGGCACATTCACCCACACACTTATGTGCATGCAACACACACACACACACACCCCATACCACACTGTAGGGCAGGTGGTTCTATTAGCCCATTTTACAGATGGGTAGGTAACACAGGGATTTTCGGAAGTCCAGATCTCTTGAGAGCTATCTGAGTTCGTCTCCAGGTACTAGGGCACCCACAGTTTAGCTTTCCATTCTGCAGCCAGCCCCTCAGCTGACACCTACGACGCATTCTCTGAATGACCAAGAAAGCCCTCATGGCATTTATTTAGCAAGAAGGAGCCAAGCGGGGGCCAAATTCTTGGAAAGAGCACCGACAGGCCCATCTTCCCCATGTGGACAACACTGGATGCAAAGTGGAATTCCGGCTGGGAAACTGTCATCTGCTGAGCATCTGCTGAGCTCCCCGAGTGGCCGGGGCCCTGACAGCCTTCCACTGCTTCTCCCGAGGCAGCCTGAGAGCCCTTAGCCGGTCTCTGCCTCCTCTGGGGAGACGGGGGCCCTTGTTTGTAAGGACAGCAACAACTCATCTGCACTCTGTCTTCAGAGGCACAGTGTGGTCCACACTGTCCCGCCCACGGAATGGGTGGAGGGGAAAGGACAGGACTAGGGCACACTCTGCATCACACACACAAGGTGCCCAGGCAGTGGTGTTTTGGGGTGGGAAGAAAACCTTCTTTGGGGGTTTTACCTCCATTTTGTATTATAAAAACTTTTTGATTGCAGAGGTAAGTTGAGAATAATCACAGTTTAAACAACTTCTGTGTCCGCCACCCAGATGCTAAGATTAGCATTCCACTGGACACCCAAGTCAGGCCTGTGGATCAGGATCACCATGCACACCCCCCTAGCCACGCCCAGGAAACCTGTAAGAGACAGATCCTCCAACCTCCTGCTCCATCCTCACTGCTGCAGAGTGAGGATGCTTCCTGACTCACGGCTCCTCCCTCCATGAATCTCCGTCCTAAGTATGAGGCATACAGAGTCGCTCAGAACAGCTGGGGCCAGGACGTACGCTCTGGGAAGACACCTTCAGCGACATCCTTCCCAAACACGCTTCCGGGAAAGACAAGGAAGGGAGGCCAGGCCCACAAAGGCCCGACTACAATCTCGGGCTGACGCAAGAGGGCTATCACAAGTCCGGGGATAGCCTGGGCTACGTAGCGAATTTCAGGGCAGCCTGGGTTACAGAGCAGCACTCGGTCCCAGAAGAAAAGACCCAAAACTGTCTACTACAAAGCTGGCTGTCCCAGGTAGGAAGTGATGGCTCACACTTGTAACCCCAGCATCCAGAAGGCTCCGGCAAGAAAGCCGCCGTAAGCCGGAGGTTAGCCTGAGATATATACAGTGAGCTCCGCGCTAGGCGGAGCTACAGAATAAAACCACATCTCAATAGAGAGGGAGCATTGAACCTAGAGAAAGGGACAGGTAGGGGAGGATGCTACGGAACACCGCTTTTGTACACATACACACCCCGACACACACACACTTTCTGCTCCCTTCAGATGTACCCCAGAAGGTGAGGCAACCCAAGATGGCCAAAGGTTCAAAACACAAACCAAGTCCTGGCACAAGCTGGCATGTGAAGGAAGCTGGTGTGTTCAATGGTGTGGCAGGCGTTAAACACACACCAATTGACTGTGGGGGCCTGCACCAGGAGCATTCTGGAGAACCCAGAATGAGTCACCAGACCTTCAAGAAGGGAAAGGACGCAGTCTCTTCCTTGAGGGTTCGTCAAAAAGATACACTTTCTGACAGGGCTGCAAGCCTGTCTCGAGCAACCGAAGCACACTGTGAAAGGAGCTCTTAAGAAGACATCTGTTTGATCAATTAGCTGTGCAATCAGCCCCCCTCCCCGAGCACCTCCCTGTGGACTCAGGCTTTATGACTGCTGTCTGAGACTTCCCCCAGGTGAGATCCGAGCTCTCTGAATGTCTCTCACTCAGAGACCACCTAAGAGAAAGCCAGGAACAGCTTCTGAGCACAGGAAGGGTATGGTGAGAGGGCGTTCCTGGAGGATTTTGGAAAGGGGGTGGGGCGGGGTCTTCTGGGAACTGAAATATTGGAGAGGAAATGTCATCTACTCAGGGATGACTGCTCTGGAACCTGCTGCCTCCGAGCAAACCTGCAGGCTGAGAGGTGAAGGACGGAAGCAAGGAGAGAGGGAGAGGGAGGATGAGGAAGAAAGGGGGGAGGGGAGAGCGCCAGCCCCCAGGGTCTAGAATCAAGGTAGGACACAGTGAGACTGCCCGAGTGGAGGTTAGTCCTAACCTCTTACCTCCTGAGGACACCAATTGCTTTTTTCCTACTTGGGACAGTTGCAGCCATCAGTAATGGAACCAAATCTGTGAGAATTTTATCTGAAGATAAAATGAAACCTAACCTGAGAATCAGAAAGTGAGCACAACAGCAGGTAACAGCGGGGGTCTCCAGTCGAGTCACCCCCATAGTACTTCCTAAACCAGAGCTGGCTTAGGGGCCAGGGCTGGACGCTGTCCCAGATCCGTTGACTCGTGTGTAGGACAGTGTAAGGAAATCACAAGCCTGGGCTCAGCGCCACTGGGCTTGGCTAGCTACAGGGGATGGGGAAACGCTTCTTGTTAAGCTCCCCCTATTTTGAATCCTTCTAGACATCTTGGGAGTCCGGTAGGTAGAAATACAGCCTATCACAGCAAAGCAGATAACAGGGGGATTGCAAGGGGCAGCATCTCAGATGAGGAAACTCTCACTTTGAATTTTGTCTTTTCCCAAAAACCTCCCTCTACAAGAAAGGAACCAGACGCTGATACAGAGGACCTTCCTGGGCTCAGGTGAGTCTGTACTTTACAGGGTCTAGAACTTGAAGCCTTCTGGTCAAACACAGCCTGTGAAAAGCAGTGCCTTCATCCCAGCACTCAGGAGACAGGCAGACACCCTACTCTGTGAGTTCGAGCCCAACCTGGGCTCGAGGGGGCGTCTTTCTGCTACCACAGTCCCCACACAAGCTAAACTGGAGCACTCTGGAATCTGCTTAACACCTGTACCCATCGCATCTCCCAGCGCCCAGGGGGAATGGGTGTTAACACTCACTCCTGATCCTATCATCCGTACTGTCCCCAGAGAGGCGACTCCCCTGAGGAAAAGTCAAGAGCAAAGTGAGTGAGAGCCATACTTGAGTGCCAAGGTCCAACACCAAACCAAACATCCGTCAGATGAAATCTATACCTTCCTGTCTGCCCTGCTCGGTCATAGAGAGCGTTGCAGAAGAAATGAGAGTTGTGAACACACGTATGGGAAGCAGGTCCTCTCAGGGCCTGGGGGAGCTCACCTTCCTGAGTATGGATACTGAGGCCGCCAACGAAGAGCTCCTTAAATGCAGCAGAGATTTAAGTTCCAAGTCAGAAGGCCACAAGCCCCAGGTTTACACACTGTCCCTCGGGGCTGACTGACAGTCCCCTGGGGCTGACTGACACTCAATAAGGGAAGCTGGCCCAGGTAGGAATTCCCCTTTTTAAGTCTCCCTGTGGGTAACAGGACAGTTAGGGAAAGCCTGGGGTTTGATCCCCTTGGGCTGCCACAGCTGGGTTCAGAAGCAGCTAGAAAAACAGAGTAAGTCCCATGACACCAGGAGATGGGGACGCTTCCCTCAGAAGCTACTATCCTCCTCCAAGGAACAAGAAGGTGACTGCTCCGTGGTAATGACACGTGTCGCTGGTTGCAGGCCACAGAGGTCAGCTCCTAAGTGTCTGCAGAGACCAAACAGTCCTCGAGGAGGAGGTCATCACCTGAGAGCGGCCAGGGATGGGCATGCCCTTCGGTAATTCCAACGTGCAGGCCACGTCGGCGAAGGAAACGTTGCCAAAGTTGTTGACCTAAGAGACCGAGTGGGCTTCCGAGGCTCTGTCCTGAGCCTGGGAGCCTGCCCTGCTCGTTAACAATTACAGATCAAACACCAGCAATGGGTAAACAGTTCTAACCTTCTATAGACCGGGAAAGGACTCTAGAGAAGGCTACCCCCTTCACTCCTGATGACTCCAAACTCAAACCCGCTCTGCCTTCCTGCTCAGCAAACCCCTAGGCCGCAGCAGCCCAGGCTCCCATGTGAACCCTGGTACCCTCCCCCTCCAGCATCTTACTAACAACTACCAGAGGCAGCCCAGGTGCCTAGGGTGAGTGAGGGCAGGACACAGACTGGCACGGGTATGGCAGGCCTAAGCAGGCATCCTAACCCCTCTCCAGCAGGTGACACGGAATCATTTCAATAAAAGGAAATGGGAGGTGGGGGGTGTGCCGGAGAGACAGCTCAGCGGTTAAGAGCACCTGACTGCTCTTCCAGAGGTCCTGAGTCCAATTCTCAGCAACCACGTGGTGACTCATGACCATCTCTGTATTGGGGTTGGACGTCCTCTTCCGGTGTAAATGAAGACAGAGCACTCTGTCTTGTTTTTATATATATAAAGATTACACAAATAAATATTTTTTAAAAAAGGAAATAATGGGGAGAAAGTATCAAAAAGTAAAATGTTTCAAAAAGGTCTCGAGAAATTTTTGTACTTTGACGATAGAAAAGGCATTTTATTTAATGTCAAAACAACGTGACCAGATGATATGAGAGTTTTCTATGAGGAACAAAAACTGGACGCTACCATCAGAAGCATTTGTCATCCTCTTCTCTTGTTGGGAAATGCTAGGAAAAGGGGGAAAAAAGGCAGGGGGCTGACAAAACAAGGAAGCTACGTGTCTTTTTTTTTTCCCCAGGCTCCTGTAGGGTCCACTGGAAAATCACCACCCAAAGGCAGATATGTCAAACTGAATACAACAAGATGGTCACTTGAAAGGTAGGTTTAAGGTTCTAGGTGTGTGTGTGTGTGTGCATGCGTGTGTGCTTGTGTCCTGCGTCTACGCCTGCACCACTTGCGTGCCTGGTGCCCACAAAGGCTAGACGCAGTTGCCGGATCCCGTGGAAGTGAAGGCACAGACGGTTATGGGGCCAGTAACTTACTATTACTGTGCAGCTGAACCTGTGTTTCCCCTCCTGTCCCCGGCTGTGCCTGGCAACCATTCCTAGCAAGCTCTGCAGCAGAAGTGTCACTTGAAGGTCATCACCTCGTGTCAGTGGTCTCATACTCTCCGCTGTTTGTAGTCTCGGTTATCCCCGGCTGGCCGCACACACCCTATGCAGCTGAGGATGACCTTGAAGCACTGATCTCCCTGCATGCACCTCCTTGAGTGCCAGGATCACGGGCACAGGCCATAGTATTTGTTTTCTGGGGTGCTGGAGAAGGAACCCGGGATGTCTAGCACTTGGGGCAAGCCCTCTCCCAGCTGAGTTACACCCCCAGGCCTCCTCCATTATTTAGGTTAAAAGTCTTTAAGCCTCCATCCAATATTGCAGTTGCTTCTCAAGAGGGCTGGGGGCTGGGGGTGGGGGTGGGGGTGTGAAGGGCTGCAAATCTAATTTTATTAAAGTATAAAATGACTTGGTACTACCAACACGGCTTTCAGGGGAACAGCCTTTCCCAGCCCACACTTTCATAGTATTTATAGTTCAGTTCTGTTTAAAACAGAGCCAAGAATATGGGTCGGGTATATTATGCAATTATTTTAAAACTCTTGCCTTTTCCTGACAGTGTTACTGACAATGCTTTAATTGTTCCCTCACAATTTCCCTTTCAAAACAAAACAAAACAAAACAAAACCAGAAACACCTGTTGGATCTGTGTGTATTCAAATGTGCCCTTTGAGTCCAAGTCCCCAGCAACTTGAAAGGACTCAAAATGGGGTTCACACTTTAACCCCATTCTGGGCCCCTGCAACGTGGGCTGTCCTGTCTGCCTCATATATCTACTTAACTGTGGTATGCATGACTGTTCTAGAAGCCAGAGAAATGTAACAGCTACACAAACATTCTCCTAACCACGAGAGAACACCCCCTAAGACAGCAGACGCCATTGGCAGGAAGAATTTTTCAGGACAGGAACAGGTGGGGCAGCCTAAGTGGTAGGGCTTTCCAGCAGTCTGACAGAATCACAGTGTCTTTCCTCCTTGGCTCGGGCCGGGGATTGTGGTTCACTGACAGAACCCAACCAGAGGAGGCTTGTCACCTGCATCGGAAAAGAGTTTACCTAGAAATGGTAATAAAGTCGTGTCACGTGGACACTGACTTCGACAGAGAAACTTTGATCCCCCTAGCAGGGAGTGGCGTTGCACACCTGCAGTTTGGGCAGAATCAGGAGGGTCTCTGCCAAGGGCTAGCCTGGGCTACTTAGAGAGATACAGTTTCTAAAAATAAATAAATGAAAAGAACAAAGGGAACTTCTATATCACCCAGAAATTATCTGAGAACCATTTAGTCTGAAAGATAAATGTTAAGAGAGATACACAGGCCCCGTCAGCATGCTATGAGACAGCTCCCCACAGAGCTCAGAGCACTTGGGGAGCCAGAGGCAGGCCCATCTCTGTGAATTCGAGGCTAGCCTGGTCTACAAAGCCAGTTCAGGAAAGCCAAGGCAACAGAGACATGTTTGAATCAATGTTTGAAAAATAAAATATAAAGTCTACATGATAGGAAACGTCAGAAGAAACTGGCTCCTGAGTCACATGACGCAGAAGCCGCGTGATACCTGTGCTTCCGACGCCAGCCAGGATGGTAGAACGGGAGCTGCCCCAGAGGACTTACGCTCCTTGCTGTCAGAACAAGGCACAGGCCACCAGGCAGCCCCCAAGGGCATTAAGGGTGCAGCTGTGTTCTGAAGAGCCTTTCCTGCCCCGCCCCCAAGGATGTGGATTCCGTGTGAAAACCTTTATGAGTGTTTTACATCTACATCTTCTGATTTGTCCATCCACCGTGCCACGGCTTCATGACTCCGCTCCGGAAATGAGACCCAACTAACTCATAAAGGATGGAGGAAGAAGGCGGAGTGCTACTGTTCGTCTGTCCTTCCGCACTGTTTGACGGTCAGAAGGGGCAGGAGGACCATCCGTCCACCAAATGCACAACTGGACTGTGTGTGCTCTCCTGGTATCAGAAATCAGCATCTCTCCTTCCCCCTTACGTTAGCCCAGTACAGGGGGCTCAGATGCTGGCTTCTCAGCGAACCAGCCCCAGGCGGCTCATACTCAGCCCTGACACTGAGCTGGGGAGGCAACCAACTGTCCCTGCCGTAATTTAAGATTGCCATGAAACCTGGGGTCTCAGCCCAATCAAACGTACCTCAGCTGGGAACAGCCTGAGTAACAGGTTCTGGTGGGGGGGTCTTAATCCGTCTGTTAGAATCAATGTGTTTTCACTACACTGCTGGTTCTAAGACTTGGCAGGTGTGTTTGGACTCCAACTGCTCTCCTGCTTCCCCAGCCAGAAAAGACAACATACAGCCCCGAGCTCATCACTGACACACTACAACCATGAAGGCAAGGTAGGCCCAGGAGAACACAGGCTAACCTGCGGATTCAGAATCTACTCTCTCCCAAGAGGACAGAGTGGGGGGACAGGTTCTGTCAGTATGAGCTGGGAGGGCACCCCACACCTGAGTGAGTGGGAGGGATGGGAGGATGGGAGGAGACGGGGGTGTATTTACACAGGAAAGCAGGAAAAGGTGTGAATGGGTTTTGGAGCTGAGCCCAGGTGAGGGAGGACTCTGTTCCAGAATACACTTCCCTGACAGCCTAGGAAGCCAACCCAAAACAGAAGGCAGAGACCAGGCGGTAAGGCCAGCCCAACCCCAGTCAGTTGACTGTCTCATCAGTTAGATGCATGACCAGAGGCAGCCACTGGTTAAAACAGAAGCCAGGGATTTCACCATGAGCACCTTGCAGGAGCCACCCGGGCATCCAGAGGAAGGGAAAAGGGATCTGATAGCTCTCCAGATGCCCTGGCCCATCACACAAACTCACAAACTCATTTTAAAATTTGTCACTGAAGCTAAGGTGACTCAGTGGGTAGAGTTGCTTGCCACCAAGCCTGTCAACCTGCATTTGATCCCTGGGATCCATATGTTGGAAGAGAATGAATTCCCTCAAACTCTACACACACATACACATACATGCACACATACATGCACACACACATACATATGCATGCTTGCACCCATAAGAGCGCACACACACACACACACACACACACACACACACACACACACACACACACACGAATGCATACACCAATACATAAATGTTTAAAAAATATAAAATCACAAAATAAGCAGAATAACAATTACAGGGGAAAATATGGTTTCTTCTGATTTGTGTCTGAATTCTATGTCATCCTACATTTTAGAAAACCCAGTCCTTGTGCTGCCCCATGGATACAGGCTGGCTATCCACTCTCTAGAACCTTGGGACGCAGGTGGTTTGTACTTTGGAATGTTTTTTCCTTTCTAATTCTGGAATATCCACACATACCTTATAATGTGTCTCTAGATGGAGACTGAAATCTAAACACAAGACTCATCATCTTAGACATGCTGCCCGAAGGGATTTGGTGCCGGATCTACAGTCCCCAAATGTTTTGGCTCAACTTCCAGATTGGGGATTTTCCAGATTAGGGAATCCTACATCAATCCAAATGACATCCAGGGAAGCTGGCTAGCTGCTAGCATGAGACACAAACCCCTTCTGCGTCACTTGATCCTGTGACTCTGTCTCCTCCAACATGAAAGGAAGACAGGGAGAATAAAAGGCTTAGCTCAAAGGAGAAGGAAAGGAGATCCACCGAGGAGCAAACTCGCAGGCACTTCAGTGGTACAGTGGGTATGGCAGGCAACAACCCACTTCAGTGGCTCAGAGCTTCGTTGGTGGAGTGTTTGCCTAGTCCCCGGAGCCTCATAAAACTGGGTGTGAAGATGCCTACCTGCAATGTGTGCAACTCGGGAGGTGGAGGCAGGAAGATCAGAAGTTCAAGACCATCCTCAACTACACGGGTGAGTCTAGGGCAGTTCGGAGATACATGCCACACTGCCTCCAAAAGAAAAAAATCAGAGCCTAAAAACTTCGAGTTTTCCCTGGCTGGTCATGATCAGTTTGCCAGGAAGTGGGTCAGGGTGAGAAGGCCAGGGTGGCAGGCAGGGCGGGGCGAGGTGGGCACCTAGGGCCCCTCCCCAGGTCAGCCGCTTCTGGAGCAGTTTCTCCAGCAGACAGTAAAGAACTCGATTACATCCAGTTAACTGTGCTCTAAACTGATTATGCATGTGCCGGGCTAATGGATTACATTAGCAAGAGGAAAAATAACATGCAATCAATCTCCATTACCATGGGCCGCACCAGGGCCCAACCACCTCCAAACCCCACCCGAATGCTCGGGCACTGAAGAAACCCGGGGAGAGAGAGCCACCCCCCTCCCCCATGGCAAGAAGTTTATCTTAGTCACAACGGAGGGGACAAAAGGGCTCCGAGTAAGCTCTGTCATCCAGAGGTGGGTGGGAGAGCTCCCGTGCCCTTCAAAAGAGTGTCAGCAAGCAGAGGGGCATTCATTACCCAAGGACTAGTAAGACCAGCCTATAAAGACCTTTGCCTTCTGACCCTTTGCTATACTGAAAACACCAAGGCTGGTCACTCCAGGGACTCACCAGCCAAAAGAGCTATAACACCCACTGTCCACCCTCTGTCTCGGGACTTAGGGCTCGTCTGCTTGTGGCACTGGCCTTCAACAAGAGCAGGATCACTCTGTCTTGAACAAGCAAACAGAAAAACAACAAAACAAATAAAACAAATAAGGCCCCGGGCACGTAAGTGACCAGAGCCAAGCAGGGCTGAAAATGTTTCCTCCACATCCACCCCCAGAAAATGCCTCACTCTCACTCTCAGGGTGTGATCCACAGACACGATTTGCGGGGGTGGGGGTGGGGGTGGGGCCCCGGGGGGGTGGGGGGATGGGGGGGGGAAGGGGAATCTCAGCTGCTTGACATTCCTCAAGACCTGGACCACACAGAAGATGGGGCACGCAGACTCAGTGATGACTGTGTGCATTTCAGAATCTAAGAAAGCCATGCCTCCGAAACCCTTCATCAGAGTGGCATATGACCTTCAATGGCCAGGAGGAATCCTTTGTGCGGACTTGACTGTCGGTTCTTTCCGAACCGCTTGTCTCCTCTGGTTTTTCCACCTGGTTGTCTTGACCCTGTGAGTAGCACTCTTCAGCTGAGCCTGACTTTCTTTCTAGGATGCCAGCCCGGTGAGGGCTTTGTATGTGCAGTGTGGAGAGGATGTGGCTCACTTGGTATCCAGACCAATCCCAGCCCACTACAGCAGGCATCAGCAGTTGTTTCCAGAACATTCTACCCCTTCTACCTTTGCTCTGAAATCACTCCTTATCCATAGTGCTCCCTGAGAACACGCAACAGTAAAACGGACGGTAGCCATCAACCCGGCAGAGACCAGCGAAAAGGAAGGACCCTAAGCAGTCTTCCTCGCGTGGGGTCTCCGCCAACAACCGTGAGAGGGGTACTCGGAAGACTCCGCCTGCTCAGAGTCGGCAGAAACTGAACGCTTGCTGGTACAGAAGGAAAGAGAAGACACTAAGGATGAAAGCGAGGAGGGTAGAGACGAGGGAGGGAGTGGAGGGTGTGTGGACCGAGGCTGGGGAGATTTATGGCGATTTGTACCTGATTGTTCATAGTAAAGCCATTATGGGATGATTAGAGGAAAAGGTGAGGCTTTAAGTCCAGCGAAAATCAATAGGAACGTCTGGAGCAATCCTGCCGTGCAAGTAAAAGGACTATTTACAGTATCTGCGGCCCCTCCTCCTTCTGGACTGAGGGGTGGGGGAGGAAAGGGGAAGAGGAAAAAGGAACGAAAGAGGCGAAAAGGAGAGGAAACAGAGAAGAGGGGTGTCAAATACGGAAACCTGGGGGAGAAAACTGACCAGGAGCCCCTCACTCGACCTATTTTTTTTTCTCCACAGCACTTCCCGCTTTCTACCAGGTAATCTACCCGTTGTGTCTGTAACTCATCTTGTCCAAAAAGAAAGAAAACTCTGTGAGGACAGGGAAATGGGTGTGAGCACATACATACGTGCACATCTGCATAAACTGGTGCATATGTATTTATATGTGCGGGCATGTGCACATGCACACATGTATACGAGTGTGTATACGTCCACGTGTTTGTGTTGGTCCATTTTATGCACTGATGCTTCCAGAACACCGGCTGGTATGCAGAAGGTGCTTTAGTGTACAGCTACTGGCAGGGCGGATGAGCAGGATGGATGCGTGACGCGCTCTGCGAGCACCCAGGAGAGGAGAAATAAAAGATGGACTAAGGATAGAAAGGGAGAGTCACCATCAGCAACTGACGGTGACTCAACGGACTACAGCAGAGACCAGCAACAAAGAAGGGAACAACGCAGTATTTTCAGCGTTGGGCTGCTAAAAACTAACCTGCTCCTGACATGAGACACCCGAGCCTTCAGCCATCAACACGTCTCACCTTTCATTGGGCACTGGAGTCAACACCTTTAAGGTTGGGTTTGTCAGATGGCAACTAGCAGGATCATAGCACAGATTACTAGCCCGCCCCACCCCAAATTCCCGAGAACCCCATCCCCCACTTCCAAGTACCCATTGCACTCCGTGGAGAGACCGTGCGCCTGGGTCTCAAGGAGCCGACCTTACCTTATACAACTTCAGGCTGGCCTCGTGCCTGGAGTTGACTGTGTGCAGCCGCAGCTTCTCCAGGCTGTTGGTGTAGTAGTCGCACGCGTTGCACTTGAGGTGCACGGGGTTGCCGATGGCCACACACTTGAGCCTCCACTCGTTGGCCTTGCCGCCCTCCTTGATGTGCGCCACCAGCTGGTACTTCTGCACGTGCTTGTCCGTCTTGCAGTGCAGCTGGAAGTTGGCCTTGAGCTGCGTGTTGTAGCGGCAGAGCTTGCACTGGTAAGAGTCGCCCATCACGGCCTTCCACTCGTCCTCCGAGAGGCTGCGCTCCACGTTCATGTGCAGCCCCAGCAGGTCCAGGTTGTCCGTCGTGAACTTGTTGCAGACGGCGCACTGGAAGAGCTTCAGCGACGGGTCGTTGGTCTGGATGAAGCTCTCGCCCAGGTTCATCAGCTCCTCCGACACCAGCTGCCCGCCCCCGAGCCGCATGTCTAGGGGGATCTCACCGCCCACTGTGGGAAGAGAGAGACGGGGAGAGTCAGAAGCCAGCCTCATGGCCATGGTACAGGGGACAAACACCATGAGGTGCTGGATCGGCTGGAGAACAGAATCCTCTTGCTCTGTGTGTCTGTGGGAGGCTCTGTGCCTTCCATCCTCTGAAAAAGGACATCTAGACAAATCTATGGCACGTGGTCCCCTGAGTGATGGAGCAGAATCTCAAACTCTAGACCCCACCCCACCCTCAGAACTGGAAGTGAACAGAGCGGCCCCTAACACCAGTCCTCTAGCAAGAACCTAAACTAAGGCCCAGCATCCACCTACAGCATCACTGAGGAGTCAAACTTCCCGCTATGCTAAGAATGGGGGTGCCGCCTTACTGTCCACACGGCAAGAAAATGAATGGTTTCACTGTCATTAATACCAATGTAGATGGCCACACTGCTGCACAACTATACAGCGCAGATTTCAGCCATGAGCCCTCCGGTTCCCAGTGCCCCTCTTGTCAGCCTGTCTATCAGAGTAGCTCGCCCCACCTCTAGCCCTTTCTAGGATGATCTTCCTTTTCCAAGCCTCTGTATCACGTGAAATACTGGGTCACAGCTAGCCACCCACAGGACCACATCACAGGTCAGAGACGCATCCATCGCTACCAGGGTTGGGGCATTCTAGAGCGGGGGGGGGGGGGGGTGATCCCATCCATGTTGTGAAGGCCTCCTCACCCGAGAGCCCACCCAAAGTGCATGGGAACAAGTATTTACTGCATCAGACAAGGGTCAAAAGCACCAAAACGATCAACGCTCAGGAGGCAAACTGAGGCAGGCGGCTATAGGTGGAGTGGGGATTGGGGGAGGCGGGCGGTCAGCTTAGGCTCCCTAGAAGAGGTCTGATTAACACCTCCCTCTCTTTCCCTCTGCACCACCCATCCATGTTCAGGCCATCCCTGCCCACCCAGCCTAAGCCCAGGAGGAGGCTCACCTTCACAGGTGGGAAGTTAACGCAGCAAGCTCTTACCTATCTCATGAGAAAGCCTTGGAGGGAGCGGGCTACCCTCCACTACCTAGACGTGGACCAGTCCTCAGGAAGACTAACCAGCAACTTCTAAGCTTCTACCTCTCTTTTGAACAGACAGATGCACAGGAGCTGAGAGGTCTGCCCCCACCCTCCGACTTATATGTAAACTTGACCTTTTACATGCGGTTTGACTGGGGCTGTTTTTTTTTTTTTTAAATAACTGATTAGAATTCAAGTTAGTAGCTCATCAAAGGAAAAACTGATGATGGTGGTGATGGTGATGGGAGAGGGCGGAGAGGGAGCTCATTTCAACTACAAAAGAAGAGTTTGGTATGAACTCCACTTAAGCAAGACCAGGCAATGTAAGAAGCCACAGAAATCTTCCACACATACATTCCAGGAGGTTCAGGAAGCTTCCCACATTCAGTCTTTCTTAACATGCCCCCTCAATCAAGAAAAGCAGTACCTGTGACATTCTTTTTAGGGCAAGGGAGAAAATAAGAATGGGGAAAGAAAAGAGAAAAAGAAAGAAAAAAAGAACTCCATCTTTAAGGGGGACAAAACACAAGCAACATCCACAAAACGTCAGAGCTCAGTTAAAGCAAAAGCTGCCCTGAGGGTGAGACAAGGAACAAGCGCAGCCCACTTGTTTCTGATGCCAACCACCTGAAGCGTCACATCTTCCCCACTCTTCAAACGCAACCGCAGTGCGTCGACAATGCCGCTCTGCAGAGAAAAATCCGCTGTCACTTGCTGGACCGTCTGGATGAGCATTAAAAGCCCCCAGAAGAATCAGAGAAAGTAAGTAAGCCCCTGTTCCGCCCCCATTTCATGGGCCCTGCAGCACAGGAGCGGTGAGAAGAGTCCGGAGGACAAAGAGCGTGCCAGAACTCCCGCCAAGACTCGGCCTTGGAGAAACGCCAAGCCATTAGGATGCTGCAGGTCCCTATGGTTAATTCAACTCTAGTGAATTGGATGACCCCTCCCCACTTGATCCACAGGCATCTGGGAGCCTGTCCATGTAAGACTGAAGCGGGCCATTCCCCTTGAGCCCTATGTGGGCCTTGGGAAAGACCATGCGCCCATGATAAGAGATTCAGTGAACTTGAGATTCCCTGGGACCTGAGCCCACTCAGAAGCACAGCCTTAAGAGGCACGGATCAAATAACACACCCTAAAAGCAAAGGAAGAAAGGGGGCTCTTAACCCTTCCCCCCCCCTCAGCCCCCCAGCAAGTGCTCAGTGGCTACCTGATTACTTGGGAAAGAGGGAACCGCCCCATTTAAGTGGCCCATTCCTCAATGCTGCGCCAGACTACAGGGACGCTTGGGAGGATGTTCACATGGTTGTAATCTTAATGTCCTGTGTACACAGGTGGTGGCGCGTCCACCCAGCCCAGACCAGAACCTCTGCTCCTCTCGGTCCTCCAGAACGGAAGCATTCCCAGAGAATCTGACAACACTAAAGACAAGGTCCTGTCAGGGAAGGCATGAGAACGGTGAGCTGGTAAACGAGAATAAATTTCATAAACGTCCTTTCTGTACCACTGCAGGACCCAATCATACCTCATGTCCTAGAAAGAAAAAAAAAACTTGGAAGGGACAACTTTCTACTCTAAGGCAGAAAGTGGCTCCTGTTTGTGTGTCTGAACACACAGCTTTGTTCTCCTGTTTCCTCTGAACCTGGTGACACTAAGGACTACAGTGACGCCCTGGGACTCACAGACACCAGGGATGATGATGATGATGATGATGATGATGATGATGATGATGATGATGATGATATAAAACCCACAAAATATGTCTCCAATTGAGGAATTCAAGTAGTTGGCAGCAATTTTCAAGATAACTGAAAAATACCTTGATTTGCAGATTTGAGCTCACCCCGTTTCTACGTCTTTGGTATATGGAGGCTATACCCAGTTTTACTCTGAAGATAGGTCTACCAAAACTTTATTGTTTCAAAGGTGGAACTAATTCCTATTGGTGAGAGAGATATAGAGAAAGGGACAGGGGAGGAGGAGATATGGGCTTCAGAGGACTAGTTACCAACACCCACCCTTCCCAGGGTGCACTGTGGGGACAAACAGAACAATGGGTTTTTGTGCCTTCCTGGTTAACCAGTCCAGTAGGCAAAAACATCTTCAGATCATTTGGTCATAAAAGATCAGCAGGTTAATGTTTCAAAATAGAAAACAAGACTCAAATATCATGAATTCAAAAGGAAACACAGAGCCAGAAGATCAAACGGAATGCTTGGAAACACAGCTCCTCGGCGACACTTAGCCCTGTAACACCACACAAAATGAGACCCGCACATCGGTGAAACCTGGCCTCCTGGCACTTGCCTAACCCATTCCCAAATAAAGACATGTGCTCACTTTGTCGCCAAGAAAACTACTTATTCTCATGTCAGTCACAAGACACCACTTAACAAAAGTCCTCTCCTCAAGAAGGGCTGAGTCAGGGGACAGAAGTCAGGCTGGGGGCCACTTAAGGAACACCAGGTGAGGTCAAAAGCAGCCTGCCCATCACACTGGCCTTCATACAGTCGAACTGCTGCTCGAAAAGTTGGTCATTACCCACGGTTCTCAGCACCCAAAGCCCACATATTCTTGGCTCTATTTTAGATGTGTCAGGCTAATCAGTAAGACTTGGCTTGGGGGGAAAAAATGTTCCTGACCAAGGCCTGTATGTTAAAACACTTGGCTCCCCAGCCTGTGACATTATGGAGATAGGTGGAAAACCACCTTCACGAGGAGGGACCCAGTTGAAAACCTTCCAGTCGTACAGAACCCTTCCACTTCCTTGCTCTCTCTACCAAGAGCTCCCGCCATGACACGACACCTTGCCCCAGGCCCTAGAGCCATAGGGACTGCTGGCCTGCCTTTGGAATCTCCAAATCTGCTTGCCAAAACAAACCGTTTCTCTTTATACACTGATCACCTCAACCACGTGTCACAGTCACAGAAAGCTGACTGATACTGTCGGGATATAGTCCGCTCCGTTTCTCCAAGACGCTATTTCTTGTGGCAACAAAGACCACCACGAGTCAGCGTTCAACTGCTATTTGTTAAAACTTGAGCTTTCTCTGGTGGACAATTTTACAACATACTCAGTTCTTCATCTATCACATGACTCACAGCAGCGTCCCCAGGGCAACTTAATTCCTAATTAATTCCCAACCACCCTAATCAACAACTCATTCGAAATAAGAAAGAATTAAGATCATGTCTCTTTCATCAAGACCCTCAAAAATACACAGACAACTCAAGAAACCTCCCTGGGTGGTTGGTTCCTGGCTCGGCCCAGAACCAGCCTTGTTGGCTTTCAGTAAGGTATGTTACAGC
The DNA here is from genome assembly GCF_964271855.1 of Acomys minous. Taxonomy (NCBI): domain Eukaryota; kingdom Metazoa; phylum Chordata; class Mammalia; order Rodentia; family Muridae; genus Acomys; species Acomys minous. Next base: position 19,396,948 of record NC_140496.1, read on the forward strand.
TTCCGGTGGGGGTCCTATTGAAATGATGGCTGCCCCTGTTTAAATATTGAGATGATAGGCCGGCTACAGGTTTCCTGTAAGTTTCGGTAAATATTTAATGGGACCCAAAAGTTTTGCGTGATTATGGCAATTTTTCAAACTGAGAGAGAGGAGAGAGAAAGAACAGGGGAGGTGAAGAAAAAGTTGGCCGTAAGCCAAATACTAGAGGCAACACTTAAGTTTCAATCCTGGCCCTATGTAGCCAGAGTGCAGTCACAGCTCTGTCCGATGCCCAAAATCTCCCCTATATACACATTGAGCACAAGGGATCCCTGAGGAAAAACATGAATTGTGAGACATTTATACACACACACACACACACACACACACACACACACACACACACACAGACACACACACACACACACTTGAAGGTAATAAAACCAAAACCAACTCACACATGGACCTGCCTCAACCTATTTTACCACATGCTTCGCCCTCCGCCTTGTGAAACCCCTAAGGTAAAAAACACACAAGCCCCAAAGGAGTTAGCCTCACCTAGAGCAGGTGTCATGGCAGCCATGGGCCCCGTAGGATCCAGCTGGAAGCCGCCCATCATGAACTGGGCGTCCGGAGCGGCGTTGTCCATCTTCAGGTTGGGCAGGCTCATGTTCTGAGCCAGGTAGTACTGGTAGAGCTCGGCCTCGGCGGGTGAGGGGAGGCCGCCAAGGCCCAGGTGGCGGTTGTGCTGGATCTGGGTCATGTTCTGCTGCAGCAGCATCATGTTGTGCATGTGTTTCTCGCTGGTCATGTGAATGCGCAGGTTCCTCGCCACGTTGGTCTCGTAGTCGCACACCTCGCACCGCCACGTGGGTTTGGTTTTTGGTTTGGTGGGTGAGGGGGCACCACCGCCTCCGCCGCAGGAGCCGCCGATGTTGGCCGCGGCCGCGGCGGCAGCCGCTGCGGCCGCAGCTGCGGCTCCTGCCGTGTGGCCGAAGACCTGCTCGCCCCCTCCCCCGTTCTGCAGGTTCTGCATGTTGTTCAGATGTTTGTCGGACTGCATATGAATACTGAGGTTGCCTTTGGTAGTTGTGGAGTAGTTACACACCTCGCAGCGGAAAGGCTTGTAACCACACGTGTAGCTCTCGCCTCGTGCCAGGCGCGGGTGGGGCTGCCCGCTTTTGCAGTAGACGCAGGAGCCCCCCGGCTCCGGGTGCTTCTCCTTCATGTGCGCCTCCAGCGTCTGCTGGTACTTATAGTGCCAGTTGCACTTGGGGCACTTAAGTGTCTTACACGAGTTACGAGAATGCATCATGGTCATGTGGCCGCCCAGTGAGCGAGAGGAGCCCAGGACCGTGTCGCATTTGGGGCACTCCACACCGCTGCCTGAGGGGCACTCCCCAACCCCAAGCTCGCAGAGGGAGCCAGCGTGCTGGTGATGAGGGACAAAGCCCCCATCGTCGCCCTCTGTGCTTTCATTTGGTTCTGGTGCTGTGGCATTGTCTTTATTGGCACTTTCATCAGCGAAGTCCAGCCTCCTGCCCTCTGCCACATTGGCCCTGACGCCCTCACTGTTAAAGCTTAAACGGTTCCTCCTGTTCGCACCATCGAAGACAACAAAGGAAGAAGCAGAATTAGAAGTAGTAGAAGCTGTGCCCCGCGACAGGGTCTGGAGCACATTAGGCATTAAGGGGGAGTTAGAAATGCTTTGGTTTGAGAGAGCAAGGTCCTTTTTGCTGCTACCACCTGCTGTGGCCCCAGACTCCTCCCGGGGCCTGTCTTCCAGTTCCTCCAACTCACTTGGAAAGAGTCCTTTGCAGCCCTCGTCTTCCTCTTCCTCCTCTTCCTCCTCCTCTTCCTCTTCCTCCTCCACCTCTTCCTCCTCCTCTTCCTCCTCCTCTGCCTCCTCCTCCTCGGCTGGCTCTGCTTTCTCGGAGCAGCAGTCCTGATCCCTCACCTCTTGCCTGTCTCCTTCAGCTGCCCCGGTGTCCTTGCCCTCTGAGGATTTGGTAGGACTAGAAGCCAGAGGCCCCAGGGGGACTGAGGTAATAGGGGTCTTCAGGACCGAGCTGGTGAGCCCGCCAAGGTTCAAGAGGGTGCTGGGGGTCAAGAGGCCAGCCTGGGGCTGCTCAGGGCCGGCGGCAGCGACGGCTGGGAGGGCCTCCTCCCCTTCCATGCGAATGCCACTAAATTTACCGTAAAAACTGTGTCCGGGGCCTATGAGGTTAGCTGTAGAAACTAAAGGGTGTTGAAAGTTTTTGTTTTTTGGTTCCAGAAAACTTACAAGGGGTTCCTTGTCTTTGCCGATCCCTTGGATGATAGCGGAGATGTTCTTATTGCTAAGAATTTTCCGCTCCTCTTCACTCAGGGTCATTCGATGGTCATGCACCGCGTGGGTCACGAATGAACGGACATACCCAAAGGAGAGTTTGCACAAGAAACACATCAGAATGGGTTTCCTCTTGCCGTAGAGCACGAAGCCATCGAATTTGGACAGGTCCACGTTGTTGGGAACATCTTTGGATACGCAGGAGCTTTTGGCAGAACCGTCGCTGTTCAGGTAATCCTTGTTGCTTTTGTGCCGTACGTCAAACACGCGGAAGCTGTGCAGGACAGGGCTGAGCCCCGCCAGGGCTGAGGTATTCGGGAAGGCCTGGTCTGAGCCCTCAAACCATTTCCCGAAGGATGAGGCTATGTGGAAAGTGTTGATGATCTGCGGGTACACGGGTGCAGCACACGAAGGGTCCCCTTGTTTGCCCCCCACCCCAGGGAGAGAGTTCAGGAAGAGCGAGGGGACAGACCCACTGCCACTGCTGCTGCCACACGTGGCCCCGCTCTGGGCCAACTGGCTCAGGCTCTCGACAATGTACGCGGAGCCATCTGGCTGGTAGACGATTTCCCCGGCCAGGTTCTCCACGTCACTCTCCTCCTCGCCCTCCTCGCTGGTGTCGCTGGCGCTCTCCTCTCGCAGGGGTGGCGGGGGACGTGTGCCAGGGCAGTGGTGCTCCATATAGGTCTGGAGGCTGGCAAAGGAGGCTGAGCATTCGTTGCAGCTGACCTCCTGGCTGGCGGGCTCGGCTGGCGGCCCGGCCGAGGTGCTGCTGTCCGCCAGGCGCTCATTGAAGGTGGCCCTCAGGCTGTCCAGGGGCCCGTGGCTCTCGCCTGTGGGCTGCTCCATGCTACTGGGTTTGTCAGGGAGGCGGGTGCTGTTGAGTTCAGTCCATTGCCGGTGCTGAGGGACCCCGCACCCATTGTCCTTCCCCGAGACGACGGGCGAGTCACAGCCTTCCATGGTAAGGCCTGCGTGGAGCTTTCATTGCACCCAGTACGGATCGGACCTGAAGGGCAGAGGCGAGGGCGGGGAGGAGGGAAGAGACGGGAAAGAGAGAGAGAAAGGAAAGAGGTTAGGAGGGCCAAGGCTAAGGTCTTGCATGTGGTGCTCTAAGGAGCTTCTGTCCACACCCACAACACAAAGCTTGCAGGGCAGAGGGCAGCCTGCGGGGACATGGCCCGGCATGCATAGTGCAGTACAGAGAGGGCGAGCAGCACCATGGACAACACAGCCGAGGCCATGCAGTGAATGGGAGATGGGGAAAGTGGTCAGGAACACACAGTCTGTCACTCTAGCCCTAGAGACAGACCCGGTGCTGTTTTTTTTGTTTGTTTGTTTGTTTGTTTGTTTCATTCTAGGCCATCAGGGCTTCGAGGCTAGCTGGGCAGGGAGACACAGTGCTTCGGAAGAGGCCTGTTATCTTTCCAGTGCTCAGTGAGGTCACAGAAAGGTCCCTCCGGCACAAAGACAGCTTACACAGAGTCAATCCTAGCTGATCACAAAATGGGGGTGGGGGTCGCATCAGTGAGGATGAGGGGAGGAGGCTGTGACCACCTTCAGAAAGAGACTAGTAAACTGAGGCGTGTCCAGTGATGCAGAGGTGCTCTTCAATGCCTGCGTGTCAAGTTTGATAAGCTCAAGAACTCTGCAAGGGTCAGAGGGCAAAGGTTAAAGGCTTAGGTACATCCTGCAAAGGGCCCAAGGGGGCCAATGACCACATCCCTCCCCTTCAGGTCTCAGACACATCAGCAGTCCCATCTCCATGCAGTAACCTTACAGGGTAAATCTCAACAAGAGACCAGTGCCCCTCGGGCCATCGAGCTGAGGAGGAGGCATCCCAAATTCCCGTCTCCCCCACCCCAAACCAGTAAACCTTCCTTGTCTGGAACTTGGCAGACTTCACAATGGGAAAAATATGAAGGTACCAAGGATAAGAACTGGCCAGGCTTTCAATCTGTCGACGCCCCCTTTGGGAGCAATACCTCATCCTGTCCTATCTGCAGGGAGCCCCCATGCACCATGCAACATGCGCGTGGTGGCTTTTCCCTACGGGGGGGTGGGGGGGGTGGTCTTAGCAAAGGCAGTGCCGGCAGCTGGGCTTAGCAAGCCCCACTTCCACACCTGCCTCTGTTATTAGCTGCTACCCCAGCAGCTGTCCTTCAGCCCTGGGGCTTTTCCGTTTCCGAGTGCTACTGAGCTGAACTTGCCCTCTGAGAGCTCAAGTCCCTGGGGAAGGGAGCAACAGATCACAGGCTGCCTTTGGCTCGTGCAACATCTCCTACAGGTGGCTGGGCATCTCTCGGAGTCCAGCCTCTTACCCACAGACCCCAGGCCATCTGTCCCCTGCTCTACAATCTATCTCACTCACAGGCGGCAGACAAGGCTTTTGGCTAGGTTTCGTCTCCTTCATCTCCTGCCAACCCTTCTTACTCTTTTTCTATTTCTCCAGGCTTGACTACATAGTGAGCCAACAGCTCCCCCTCGGGAAAAGATGGAGAAGGCAGGCTTACAGAAGAAGCCTCAGAAGAAATCACTTCCCCCCACCCCACCCCACCTCGAAGAATGTGCCAGGATTGGTTTATGAGCTCGCACGAATATGCATGTCTGTCCACTGATACCCTCAGTCTCTGTGATGGCAAAGTTCTGTGTGCCTTGCAAAAGGCGTGTTCATTTGAAACAGATCCCCACACTAAACCAAACCCAACAGCAAACGAAACAGGACTTGCCATAAGGCTTAGCTGGGATACAGGTGAGAACCTAGCGAGGCTCTTCTAAGGATGTTCCTGATTGGCTGGATGACACCTGATTGACAGTTCAAGCCAAAAAGGTTGGCAGGTCTGAAGGGGCGGGAGGGTTAACAGCCCGATTGTAAAATCAATGTCATAAATGCTTGGTAAGTTACAGGAACATGCGGGAAGGGGAGGCCACGATTGATAAAGGAGAACAGCTTTGATGCTGCACCGGGGACTTGTTTATCGACAGCAAAGCCAATCTCCTCTCCAGCCTGGGCTGGGCCAGAGAAACCTGCTAGCATTTACCAATTAATTGGTGGGCTTTGCTTGTCTGGCTTTCCTTCCTCCTCCATGAACTGGCCCGCTAAAGGGCTGGGACTTTAAAAAACAAAATAAAACAAAAGTGGAAAAAAAAAACAAAAACAAACAAACAAAAACCTCCCTTAACCTGTTTTCTTCTCCCAAGCAGGTGACTACTTCTGAAAGGCAGATAGATGGCTGGTGACACTGGGTCATGGGATTCCCCCCCCCCGGATTCCCCCCCCCCCCCCCGCAGGAAGGAGACAGCCCTTAAAGACACGGGTGGGAAAGAGCGCTCAATTTCCAGACCCAGGTTGTCTGCTTTGGAGCTTCTCCTCCATACATCCTGACCACCAGCAGGACTTCCGACAGCCTTGCAAATAATAAGCAGTGTGCTTCATAGGCCAGTCTCACCGTCCTGAGAAACACAGGCTCCTGGGTCACACCCCACACCCCCCGAAACAGAATCGAAATGTCCACGTCATCCCTGGGAATTTGAAGTAAATTGGAGACGCTATTTCATGGCATCTTCACCAGGTCCCTGCTTGGTCCCATCCTGCCAGGTGATCGGGAGGCAGGACGGCTACATGCGCCCTCTGCCTCAGTCCCTGGCAGATGCAGGAATAAGGAATGGACAGGCAAGGTGTCTTGGGGGGGCTGGGGGGGGGTGGGCGAGGACGCGCTGACGTGAAGCAATCTTCATCCTGCCCAGTCTGGCAGCTCATGGGCCTCGGGGCATCCACTACTCTCCCACCCAGCGCGCTTGCTCTGTTTATCAGCCAGTCAATAAGAAAAAGGTAGTTCTTACTTAAGGAGGCAGAAGTCAACTCGGCAGGTCGATCAGCACTCTGTCTGTAAACATGGTTTCCCGTAAAATCAATGCTCTTCAGTTACAGAGGGCGGCCTGGGAACCATGTGGGTCCCCACACTTACACGGGAAGCCCTGCCTGTCAGTAGTTCACAAACCTTTCCTCAGCCCCTTCAGCCCGCCCCACAGGCACTCTAAGTCTGGCTCACCCGGAACTCTCAACCCTTCCTGCAGGCCAATTCTTCTTCCCCTGGCCACTCCCCCCTCCAGGCTCGCTTTAAATGACCTCAATATTGTACTCTACGCCATTTGTTTAAGAATTCGGTGGGGTTTCTTAAAGCACATCTTTCCAAGGCAAGAATTCGAGGGGAGATACGGGGGTGGTCTGGCAAGGCGTCTGTACGTGTACAACCACCGTTGCTCACCCCCTTACTCTGCTCAGCATCTAAATCTGCTGAGACACACTTAAGAATCCCACAACAGAAAAAGGGGGGAACCTGCCGTAGCTCCACAGCTCCGTGTTGTAGTTCCCTGTATTAAAAGCTCACTGCAGTTTTTGGAAATATTAACCTCTTTTAAAGACTGCTTTAGAAGGACCCACGACACTCCGTGTGTAAGGAAAGTTCGATCTTACTCCATGAAGGGGAGGGGTGGGGTGGGGTGGGGTAGGGGGGAGGCAGTGGATAAAATGCAACAACAGCTCTGGTAGGCAGGGTACGAGCATGTGTGCCTCTAAGGAAGGGGAGGGGGCTCCCACTGTTGCTTCAGCTCCCGGAGAATTAAACATGAACAGTCACACTGTGTAATTTTAAATTGTTAATTAGCACAGGGTTAATTAGGCGGTCCTTTCACAAGGGGCTGTTTGGCAGAAAACCAAGAAGGGAGACAAAGGGGGGGGGGGAGAAAAACAAAGAGGACAGAGATAACAAGAGTAACTGTTGCTTCTGTGGATAACCTGCAGGGCATCTCCAGAGTCGTCAGGCAGCAGGCAAGGATGCCTGGTCCTACGGGGGAAGCCTTCACCCTACCCCAGGGAGAAATGTAAGGACCGCCCTTCTCCAGGGACCCAGGCAGTGAGTGCACAGCACACGCTGCCAACATGTTTTGACTCAGCAATTTCTCCATTCTAGGAATTTAAGCAAGGAAACAATGCAGTGGATGTGTGGACATATCAAACTGTTCATAGTAAGTTTTATGACAATGAAAAAGAAAAGGGGGGTGGAAATAATTGGGCAAAAGCAGAGAGTAAATATAAATTACAGTTCACAGAATTCAACATGTTATAGGGCCGATAATGCCAAAGAAACCATTTACAAGCACTGGAGGCTGATGACGGGCCAATGGAGTGAAGGACGCATTGGTATACACACAGCCATCATCTATTTCTATCAAAACGTTTAAGGGGGTAAATTCGAGAAGGTGAGGTTATGGATGACTTCATTTCTTCCCTTTGTGCCTATGTTTCCCAAAGCCTTTTAAAGCCTCTGTAACAAAGACTGCCACTTACAGAGTCGGACGCTGAGGCGATACCTATAGGCATAGCCATAACCCCTCTAGGATGGATGCTTGAGTCTTATACCCATTTCAGAGATATAAAGTTGAGGTTGCTCACGCTTGGGTGGCCTAAATGACAAAGCCAGAGAGCTGCAGTGGGCTCTGCGTTCTCAGATGCTCTGTGGATATTTTCCTTCAAAGCATCCTGACAGCCAGTATTTGCATAAGAAATTCATGGACCCTGAGACTGTTCCAAGATCAGGGACTGCTCATGGCTATCCATCCAAAGAGGAGAACCCCAAGTGGCCCTCTTCACGTGCACAGCATGAGAGCGCCGCAAGAGACAGTGTGGCCAGGGAAGCCACGGGGAGTCATGGAGGGCAGGGCCAACAACTGCCCCTCTTCTTTTCTGTCTTTCTTTTTTACCTTTTTCTTTTTTTAAAAAAGAAGGAGGGGGCATAGCAAGACTGAGGAGATGGCCCTGTGGCTCAGAAAGCTTACTGCTCTTGAATAGGACCCTAGGACCCAACTTGGGTTCCCAGTACCACATCAGGCAGGTCACAATTGCCTGTGAGTCCAGTTTCGAGGGATCTGGCACCTCTGCATATGAAATAAATAAGTAAGACAAAGCAAAACAGAGGAGTTGGGGGGGGGGCGGGGGGAGTGGGCAAAGAAATGGCTCAGTGGATAAAAGCACTCTCTAGAACCAAAGGTAGAAAGACAAAACCAACCCCCAAAAGTTATCTTTTGACCTCTACATGTACACAGTATCATGCCAATCTGCGGTCATGCACATGCCTGCACTCACATCACATACATATAATAATAATTTGAAAACTGAAAAAAGTGTAAACTAGACACTATAGGCCTGAAAACGTGTTCATTCACTTACCCTTTATTTAAAGTGAACCTACCATATATCAGATGCTAGGGAATATTTATGTTCTGCTGAGGAGGGGACCACAGATAAGCATGGTGTATATAGGACAATGACCTCCAAAGTCACATAAAGCCACACAAGTGTGTGGGAAAGCATGATGTGTGTGCACGTCAATTTTGGATGAAGCGATATCAACATTAAAAGAACGTCCTGTGATTATATGTTGCAAATTCTCTCGAGGTTTAAGCAGACCCCGCTGGTGCTGAGTGAGAAAACCCTCTCTGCACAGGGAGGGGGTGATCCTCAGTAACCAGCCAATTGAGAACACACACAAAATAAACCAAACATGGGCTCGGTGACCCGAGAAACGCAGCAATGAGTATTTGACAAGGTACCCCCTGAAGCCTTCCATTTCAAGGGCAAGCCCTCTCCAGTGATAACGCCTCCACACGTAGGGGGATACACGACTCCACAGTAGGGGGACGCCATCACTTCCAGTCAACATGGAGACCGAGGCATCCACTGGCCGGCCACCTGATGCTGTCTTGTCTCTGTTACGCTCATTTAAATCAGCCAGTTGAGAAATGACAGCAAGAAAGCACGTATAACCATGGAGGGCGCAGAAAGTTAGCAGGAAAACCTAAAAGTACTAAAATGGTAGAACGGGGCGTGAAGGGGTGTGAGTTAGGGGTGGCAGTGTTGTGACATTGACCAGTTGGAACATGAGACCCTAAGTAACAAGGCAATACTCTATCAAGGGAAGTGTGAAGGTAAGTCCACACATGGCCAAAGGCAGCAAGTCAGGTCATCCGGATGCTGTGACTGACTTCTCTGTTGACTCATCGGTCTCGGCTGTGAACACATGAGATCCGGTTCCGTGTGACTCAGTTTTATACCCTCCACAACCAAGATGTGATAGCTGGTTAATAATATGATGGATGAAAAAAAAATGAAACAAAATAAGGTTGTGAGAGGAATTATGACATGAGAGAGTGAAGGATGACTCATGAGCACATCTCCCCTCACCCCGCTTTGCGGTTTTGGAGCTGCCTAGGCAATGGAACTTGGAGTGGTCTTTGGATAAGTGGCCAGTTCTTAACTGGAAACAGGAAAAGTTAGTAATGAGCTTGGAGCATCTTTCATTACGGAGCACCTTGAGCTGAGGTCTCAGGTGGACACACAGGAGGAAGTTGGAGGGGCTCCTGACAACCACACCTGAGATGACGGGACCAAGAAAATAAGAGCAAAGGACTTGATGCATAAAATAAGAATTCACAACTGCATGTAAAAACAAACAAACAAAGGTAAGAGCAAAGGTCTTCCTTAGGGTAGAAACTTAAGGAATAAATACATACACTAAAAACAAAAAAACCTATCAAGTTCAGAATTGACGCTTTGGTAATCATCACTCTGACACTAACCCAGCCAGGAGATACACGGAAGAAAGGTTGTTACCTTCTGAGTTTCCCTCTTGTTATCACAGAAAGGAAACAGTAGCCCTACAGTGGAGAGGCCTGGCACATATCACCTTAATCAAGTGACCAGAACGGGACAGACAGACATCATGTGACTTCTGGTAGGATAAGCTGAGAGGAACACCACATTCGCTCCCTGCCATAAAATGTCGAACCTGAATCTAATTGACAAGGAACACCAGATGAACCGAGATTGAGGGACCTCTACAGGTCATCCTACACTCTTCAGAAACATCGATGTTGTAACAGAAGGACACATCGAGAAAAAGTATCCCAGATTAAGGGTGTCTCAGGAGATGTGACAAATGAATGTAGCACATCTCTGTGATCTTCTTTTCCTATGAAGGACACAAGAGAGACAATTGGCAATATCTGGATGTGGTGTGTGGATAGGTCATAGGTCAACGGGGGGGGGGGGGGGGGGGAGGTCTGTGCCTGCGATGCTTTCACAGCATAAAGTCAGTTAGAAGACACACTTGGGCACATACGGTAGGGAGGCTTAGTGCTCTCACACAACAGAGGAGCGAGGATGGTAGAACACGCACCTCTGATCCCAGCACTGAGGAGGCAGAGGCAAGAGAGCTATACAAGGTAAGTTTGAGGCCAGTGTGAGCTACATAGTAAAACTTTGTCTTATTAGTTTAAAAAATGCCTTGATGAGAAACATGTGCTGGAGTTACAGACAGCTGTGAGCTGCCGCATGGGTGCTGAGAATCAAGCCGAGATCCTCTGGGAGAGCAAGCAGTGCTCTTAACCACTGAGCCATCTCTCCAGCCCAAGGATGGGGACTCCTTGTTCTGCTTTTAAAACTTTCTTTTATAACCTGCAATTTTGTCAAAAAAGAAAACAGAACTGTCCAGAACAAAACTCACCCAAAATACACATGTACCATCGACCCAACCAGATGTGCAGGTCCTTATCTTTGTGGGAAATTCCCTCTTGTCACAATTTCATAAAGGGGCAGAGACTACAAAAGCCAGACAAGGAAGTGTGGGAAGAAGAGAACAGAACTGCAGCCTTCCCCTCCTGCTGCTGAGGCTTCTGAGTACAATCCTCTCAGTGGAGAAGACAAATCAACAAGCCGCTTTAACTAGGGTGGAATTTCACATAACACTCAAAATAATCGTGGTAGAGCACAACTTAAAAAAGTTAAGATGGGCCCCATCAAGGAATTCTAGTAGCTTACAGTGTTAGGGTTTTCTTTTTGGGTTTTTGTTTTTTGTTTTTTTGGTTTTTGGTTTTTCGAGACAGTGTTTCTCTGTGTAGCCTTGGCTGTCCTGGACTTGCTTTGTAGACCAGGCTAGCCTTGAACTCACATCGATCCACCTGCCTCTGCCTCCCGAGTGCTAGCATTAAAGGCGTGCGCTTTCAAGTCCAGACAGAGAGAGAGACAGACAGACAGACAGACAGACAGACAGACACAGACAGAGACAGACAGAGACTGAGAGACAGAGACAGAGAGACAGAGGCACACAAAGGAGGTCCAGGGATGGCTCAGGAGGTAAGAGCACTTGAGGCTCCTACAGAGAACCCAAGTAGGTTTGACTCCCAGCCCCAACACTGGGCAGCTCACAGCTCCAGGGGGATTTAATACCTCTGGCTTCCTCAGACACATACTCAATGGCACATACCCACACATTCACCCACAGACACAGACACATACTCAATGGCATATACCCACATACACACACACACAGAGACACAGACACAGACACGGAACTAAAACCAAAAATAAATCTAAAACAAAGCACTAGAAATCTCAGCCAACAGGCCAAGAATTAATGCCCAGAGCTGTGTTGGCTTGGAACCTAGTAAAGCACCACATGGTTTTCTACGCTGGGCTTTCTACAGGAACAGCACCTGTCTACTGATGCGTGTAAGTCAGTAGGCGTTAAACCGTGAGCAGATGAAACTCCACAGCCTTAGGGATGACTTGCCAACAGCCTTTAGGAGGGTTCGGCAAGTGGGGCCAGGTGATACATCCTTGCACAGATCCTTCACAAAGCAGGACGCCCACTGTCCACAACACCAAAAACACGATCTAGCCCCTGAGCTTCACGTTTGCACGCCCATGCTATTTGCAGCATGGGCATAAATCAACCAGGAAGTGAAAAGCGCTGGCTCAGGCCATTCTGCAGGGAACACTCAGCCACCAAGATATTCTGGTTACTGTGGGGACTGGAGTAGGTTGGGGGGGGGGGGTAGTCATGAGATCTGAGACAGGGAGAGCTAGGTGTCAGGTCTGTGCTGGTTCTCCAGAGAATTTCATCAACAAAAGGGAGAGGCAAGGCCTCAATGACAAAATTTAAAAAAAAAACTTACTGTTTACTATATCTGTAGCTAATTTTTTCTTTAAAAAGACAAGCCAGCTTTTATATTCTATAGTATTCTAAATATAGGTTTGGGATTTAGTCAGCACTCAGTGGCTGTCTCTAATCATTTGAAACCTTCCTAAGCATCGACTCTAAGTCTTCATGGGGACCTTGCCACCATCGGCCACCACTGGCCACCATGTGCTCCTGGCCAGAGGAGCCTTCATCTCTGGGCTGCCTTAGTCACTCCTCCTACCCAGGAGGTGCACAGCCATAGGCCCCCACCTTTGCCTATCCCTGGGCATCAACCCAGTTCAATCCTCGCCCAGGGGATGAGCTGAAATCGATATTTAAATGCTTCCTTTGGAGGCATCAGAGCTTTCCTATCCCTTCCCAAGTCCTCCTCAAAAGACCCCACTTCTGGTTTCTTCCTTCTTGCTACTGGGGCTGCAGAGTGCGAGCAAGGAGACGAGGTGTAAACAGGCCATCTGGCCCGTTACAGTTTCAATCTGGCATCTCATGATGTTAATTTTATTTTAAATAACTTCTCCTGATTAAAATAGCGTAATGTGTGTGTGTGTGTGTGTGTGTGTGTGTGTGTGTGTGTGTGTTTATGTAAAGAGCTAGATATCCACAAAGAAACCCTCAAGTTAAAGTAAAAATCGCTTGTAATTCCAGCAGCCGGAGGACTTGCGGGCACAGAGAGAGGCAGGCAGTTTCCCAGGCTCTTCTCTCTCTGTGTATCTATAGTTACACATTTTCTTTATCAACCTCAGCTGCCCTGCTCCTTATAAGGGGAAGGGTTGCTCTTAACTCAATTTAGCATGCAGCTTTCCCATGACATCAAATGTTCTTCCTAAGTTAGCACCCACAGCTCCAGAGACGCTGCGCCTAACAAATCCGACGTAATTGTACCAGATGTTACTACACTTAAATAATTCCCAAGATTTCACTGTTGAGTCTGCAATAAATGCCCACGGATCTCTGTGTGCACAAGGAAAACAAAACAGTGACCATGAGTAGCTGATGTACTGGAGTTCACCCAACAGGACTAAGTGTGGTCCTAAGCAAGCACTATTACCGACTGCACCGTTCCACTAGACCCTTGCAAGACTCCGTTCTACCAATAAGGACAGAGAGGCTTTGCAAGGCTGCATACAAGCTGTGGGGTGGCCTGAGCCAGCTTCTGAAGCCACAGCAGCTTCTCTGAATACGAAGCCAGCTCTTATCCATAGTATTCTGGCTCTGTTTCCTTAGCATACATTTCTAAGGAAAATGCCTGGCTCTCAAAAGAGAGACATTCAAGACTCTGGCGTGTGCCAACCTGCCTTCCAAGAAAGTTCCCTCCAAGCTCCACTAGCAATGGTCCCTGAGCATCACTTCCTGCAGCATCAACAGTGATGTTACATGCTTGAGAGAAAGAGAGAAATGTTGCTATGGCAGGTAAGAAGCTGCTTTTGGTTTTGGTTTGGTTTTGCTTTTGTTTTCCAGGCAGGGTTTCTCTGTGTGTAGCCTTGGCTGTCCTGGGCTCACTCTGTAGACCAGGCTGGCCTCAAACTCACAGCAATCCACCTGCCTCTGCCTTCCTGAGTGCTGGGATTAGAGGTGCGTGCCATCACACCAGCTAAGAAACTGCATTTTAATCTACCTACTTTTCTGCTAAGATTGACTACATCTGCAGCTACAGGGTAAGCGCTGTTATCCTTCGCCCCAGAGATTAACCTGAGGGTTCCACAGGAGGACTCCACTGGCAATCCCTCCCACTGGACTGTGCTGGAGTCCAGTGTCCCACGAACAGCTGGGCTATAGTCCCACCTACGCAGTGCGGCTCAGGCAACGCTGTTGCCCCTCCTTTGGATCACACCACTTTCCTACAGTGGATGCTACCCACTGTTTCACTTCCTCAGAAGCTGTTTGCCTGGTCTCTGGTGAGCTCCTCCCTCCATAAGTGATGACAGAGGGCTACAGCATCAGACCGTTGTGTAGCAGGTGCTCTGCTGGCGAGGGCCAAGCACCCCTTCAAGTAAGCAAGTGGACGCCGCTGTCTCCAGGATGGCCCCTCTCTCCATCCAAGGTCTCTCGTGCCAGCCCCACCTTGGTCAATGGCCCTTATTCTTTTATAGCCATCTTCTGCCAGCTCCCCTGCACTGAGATCTGTTCCCTTAAATCATCTCGCTAGGCTTCTCTGGCATACTTCCCCGGTCCTCCTCTCTGGTCTCCACGTCACCTGCCCTCCTCCCATCCATCCCTAGGCTCTCTGGGATATATAGTTTTCAATAAAAACTCACCACGATCGCAACCCGCAGAAATCCCTCCCCGTGGCTCTCCTGCAGTATTTAAGCATCGTGGTGCTTTTTCCCCCTCGGCTCTCTGCTCTCATCTCCATAACATCAACTACCTTAACTACTTCTGTGGTTTCAATTACTGAAATTATGAGTTGACTCCCAAAAAGTCCATTCCAGACTACTTACGGCTTGAAAACGCACCTTCCAACTTTCAGCAGACCACAAGCTGTCTCTAAGTGGCTAGCTTTCCACCACTCACAATCTGGCCTGGCAGAGCATGACCAAAGGGAGCTGGCCCCCTGCTATCAACCCCAACCTTTCTGGAAGGAACTTTTGGTACCATCTTTGGTTGCAGAAAACAAGAAAACCAGTTTACGCTTTCCCTCCCTGCCCAAGAACTAATGGCTAAAGCTAACCTGCTCAATCTTAAACTCTCCACAATGGCTTTACATACGACCCTCTTCTTAGAGCAATACCCACTTAAGTTCCAAGCTCAACCGAGAACAGTACCAAATTTAACTGAGTGAGTTTTCCATCTTAATGCCACACCATGCATGGCAGTGATAACTCTTGCAGTTAGAGGTGTAACAGCAGAACCGTGAGCCTTCCCTCCTCCCTAAACATCCTGAGAGGGAGTCTGTTTTCACCACAGCTCTGAGCAGCCTTAGCACAGATTTTGTTTTCTTCCCTGATGAACTCCATCGAGCCTTTTCATTTAAGGGCATCACCTTGGGGCTTCTCTGGCACATCGCTGAGCCGCCAGCATTGCTATTCTTACACTTTGTAGCCACTGGTTAAAGACACAAGAGTTACCCGGACGAGGGCACCTCAACATCATGATAATCAAGGGGCTGAGAAGACCACTAGCAAGTGGTGACCAAATGGGTTGCGCACATAGTGTAGATGCGCTAGACCGAGAGATGGCTCAAGACTCCTGACTAAATTGGACCGAAATGGGAGGAGAGTTTGCCAGCACACAGTGTGAAACTTATAAACTGTTTATTTCTGGAATTTTCCATTTAATGTTTCCAGGCTACTTCCCCTGACCTCAGGGAGCTGAAATCACAGAGAGCAACCCTGGCGAGGGAGGGTCTCATAGGCTACTAAAGCATCTGGGGTGTGTCCTTCCAAGGACGGTCCTGCCTCAGCTCTCTACTCTAAGGCCTGCATCTTTGTGCCTGCAGCTCCAGGCTTTCCTCGAAGTTTATCTGGACCAGAGACACCCTTTAATAGACACATGATCACAGTTCCCTTAGGCGACAAGGCCCTGTGCTGGCACTAGAGGCCACAGAAAGTCCTCTCATCACTCTGGTCTTCACTGACATTATCACTGCTGCCTCATCTTGGATGCTTTTAGCTCTGCACCTGGCCTGTAAGCTACAAAGATCCGCTGTGTCACTGCTACTGCCCTAGCATACCAACTATGTAGTACACCATGAGTAAGTCATGTACTTTGTCTCTCTAGTTGAGTGGTTCTCAACCTGTGACAGATACCCCGCATATTAGATATTTATATTATGATTAATAACAGTAGTAGCAAAATTACAGTTATGAGGTAACAATAAAAAAAAATTTTTACCACCACATGTGGGACTGCATTAAAAGGTTGCGTCATTAGGAAGGTTGAGAACCACTGACCTAGTGTGATCTTAAATAACATAATGAGAATGCCAGTATCGTATATATTATATATACACAAACATGTTTACAAAAGATCCAATATAATAAAATTATAATAATAATTCATCAAAGACTTCTCTGATGATCTCAATATTTTGTCGTTTTGGGTGCTGGATTGATTCTTTCTCATTCCGAAGTTACTAAAGGAAAGTTCTGACACAAACAGAAATCTAAGAAATGAAGCAAATCTGTAAGTGCAATTGTTCAGGGGAAAGGCCTATCAGGTATAGCCGATATGAGGTGGACTGTGGATTCTGTCTGGTAGAACAGGGTATCAAAGCCAAGTTCACTAGCAAGAGACCCTGAACTACTGGGCATTTCTCTTTCCTCATCATCAGAACAACCCTCTCAAGGGCAGAAGGAACTGCTGAAGTTCAAGGCTGTGCGAATGTCAGAGAACGGAACTTGGGTTGGGCCTCTGCTACATCTGCAGTTCAGGGCTGCAGCTAGAGGTGGGCCCTTTGGCTTTCTTTGATGCATGTCTGATTTATGAGAGACAATATATCACCAGAGGTTTTTCTCTGGTCCTGTGGCAGCTACGTCCAGTACCCAAGCCCCATCCAACTCTCCTGGAAGGGAAACTACGTCCTCACCAATAACTCAGCCGGCCAGTCGTCACAGGAGAGGTGGGCCTCGGTGAAGGAAAGTTCCCCCTCTCTACCTATCCCCCCCCCCAACGCCCCTCCGCCAGCAACCACCTCCACATGACTCTGAAAATAGGATGAAGAGAAGGCCACACAGAGTGCTCGCCATCAGTAGCTCAGGCATGTGGCTCAGAAATTGGCACTATAACAAAACAAACAAGGGCTACCCTTTGAAGACTCATTAGCAGAACAACACACATGAAGCCACATGCAAACACACACACACACACACACACACACACACACACACACACACACCAGTCTCTCGCCACACAGCCATGCCAGAGTCCTTCACATGGCCCCAGTGGGCACCCCCTTCACAGACCCTTTTGGGGGGGGGGGTGTATGAAATTCCCTTGACTTCCTGTTCAAAGAGCACAGCAGTGACAAAGATCATGTCACAGAGTTCTCCACTACATGACTCCGTTTTACCAACGGATGATTCAAGGCTCCTCAAAACCACTTCGGGCTCGGGAGTCAGCTCTGTTTCCAAGTTCCAGCTTTACTGCCAAGTGGAAGAGCTGCGAGTGCCACTCACTGCCCAGCCCTAAGGGCTGCAAGCAGGCCCTGGTGGTTTCTTCCTGAGCGTGAATGGGAGGTTTCCAAATTCCAAAGATGAACCCCCCCAAAGCAGGGGAAGGGACAGATGGCAGCCTGGCCTCCTATTCTCTGTCTCTCCCCCACCTCACGGCTTACACTGAGAACTTCTTCCCCACTGGCTACTTCAGAGAGAGAACTTGGTAACCTGGAGAGCAACATCAAAAAATGTCTCCTCACCCCACTGGGAAGGCCCGCAAGAGAAGCAAGCAGCTATGGTAACATTCACACCCTCACAAAGCCAGTACCGATGGCCCACAGGGGGGTCTTTCCCCTCCTGCTGCCTTACCCATCCCCCCAGCCCCCCCACCCCGACAAGCAGCTATAGAGAAGGCCACTCTAAATAGTATTTGGATTAATTATGTTTGAAAGTCTCTTATCCCAGCACTGCTAAGAAGGAACAATTGAGTTTGGGAATGTGTGTGGTTATGTATTTTTCCTTAATGGCTTCCTGAACACCCTGGTTAGGTCTGGTCCCAAGGGGGAAATTGCCCGTCTGAGTCATCAAGCGTGATCAATGCAGATCAAGATGCCATGCTAAGTGTCTAGGATAGCAGAGGAGATACATGTTCCTGCGATCGTGCACACACGAAACCCATGTACTGGGTGACAAAAGATGTCCGCTCCCGTTGGGAACGGCCTCTGCCATCCTTTCACCTCTGGAGCTGTGATCACAGGCCCAAGAATGTTCTACCAGGCGGTCTAATCTGGGAAGGGGCCAGGAGGTAAGATTTCAGAAACTCTATAGTTCCAAGAGATTTCCACATTAAACCATCACAAGATGAAACTAAAGCTGGCTGGCTAACGGGTCTAACTTCTTGGGCTTCAGCCACGCAGAGAATGCTGAGCTTTTGGCCCTGTTGGCCTTTAGTTCGAAGCTACTTAACATAACACTGATCTAAAGCATCACAGGCCACTCCAAATGATTTCCATTCACTCATAAGGAATATTTATTGAGTGCCTACAACACACACACAGCGTCCCTTCCTATTGATGCAGCCTCCCGCTAGCTGGGCTCTCAACCCAGAGTGTGAGCGTGTGCTGGTGGAAGGGGTCTGGCCATCACACCGCGGCAGCTGCTAGGATTCAACTGCACAACACACTTACCACTCATCCCTCCCAGAGCCTTCCGGCTCTGACGTCAGAACTGTCCTACATATGAACCCAGATGTGGTAACAGTGACCTGAAGTCCACTGGGCTTAAAAAAATCTGAGTTATTTACAGCATATGGTGCAGCAGGTTGAGCAGCTGCCCTCAACCCTGTGACACTAAAAACACTGTGGCCTGAGACTTGAGCTCATCCCCCGAGTCAGACTCTCGGAAGATCTCACCTTCAATCTGCGCGTGGGACATCCAAGAAAGGGACAGTACAAGTGCTTGAGACCATTTCTCTACAGGACCCCACCCACCCCACCCAGAGTGAAGAGCGCACTGTCCCACCTATACCTACATGAAACTGCCAGTCTCGGTGTGACAGCCACACGTATCATTTCTGTCTCTGATAAAGTCACGTTGGCAAGGGGATACAGTTGCATCTCTGCTAGCTCCCCTAAGGTAACCCAACAGGTTTCCTACGTCCTCATTTGCCCTTTAGTCCCATCCTGGTTCCTCTGGCCTTAGCTCTTCCTCGGGCGAGGTCTTGTGACGACTTTACAGGCTCCACAGACGTAAGCGGCGGGCGGAAACACTCCAGACGTAGTGCACAACCTCCCCAACTCTTCTCCACCGGGGTAACAGTAAACACGCAGTCACTGCTCTTCTACCTAGAGGCAACCTGGCCCAGCTTTCGTGTAAGCCAATGTCCTTTCCTAGCACCTCATGCTCTTCACACGCGTGCACTGGGAGCCACGCAGAGCAGCAGAGAGGGGAGCATGGACATGAGTCACCTCTAGCCACCAGCCATGCTTTCAAGTTGTCCCACCCTGGCGCATCAGGCTCCCTTAGCACAGATGGAGGGTGGGGCTACACACACACACACACAGAGACACAGACACACACACACACACACACACAGAGACACAGACACACACAGAGACACAGACACAGACACAGACACAGACACAGACACACACACACACACACACACACACAGAGACACAGACACACACACAGAGACACAGACACACACACAGAGACACAGACACAGACACAGACACACACACACACACACACACAGAGAGACACAGACACACACAGACACACACACACACACACACACACACACACACAAGAGAAGCTAGGATTTCTGGGGTCCCGGGATTTACTTAGTGTCTATTTGCAGGAGACTCAAGAAAGAAAAGGGCTCATCACAAGGTAACTTTGCAGACTCCAGAAGCCGAGCAGCGGAAGCTCTGACACAAATTCAAACTATCCCCAAGCTGGGTGAACTGAGGAAGGAGGAGGAAAGGAAGGCACTGGGGATTTTCTTTTCCTTTTGCTTCCCTTCCCCGCCCCCCCCACCCCCCCCCCCCCCCGATCCCCGGGGGCCCTTTCCTGAGCCTTGCACTTCCCAGCCCCTTCTGCCTCTGGGATGGTAAGTGTTACTCAGCTGCAAGGCCTCTTGCTAATTGTGGGTTTTTATTTTTATTTCCTATTACCCTCTTGCACGCCTGATGAGATTGCTTTACCGGAACTGACACAGCTGGAAGCAGCAGGCCTACGTGGAGCCTCTGAGGAGGTGATGCAATTTCATTTTCATTGATCAGAAATCAGCAGGGCAGTAAGTGATGGGAAATTCCATTAGAAGAAAACTCACGAGCCATGAGCCTCGAGTTTCTAGCCACACCCAGGGCCCCATCCCCACCCCCACCCCACCCCCCATCCCAGAGGTCTTGCCTTCCCCTGGACCCAGAGTCTACCCAGAGCAGCAGATCGGAAACACTCTCCACAGACTGACCAGGAAAGGACAAAGGACAAGGGCTTGCTGCCATCTGGGATGGGGCTGGGGGGGGCCCCCCCGCACAGCAATAGGACTTCTTGAAATAACAGACACTTAAGGTTAAAACTTCTACTGGTTACACAGAACACTTCCAGCAAATGGGATCCCTTACGCCACCCCCACAGCTTTGCAAACCCCAAGATTTAGGGATCCCTTTCCAAGAGTCAACAAACGAGAAAGGAGGTCATGGCGGGACCCGCGATAATAAACACTCAAGGAGGTGACACTCTAGTTACCTACCATTTATTGAGCGCCTACTGAGTGCCGGGCACTGTTCTAGATCCTCCACGGGCACACGCTCCAGGTCCTCCCCCAGCCCTCTGTGGGGAATGTTGTCTCGGTCTCCTGAGGAAGGAGGCAGCGGGAGGTGGAAGAAAGCCCGTCGATACCAGGGCCTTCCAAAGCACCAGGCCAGGTCTCCCAAGCAGCAAAGGAGCGCTGTGTGTGCACAAGAGTTCACGCTGGAGACTGGCAGGCGGATGGAGCACATCTGATGGACCAGCTTCTTTTGGTCCAGAGGCGGAAGGTAACAGATTCGGATTTATCCACCTCCACCATCCCCAACACTGGCGGCACTCCTCTGTCCCAGACTGGAACTACATACAGGTGGTCTTCTCTACGGAATGTATGGAATGGCTACTGTTTTAGCAGTTAAAAGCCCCCCCCCCAACTGTTTGTCCAGCAAATATTGTTTCACTCGCCCAAAGGCCTAGAGAAAAGACAGTGGAAGGCTATTTGAAAAGACAGGTTCCACAAAAGGCACGCCACCCAGGTGGCTACTCAGACCACCACCGGCCAACTGTGTCTCATAAAAGATGAACCAGAAAAATGTTGGGCCATAGTTACAAAAGGAACACGGCATCAAAACCACTACCAAACAGAAATTTTCAGCTGACTAACTGAGGGTAATACGCTGAGCCCTGACTGGTCACCTAGTCCACAGCTTCAGTGTCAAACCCAGGGCCCTGCACTTACCAGACAAGCATTATACTGTCAAGCTACCCCAGCCTGTCAATGGCTCAAGAAAGCTGAGACTCCGTAAGTCATAAGACCTCAATGAGCTTGAAGAGAAGTATATTCAGTACATAGACACCTATAGGTGTTGCTTACAAGAATAAACAATAGCTCAACATAACATGAATCAAAGCCAAAGTGAAGGAAATAAAAAAATAAAAATAAAAATAAAAATAAAAGAAGCAGAGGAAGTTTGGGTAAGACTGAAAGTTAAAATGCATGCACTGGTGACCTACACAATAAGCCATGGATCTGGCTCTCTAGCATATCTGTAAGGCAACGCAGAAAGCATACTCACACTGGAGGGTCATCATTCACAATATAAATGAGAGAAGGGACAAGGCAATTGGTCTGGATGACTTACCTCTCAATTGCTAAAAGTAGGATGAGCATGTGGGCAAGAAGTGTCTGAGTGAGATGTGCCTCGTGGATCTCTTTAGGGAGGTAATAATGAGAGTGCTGGAGTGTGAGGCCATCCAGATTCACTCTTGCCTGTGACAGACAAGACTAATGACCCCAGAGGGTGTTGGTGGTTTGCCAGAGGTCAGACAGCTGGTCAACAGCAGAGAGAAGAGGAGGAGAGGGCCTGGGCTTCTCATGCCATGCTAACAGTGGTCTCTCTTACACGCATGTATCTATTCCCCGTTCCTCTTCAAAATCCCCAGGGTGGAGGGGTAGGAGGGTGCTCCATTGGAGGGTGGGGGTAAATGGCAGAAAACACAAACATACAAACAACCAACAAACAGTTCCAGATTAGGAGAGACCTAAGAGGCAAAGAACTAAGTGCACTCTGAACTCCGTATGAACAGCAATGCTAACCAACCAGCTCCTTGTAAAAAGGCCAGGCATGGCAGTGCACGCCTTTAATCCCAGGAGAAACAGAGGCAGGTAGATCTCTGTGAGTTCGAGGCCAGCCTGGTCTACAGATGCAGGAACTAGGACAGGCAGAGCTACACAGAGAAGCCCTCTCTCAAAAAACAAAAGCAAACGAACAAGCCATGTTGACAGCTCTCAGAAGACTCTACATCACAATTTGGTATTAGCTAAGTTTAAGATTTGCCTAGCATGTCTGAGGCCCTATGTTCAATCGTTAGGAAAGCGAGGAAGTGGTGCCTAAGTATGTCTCAGGGCTGGGGTGTAACTCAATGGTTGGACACAATATCCTAGCATGCGGAAGGTCTTGGGTTCAGTCCCCAGTACAGAGAGGCAGGCAGAAAGGTAGGTCAACTTTGTTCGGGAATAATGATAACATTTATATTAAAAACAATAAAGCATTATGATGCCTTTGAATTGGCTTCAAAAATATTTCAAGAAAAGAACAAAAAGAAAATTAAATGAATCCAGAGAAAAGTTAATTGCTGAGTCCAGGTGCTAGTTACAGAAAGGTTTGCTCTTTTATTCTCTTTTTCTACAGGATATTTCCCTTAGGCACATTATCAGACATGTCTCCTGAAGTAGCGATGCCATCAGAACCAGGCTACTGCCTTCAGTTGGCAAGTTCAAGGCAGGCCGAAGCCTCTTCCAAAGCTATGAAGGTCCCCTTCCTTTAAGAGCTTTGTGTCTAAGAAAGACCCCTCGCTCAGCTCTAGCTATCCCTAAAGCTCACTTTCAAACGCCACCATCACCCGGCCCCCACCTTTAAGAGTTACTGGACCACCGCCACACTGCTAACATCAGAAGAAGAAAGGAGAGGGCGATTTATCCCACCCCAGGCTCGGTGCCTGTCACTGTCCTTAGTGAGCAGAAATGAGCCGCGGACAAAGTGTTAGCCACCCAAGCTCCCACAAGCCTTGACTTAACACCTTGGAATCCACAGCAGATCAAGCTCCCTACCAAAAAAAAAAAAACCAAACGAACAAACAAAAGTATCCATGAACAAGGTAGAAAGCGGTCTCTAGTCTTGATTTAAAGGGTTAAAAAAAAAAACATTGGGGGAGGGAGAAGCTGGAGAGATGGTTCAGCACTTGTTGCTCCTGCATACGACCCAGGTTCGATTCCCAGCACCCACATGTTGGTTCATAACCATGTGTGACTCCAGTGCCCTTTTCTGACCTCTACCAACATCATGCATTGCCTGTGGTATACATACATACATACATGCAGGAAAAACACACATAAAACAAACTCGATAAATCTAATGTTAAATATATACAGCTGTGCTAGTTAAGTTTTGTCAACTTGACACAAACTAGCATCTCCTGGGAAGAAACTTCAACTATGGAACTGCCCCCATTGGACTGACCTGGCTTATAAGTAACTCTGCGGGGCATTTTTTTCTTTAAACAAAGAATATGTTTATTTTTGGAATTTTAAAAATTATTTTATTTAGTTTTAAATTTTAATGTTATTTATCTACTTTACATCCCAATGGCATCCTCCCCTCCCAGTGTCCGTCTTCCTAGCCCCATCCACCCCTCCTCCCCATCTCTGCAAAAAAGGAGACCTCCCCTAGGTATCAACCAGTCCTGGTGGCCCTCCTCTACACAAGGCAGCCCAGTTAGGGGAAAGGGATTCAGGGGCAGGCGAGGTCCTGAGCTGTGTAACAATGCAAACTGTGGATGCTGTGGAGAGCACGCCAGTACAGCACTCCTGCGATGGATACAACTTGTAAGCCAAATAAGCCCTCCTCCCCAGGTTGCTTTTGGTCATGGTGTTTATAACAGTGATAGATAGAAAGCAAACCAGGGTTGTAGCCGTAGTTCACTTTGCCTAGAAAAGCCCTGTGTTCATGGGTTCAATCCTCAAGACTGTGAGAGGGTCCGTGTGTGTGTGTGTGTGTGTGTGTGTGTGTGTGTGTGTGTGTAGGTGTGGTATGTGTGTATGTATGGGGGTGTGTGTTTGTGTGTAGTGTAGGTGTGGTATGTGTGTGGGGTGTGTATGTGTGGGCTGTGTGCGTGTGTGTGTGTGTGTGTGTGTGTGTGTGTGTGTGTGTGTGTGTGTGTGTACAAGTTATATACACACACAGAGCTTCCGGGGACTTGAGAGACCGTGATGCTCACCACCACTGTTTCGTTGCTCACTAGCTTTCACCTCAGTCACTAGACTGCTTTGCACACTGAGCTGCTTCCCGCTGGGCAGCTTCTGTGGCGTCCATCTGCAGCTAGAAGCCTGATGACAAGTCCCCCACACACAACCCCAAATCACATCAGCAGCCTCTCCCTCCAGCTCCAGTGCAGCCCCCACCATGCTGGGGGGGCTCTGGGAAATATCTCTGCAGTGGGCACAGCCACAAGTAGCACCTGCCTCCCCAAGAACGAACGTCCCATCACTGTCCACAACTTAGAAAGGTAGGCGCGCATCCAAGACTCAGAACAGATATTCCACAGGTCACAACTAACAGGTGCAGCTGGAACTATAGCATGAGCCTCCCTAACTCAAAAATCCAAAACCTGAAACTTCCTGACTGCAACCCCACAGATGGGAAATTCTACACTAGGATACAAAATTAGTAAACTATATATAGTTAGTTACCTCTAAGCTACGTAAGGAATACATGAAAAACAAATTGATTTTCTGATTTTTTTTTTAATTTGGCACCTATCTGCAAGGTATCTCATGATGTTTATGTAAATGTCTCAAAAATCAAAAATGACGCTGGTCTCTGGCATTTTCGAAAAAGGATACTTAGCCTCTAACACTGAATGGTGGAATGGTGAGTCTTCCTATATACACAAGAACCCTGACAGGAAGATACTAGGTCGCAGATTGATACATTGCTCAGGGTGTGAAGGGCCCTGGACCACACAGGCTGAGAGTGTAGCTCAGCTGCTAAAGCACTTGCCTTGCACACGTGAGCCCTGCATCTGACTGGTTCCCCAGTACCGCATAAGTGAGGTTCAGCGATACATGTCTCCAGTCTCAAGACTACAGGAGTGGAAGCAAAAGGACCACACGTTCCAGGTCATCCTCAGGGATACAGTGAGTTCAGAAATACATGAGATTCTACTCCAAAAAAGGGGCAAGTGCTGGGGGTGGGGGGTGGGGGGTGGGGCAGCGCGGGGGCAGGGTGTCAGTACTAAAGAGATGGCTCGGTGGTTAAGAGCACTTGCTGCTTCTGTAGAGAGGACCAGGGTTCAGTCCCCAGCAGCCCACAACTGTCTGCTAACTCCAGTTCTACAGAATATGATGCCAACTTCTGGCCTTGGAAGGCACAAGGTGCATACATGGTACACACATGCATAAATTTATGCAAAACTCTCACATATGTAAAATACATCAGGCAAAAAGAAGTAAGCAAGAAAGGAAGGAAATAAATATTTTAAAATAAATACCAGGCTTGGTAGTGTACAACATGGAGGTAGAGGCAGGTGGAGCTCTTTGAGCTCAAAGCCAGCCAAAGCTACATAGTGAGACCCTGTCTCTAAAAGAAGACAGGCAGGCAGGATGAACAGAACCCGGAGGAAGGTTCAGGAAAACACCAGTGTCACTCCTTCCTGGACCTGCTTACTCAACAGGCAGCCCACAGCCAGAAACAGTCTGACCACTACTCACTCCGTCTACAGAATAGTGTAATAAGCTATAAACACCTCAAAGATCCTCAGGAATAAGGCAGGACCTACAGGAGCTGCTTTGCTCGAAGGTTAGAGTCAAAGGGTAGCAAAAACGGTCCCGGTGTAACCATATCACGACCCAAAGTGCGCGTTATCTATATCAAATCAAACCAAACAAAAACGGTCTCGTTTCCCCTCAGGAAAATGACCTATTCTGTGTGCGTGTGTAGTCTCTTCCACTGACTGCTGTTGGGGTGGAGCCTGAGAGCCCTAGTCCTGTCAACCAATAACCCAATAACCCAATAACCAACGATAGCCATCTAAGCCTTTGTGACATTTGCAGAAAGAACACTGGTATTCAAAATAGCACTTTCTCAAGGAATTCTGGGAAAAAAGATGAGGAGCTGAAGAGGGCCCAAAACAGTGACCAAGATATCCTAGATATCCCCCCACTTAAGGGAGGATGACCTCACAGGATAGGATCCAAAGGGAAGGCCTGCTTATGCCATGGCTCATGCAAGGCCTGCACCCCCAAGCACAAAGCCATTCCCTACGCTTGCTCTCAGAGGCCCTTTACCTGCGCAGATCTGCCTCCTCGCTCTGTGACATGAGCTTGGTCCCAGAAGACCCTGCCCAGCAAGCCTGTGTCCTGACGTCACAGCAGAGTCCCACCACTATGACCCTGGCCGTGCCAGTCACAGCCTACAGTTTTCTGCCTTGCTGTCCAGACTGAGGCCTGACCTCCTGACCCCCTGACCCTGAAATGTATACAGTACTGGCTGACTAGGGCATGAGCCCTGTTGGCAGCAATCTTTTCCCAACACAACACCTTCGCCTACACTTGCTTGCACTTCCCCAGGCCCAACCTTTGACCCTCACTGTAATCACACAACAGCCATTCCCCTCTCTGGTTTCCCACTGGGAAGAAAACGAAAGCCACAGACAGCTACAAGAAGGCTGCTGACCGGGTCACTCAATTCACCTACCCCCTAATCCAAGCCTGTCTTGCCGCCTTCAGATCCTCCATGAAACTTGTGCTCACAAAACTTTAAAAATTCATTCCTAATATATGATAAGTCAGTATCACTCAAGTTGAACAGCACCTGTGTTGTGAGGTATGCAATGCTGGGGGCCCTGTCACAAGCGTTAGTAGGTCAAAAGGGTTAAGATTTGCTATGGTACACAGGCTCATGTTCCCAAGACTCAATGGAACTTTTTTCCATATTTATATGCACTATATTAGCATATGTATGTATATATCCATCAGTAAATGATACATACTAATATGCATATTAGTATCTATGAACATAAATATACATGATATCCATATTAACATATAAATGCAGTATAGGTACATCATGACCCAGTCAAAATGCCTATATCTACATGAAACCAAAGAGACAAAAGGGTGCATTTCCATTGCCAACATCATCTATCTGTGGGTGGTTTCCTCAGGGGACCCTCTGCTGTCATAGTGGAGCCCCAAGTCCCGGTTGCATACAGATAGACACACACACACATACACACACACACACACACACACACACACACACACACACACACACACACCTCTCGCTTAAAACAAAATAGAGCAATTTTAAAAAAGCATCCTAGAAAAACCAACACACACACACTCAGAAATACATATGTACATAGACACACACATACACACATACACACACACACACACACACACACACACACCCCACCATACCACCATACCACCACCACCACCACGAACTCCCTAGCAAGATCTTATTCCAAGTGGTGGCGCACACCTTTAATCCCAGCACTCGGGAGGCAGAAGCAGGTGGATCGCGTGAGTTCGAGGCCAGCCTGGTCTACAAAGTGAATCCAGGACAGCCAAGGCTACACAGAGAAACCCTGTCTCAAAAAAAAAACAAAAATTAAATTTAAATATTACTGAGCCCCAACATGACAAACCCTGGCCCTGGCTGAATTCAGAGAGTGGACTCTAGCTGTTTTGCTAGGTTACAAACTGCCCTGGTCACCTTCATTCCAGCAGGAGAGATGGAGACTATAAACATTAACCAGACCAGAGACAGGACAGCCAGTGAAGGCGATACAATCTTATGCGGCACCAAAATCCACCTCCAGCATTCTGTCTTCTGCTGATAGACTGTCTCACCTCAGATGCTCATTGGCCCAGGGGAACCTGAACGCTGCAAGCGATGTTCTTAGATAAGCAGTTTTGTTCTAACAGTAAAAGGTGGATCAGAAAATGAGCACGCGAGGAGGACCAGGGATGCCTGTTACACACTGCCTCGGGCCTCGACTGAACTCCACACAGGGCAGTCTGTCCCGCAGGAAAGGTGAAAGCCACATCGGAATGGACGATAGGGATGATCAGAATGCCCCTCTCAACATTCAGACTCCTGAGTCACTACCTGGAACCCCCCCGGATGCTGAAACTTACACACTGTCTCTGGTGCGCACATGCACGTGCCCGCACACGCGTGCAGACGCACACACAACGCCTTTACAGAGCTGCATTAGCGTCCAGATCCGCTGTTTAAAAAACCCTTCCTTCTCTCAGGCACTTTGAGATAAAAGCTGTATTCGCATCACTGGCCGGCTGTCAAATTCCGGCACTTGGAGAGCTGCGACCAGAGCGCTCTTTCCAACAGTGGTAGGCACAGGCTGTGCCGGCAGAGTAAGGGTTAATGGAAGCTGACCGCAGCACAGTTGTTAAGGTAATCAATACCACTGAGATACTAAAGCAGCATAAGCCACAATATTGATTGCCAAGAAGATGATAAAACTGTTTATTATGATAATTGCAGGGTCCCTGCAAGATGCTCCTAGCGCTTCCTAAAGCTGTTTACAAAACTAATAAAGATTTGCCATTTCAAGGTCTTTCATTTGAGCCAATGCCTCAAACTCCTAACTCCCTACCCAAAGGCAGGCCTCACCCCTGAGGCTATTAGGAAAAGGCACTGCAGTCTGGCCTAGGTGGAGCACTTCACTTAGAAGCCTAAGGAGCTAGGCTAACCCCTTGCCCTATGGAAGAGAAGTGCAGCCATCAGACACTCGGGGCGCGCACAGTTCCTGCCCAGAGCCCACCATGTGATAACTGCTGGCTTTGATTGATAGAGGGGGCTGCTCTGGGCTTGTCAGCCTGGCATCCATTTGTTACAACACATTGAAGAAACCGCATCACCTTGGTTGGTAATTAAAACTTCTTAGGAGAACTTGGTGGCTGTGGAAGTCGCTGAATACCACCCTCCAACACGGCCTCTAGAATGCAGTGCTAGCAGCCCACACCTGCAGTGCCCTGGGTGAGAGCTCTAGCACCACCTAAGGCATCAGCTTAGTGGGAACTGCCTCCTTTCTAGCTACAAACACAGCCCTCTGCTTTGAGGTGGGGAGTCGTCGGGAGAACCCACACTATCGTGACGAAGTGCGATGGGGACATGCTTTTCAACAGTAGGTGTCTCACGGGTAGCACAGTGCTCTTCAGACTGCTCGGTGGAAAACCATGGAGTCCGGAGATGAAGTAAGAGAGCCTCGGCCCCACAAACCTCTGCAGAAGGGCAAAGTGTTCCAAAGCACAGGAGAAAAATCAAAAGGAGCTCACACTTTTTGGAAGAGCCCCAGTAGCCCGTTCCACTAGTATCTGGAAGACAGGCTGGTCCATCCGTCCGCCCTTATTCAACACTCAAGAACTCTTGGCTTGATCTACAGCGCCAAAAGATTCAACCCGTAAGGCAGTCGGCCTGGACATGGCCTGTAAATGTCACTTCTGCAACTGAGGCAGCATCGCTTTGGTTTCCCCTCCCCCTCCCCCTGCCCTCAGACCTGGGCTCCACCCCCTAGGGCAGCCACTGCCTTCTAGCTGCTCCCAGCAACCCCAGCCCCAAAAGGCCACAACCCACAGAATGAGCCCGAGCGCTCACGCACGCGCGCGCACACACACACACACAGACATACACACACCATTTAATTTGGAGACAAGCAGAGACACGCACTCCTTTGTAGACACCTGGCTCTGCCTCACCTACTCCCAATCGTACAGAAATCAGAAACATGGAGCCAGTTTTATGCAGAGTGCAATCTCTTTGCCAAAGACCTGGCCATGAACTCACAGGTACCACGGTATGGCTGGAAGGGAAGCATCAGGGATCATCTTAGCTGGGGTGCCTGCTCTTACAGGAACTGTTTGGCACCCAGGAATGGATGGCTGCAGGGAAATGGAAGGGTTCTCTATGACCGCATTTCATAAACAGCACACTCCCAGGAAAAGGGTGGCAGACAGCCGCCATCCACCAAACTCCAGGTAGGATGGTAGGATTCTCACCCATGCACATATGACCATGAGCTCCATCTTGACAAGTGACTCCCTGGATCTGATACCAAAACAAGACTCACATTAAATCTGCTGTTACTTTTTAAC
Source organism: Acomys minous (assembly GCF_964271855.1). Lineage (NCBI taxonomy): Eukaryota > Metazoa > Chordata > Mammalia > Rodentia > Muridae > Acomys > Acomys minous. Next base: position 19,427,323 of record NC_140496.1, read on the forward strand.
CACATTTGCACATATTACCTGGACTCTTAACAATGACTTCAACAATAAATATATATCATTTGTTTTATATATGTTATATATGTATTTATATATATAACAAATTAAATGTTATATTATATATTTATATGCATAACATGTATAACAAATAATATATAATGTATATAAAACAAATATACATAAATATATGACAAATTATAGATATATACATACGTGTGTGTATATATATGTGTGTGTATGTGTGTATGTATGTGTATATATATACATACACACACATATACATATACATATATATATGAATCATATGGTCCACACTTGGAAACCTGCCCACAGTAGCCATCTGAGCCGGCCTAAGTGCTAAGAACCATTTAGGAGCATTGTAAACCATTAGTGCCATTAGCTCTAATCTGACCTCAACAAAATAAATCAACCTGCTAGGAACAAATTTAGAAGCTTTCCAAAGTCAAGTTCTGAAACCCTGAATGGCTTACAAGCTCAATGCAGGGCAAGGACAAGAGGCCACCTGTGCTCCCACCTTCCTCACCGGATGACAAGGCATGCTGGCCGGAGGGCCACTGGCCACTGATGCCCACAGACTTCGCTCCACTCCTTTCTGCATTGACCCCATGCGTATCTGTTACCCAGGCATCATCTCTGAAGGCCAACTTCCAAAACATTTGGATTTATTTGGGTTGATTTCCAAGGCAGCCTGTAGCCTTTCCAACGGTGCTAACTCACTCCTTCTCAGAATGGGTTGGCGCTCATTCGGCCAGCCTTTGTAGCTTCACGTGCACGCCACCGTCAGCAGACTGCAAATGCACAGCATCAACCTGTGTTCGTTCTTTATCATTATTCTCGGCTAATAGTTACACATTCTTTTTAAATGCCAGTAGTACTTCCTGGATTGAGAAACAGGAAGTGAAAAAGAACTGTGGTGCCATGGACTCCCATTAGCAGATGAGCGAAGAAAGCTAAGGCCAACAACCATACTAGACAAACGGGCCGTCGACGTGTGTAAGTCAACAACCCATGGTGTGTTTGAACGATGAAAACAGCACTGCATAATCACTTGAGGACAGAAGAAATGAGTGGCGAGGGCGAGGGGGAAAACAAGTTAGTAACCGGAGAAGCAGGGCGCAGCACAGAGAGTTCTATAACCCGAGTCTGGAATTGCTAAAAGCTGAGTAATCCTTTCCAGCTCCACCCAACGTGAATTTCCAGGTATCAAATTATATGTTAATTACACCAATGCGAAGTTATATGAGGGGAAGTGGTGGAAGGCAGCACCCAGTGGCAGAAGTTCAGGGAAAACTTGCATTTTGTGAAGCATGCTTTGTGCACAGGCCTGAGGCGGCCCTGGCTCCAGACAAGGAACTCAGAACAGCAGACCCCCAAGTTAAACTGCCCGCCTCTTCCCCTCCTCAAGCTCCCCAGCCGGGGCCCTAATCCTCTCCAGCCAAACTCCCCCGACTTAGGACTCAGGTTCTCTTCCTTTCTGTGCATCTGACACAGGGGGCAAACAGTGCTAGATCCCAACCCAGCGCAGGCTCAGCCAGCCTAAAGTGACTCAAGGCTTCCTCTGAAAGTGATCAAGGTTACTCCTCCCAGCTCTGGCAATGCCTAAGGCTCAGGAGAGCACTACATCTTGCTGTGTCCTGACCCCCCCATTGTACCTGTGTGGAGACCCAACAGGGAGTCCACAAAATGCTCCCAAGATGCACAGCAACTTCAGGAAGCTTAGCAATAGAGGCCACTGCCTCCCAGGCACTGCTCTGGCCCTGCCGTGAACAGAGAACACTGGGGGAGTCCAGGCCTGTCCCAGCCACAGTGGAGACACACAGCATAGGGCCTAAACATAGCTATGCAGGGATCTCAAAATCGACCCACAGGAGAAAATACACTTTTTCCCTTTGGTCTTTCATTCTCTTTTTAAACCCACACCCAACCCCCCCAAACACACACACACCAACTAATAACGCGTTCAGGAGGCAGATATGAGGAAGGCACTCAACACTTTGATGTGGACCATACCAAAGAAATCCTGTGCATAGCTAAGTTTGTATGATACTAGTTTAGTATATATTATTATAGTATATACTTTGTAGTATTGGTACAGTGTCTAGTGTAACACAGTATGCAGTGCAGAACAGTTTACGGTGTGACACAATATCAGTATGATACAGCCATAGTAAGGCAGAGTAGATGGTAAAACTCCAGTGCACACACAGGAGTTGTGCAAGTGTCAAGTCTCGTCTACACTGGGCTGACATCCTAGCAGACAAAGTGGCTGGGGACGGGGGATGGGGGGGGGATGTGCAACTCAGTGGGAGACTGCTTGCCAAGCACCATGCATGAACCCTGGTTTCCATCCCCTGCGCAGTAAGTAAGTAAATAAATAAATAAATAAATAAATGCTGCGGCTCCTTGGCCTTTGGCTCACTGCTGCCTCACCTGCCTGTAAGGCTTCCTGTGACGTGTAGTATTCAGTACACTGGATGCTTGGCGGCTGTTTCCTGTTAATATTTGTGCACACAGACGCACGGAGAAAGAACGTTTCATGTGGTGCACAGTCCAACAAAGACTCGTCTCATTTTCAATGCTTAGAGAGGCAGAGTCCTGCCTGCAGTCACACGGGTCAGGTGATAGAGGTATAGCGGGCCCCCGTAATCTACAGGGGACACACCCTTAGGTGTCCGTTGGAAGTCTGAAACTCCAAGCAGAACCGACTTCTAAGTATGTTCTTCCTCTTCTTGCACATACATACACATGACAGCACTCAGTTTATAGGCTTACCAGTTTGTAAGCAGGTTAACAACAATTACTAACAGCCAGGAGGATAACTAACAAAATGCTATTAATAAACATTACTTAAAACCTAGAATTCTTTCTCTCTGGGATTTTCTATTTAGTTGGTTGTTACTGTTCTTGTTGTTGTTGTTTTAGGTCATGGGTGAGCTGGGGCAACAAAAACTGTGGAGGGTAAAATATCAGATAAGGGGTTCTCAGGCTTCAGTCCAGCGCGCCTTTTTCATATTTATTCTCTAGCGTGCCATGCACACACCCATGGCCATGGTCTAGCGTGTTCTTCACGGCACTCGGGTGAATATAACATGCCCTGTGTGTGTTTGAGCAACGTTAAATAGTACCCGTTGTAGTTCCTTAGACCTTACTGCTTGGGGCGAGGCAAGAGCAGGTGCGTTAACAGTTTCACCAAGAGAGCACACTCAAAAATGTAAAGCAAACGGCACAGGATGCACAGACCCCAAAACACAACAAAAGCCATGCTCCAAGTTGTCCCGTTCTCTCAGGCTGGGCAAAAGTGACTTTTCCTAACAGTCAGCCACAGAGCCACCAACCATCCGAGCACCGCGTCCTGGTTTCCTTTCTGTACCTAGCTGGTTCTGTGCTAAGCGTCCTCTCTACGGCATAGTCTCCCTCTCCCTTCCTTCAGGCTTCCTGAGGAGGGTCGTGCGAAGGGTTATCAGCGTCTGTGACCTCTTCAGTCATCAATAGCCTTCTGCCTTCCCCATCCCCCAGCAAAGACAGGCAGCAGAGCCAGCTCTCAGCCTCTCCCCATTAAAGCCTATCTCTGTGTCCGGCTATCACAGGAGGGTTGTTGAGTGAGAGGACCTCTGGTTGACCTCTGCTGACAGGCTCAGAGCCCTCTCTGTCCACTGATCTAATGTCAGGCAGGGTAATTAGCCACCATGCAGTAATTGCAGCTTCTAACTGTGCTGCGCCAAGGATGCACAAAAAATCCCCTGGAGGGGCGCTGTCAGAGACCCCCCCCCACTGCCCCCCCCCCAGCCCACGCAGATGCATCTATCTGCTCACTGGCAAAAGGAAGCAATCAGCAGCATTGCTAAAAGAGGCCAGCACTTTTCAGGGATTAATTAAAGTGGGACTTGGGTAAAGGAGTTAGGGAGCCACAAAAGAAAACTGGTAAACAAAGGCCAAGTGGCCAAGGAAGATGTCTAGGGCTTGCCTGGAGGAGCCTATTCAGGGAACACAAGTTCTCTCTCAAGCTAGACAGGCACGCACCATGACGTTTCATCTCAGCCTCAGAAGAAACGTGGGACTTAGCCTCGGGGAAGCATCAAGAGGAGATGCCAGAGGCAGGGGACCCAACACAGGCCTCCTTGGCCCACCTTAACCCTTCAGCCATGTCTAGGTTCCATCACCACTCCAACCCAGGCGTGCAGCACCGTTTACCTTAGAGGACGCTTCTGAGTGCGCCTTCAGGGACCTGGGGTCCCAGTTATGCTTTAGGATTCTCCCAGACTCCAACAGGCCACCTCCACGCTCTAGTCTGCCCTCATGGGACATGGCGCCGGGTAAGGCGCCAAGTCTCCTCATAGAAACTAAGAGGAGTGCATCTCCGCACACACAGCACCAAGCCCTTCCCGGGATTCAAACGTAAACATCCTCGCACTCTCCGCCCGCCCGCCCGTCAGCACCAATCACCCTTCTAAAGTGTCCACCTCCACTCCAATGTCCTAGGCCTGCTTTTTGCACTAAAGGTCCTGAGAGCTGCTCGTACCCATGACAACTCCTGGGAGTCTTTCCCTGGAAGAGGCAACAGGTTTAGAAAGCCACGCCAGCTTCCTACGCAGGCAAGACTTCCTGTCCAAGCAAGCTGGAGACTCACATCTCCTTTCCCCACCAACAGTACTGTCTGGTTTCCCAATGCACTCAGGACACCTCTGCATTGAATCCAGTTACGAAACCCAGGGTAGCAGTGGCGTGGTGCTCGAATCCACCCTCCGTCTGCTTCTTCAAACAATTAATACACTTAATAACTCTGCCCCCCCCCCGCACCGGAGTCCTCAGACGCCCCTCGATTAACCTCTCCCCACTCTGAGCGGTGGGTCTCACCAGCGTTCCTCGGCTCCCTATCACTTAATCATTTTTTAATCCGCAACAAGGACTTTGCGCCACACTGTGGTTTTGTTCTCTCTTAATCTTTTATGAGGGACCTTATGAAAAGCTTTTAGAAAATACAAGGAAATTTTGCCTACCAGGTCATCTTTATTATTTTAGAATTCTTTATGAAGAAATTACAGAGCTTAATGTTGTAAATGAATATTTAAAACTCAGCATTCGCTTAGACATGCAAGTCTGACTCGGGTTATATTTAAGTTGCCGTATTATCATCTTCAGGAATATTCTTGTCTGTCTGCCTACAAGCAAAGAGTGACTCTCCCACCCCGGCCCTAGGTCAGCAAAACCAACTTGGTACACATTCGACACCAGTGACACACACCGGTGACCTTAGAATAGCAATAGGTCAAAAGGCATCGGGTCCAGGAAGGTCCACATGGATGTAACAGCCTGTCCGACTCCAGCTTTTTCTAGCTTTTCTTAGGAGGGTGGTGGGTAAACAGCTGGCCAGCCCATCTGCAGGGAGCCAGCCACAGCTGGACACAGGCACAATCTCTGCCTTCAAACACTTGTTTGTTGTGGCTACTGTTCCTGGTCAGCACTCTGCGACCTGCTCAGCTCTGCACTCTGGGGCAGCTTTTCCCCCTGACGGGAAAATTAAAGACGTACAAGGGGTGGGAGGAAGTGTGTCTTTCTTGCTCATCTACATATTATTTTCTTGGAATGGCTAAAGGTAACCCATTTAGCCAAATGGACATCTTTTCAAGACCTGGGCTCAAGCGCTGTGATATAATTTGGGAATTAATTTAAGAGCTTTCCTGTCAAGTAAGCCAGAGGCTCAAGAGATCCCACGTCATACCACCACACTGTCCTCATCTCAAGGAGACGCCACAGCCTTCTTGGTCCATTTTCTGCTTTTAAAACTATACTTAGCCCAGGGCTTTGCTCCAAACACTAAAACGGTAGTTAGTGCCCTGGACTGTAAGGCCAGAACACGAATGATAGTGAAATTAACAAGATCTAGGGAACAGTCTGTGGGCTCCAGAGGAATGGGTAGTTGTTTATACTTAAGTTAGACCATCTAGGCCAGTCTATCATGGGGCACCTATTAAGAGTCCCCCTAGCCAGTGAGATGGCTCAGGGTGTAAAGGTGTCAGCTGCCAAGCCTGCCCCTGCCCCACCCCACCCTCAGACCCGCCCCCTCGTTCGAGTCCAAGGATCCATGTGGCAGAAGGAGAGAACCGACTCACAGGGCGTCCTCTGACCTCCCTACACGCAGTATTCCACAGGTGCACTCACATACATGCACGCACACATTAAACAAAAACATACAAACAATTAAAATGTAAACTTTTTTTTAAGAGTCTTCTAAAGTTTCCGAGCTCCTCTCCGCTCCTGACGCCCTAGAGGACAGAAGAGGAACTGCAAGTCCCGGCAGGCACTCCATTATGGCAATGGAGCAGTTCAGCCTGCACTTAATGAGCTCTTGTAAGGAAGCAGGAAGTCTATAAAGTAATTTAAATAACTTCCAGTCCTGAAATAAAGGAAATTAAACTGCTGGCACAAACCTGTCTGATGGACAACTTCTTTGTCCGTCGGATCACATCCACAGTTACGGCTGTCATAGGCCTCTTCGCAAGGCCAGCCCCCAAATTCCTCACAGCAAATGAAACACACAAAGGCTTGTCAGTCCTCACAGCTCTCCCAGCCTCTGGCAGGGGCTGGTGTGGCAGGCAGCAAGCACACAGGAATCAGACCAGGAACCCCACACGGGGAGCTCTGGTACTCTGGCTGTAGGACCTCAGGCTCCAAGGGGCCTCTGCCCATCAGCGTGACACGGGGAAAGCTGGGATCTGGCCAAAGGACCTCTGAGATTGTAAGAGGGTCAAATGACCACAGAGCAAAATGAAAGGCAAGTAAATGCTGGTATCTTTTGAGCCACGCAGGGCCCTCGGGCCCTGGAATTTCTCAACCTTCTGTTCAAGAAGCCCCATCCCACCCTTCTGTGGCTTCCCCTCCCTAGCAAGAATGTTTATTCTCAGTTTCTTCTGAGCCCTTAAGCACAGGTAAATATTTTCCAGGATAATGGTTAGTCCTACTGGACATCACTTACCTACAGGGCTTTCATCGTCTATAAACGGGTGTGACCAGAGCACCAAGCAGATAGCTCTTTGATAAAGAGCAGGACTCCACCACCCCTGTGGCTACCCAGACATTCACCAAATACCAATATGCTACCTATGAGCCTTTGACTTTCCACAAAGCAAGGCACATCTCATATAACAAGGTGAAACTCGTGACCCACGGTGAGTCTACAGGGAGGTGGCCAGACTCGAGGGGCTCAGGACCCCTCTCTGCACACATAAGTAACCTTGATTTCCCACCTGCGTCCCTTGCAAAGTGCACACTACCGTTTCGCCTGGTGAATCGAAGCTTCCAGAGGCTACAGGCTGTTTCTGGCTGAAGCGTCAAGTTTACTTTGCTGATAACAATCAACCAGGCATGAACTAGTCTGACCAGTACTGTGGACACAAGATCACCACAACGAAAGACTTAAAAAGACGCTTAAGATCCCTTTCGTTTCGCTGTCGCTACTGACAGTCGGTCTGTGAATCCTCAACTCCTCCACAGGAAAGGCCAGGAATGAGGCAAGGCTTTCACCGCCGCTGACTAAAAAGAAAAGTTGCTGCCTTCTGGTCAAGGAGGGGAGAGAGAGAGAGAGAGAGAGAGAGAGAGAGAGAGAGAGAGAGAGAGAGAGAGAGAGAGGAACACGCGCGAGCGCAGGGAGGGGGGGGACCCATCCAAGCCTCCTTTGAGAAGGAAAATGACCAACAGAAACACAGCCTTGCTCTCTAGAAAGACACTGGCACGACACAGCTAAAAAAAGGATGGAGTCGGAAAGGCTGTTACATCCACGTGGACCTTTCTGGACTCAGTGACTTTTACTACTTTTACTGTTTCGTTCCTCGCACAGCTGGTAACTGAACCCAGGGCCCTGCAGGAAGAAGCTCTTGACCTTCACAGACAGACCCCATGTGAAGCCGCTCTAACGCCCGCAACAACTTCTGAAGGAGTAAGGCCCCCGTGTTCCACACCCTGGTAGCTGTGTTTTGATGCTTAAGGCATTTGGGGGTTTTTTTTTGATCCTGGGGATTAGACCTAGGGCCTCATGTATGTTAAGGCCCCTATCAGGGTATTCTTGAAGAATTCAAGGCACTATCTCCTTTGGGGCCTGTGTAACCTGCATGATTGCATTCAGAGGGGTCCAGGGGCCTGCTTGAGCAATCAATGTCTTTCCTTAAAGGTCTTGCAGGTTGAGCAACAGTTGTCCTTTACCCTGGAGGGCTGCTGGAACTCTTGAGCAAGCCTCATCTTCCTTCCCCCCCCCCCCCATCCCAGGACTTCCTGCGATCCAGCCTCCCAGTCCCTGCTGTAGTCTGGCCATAGCTGGAGAGGCTGCAATCTGAGGACAGTCTGTCACCAGGAGCTTAAGCCAAGAAGCAAATACAGATTGTTCACCATGAAATGACTTATAGCACTCCCCACTGACCAAAAAAAAACAAAAAACAAAAAAACCCCACCCCCACTGACCAACAACCACAAACTATGCTTCATCTAAGTCAACGGTTCTCAACTAGGGGGTCGTGGTGACCCTTTCACAGGGGTCACCTAAGACGGTCTAAGAACACAGATATTTACATCTGGATTCATAACAATACCAAACTTACACTTATAATAAAGAGAGTAATTTTATGGTGGTGGTGAGGAAGATTGCCACAACATGAGGAACTGAATTAAATGATCACCGACAGCATTGGGAGGGTTGAGAATCACTGCTCTAAATCTCCCACCTAAAACAGAAGCCACAGTCGCTAACATGATGGCTGAGGTCTGGAATTGTAATACCCAGGAGGCTGAGGCCAGGGCATGGCCATGAGTTAGTTCACATACCAACCTGACCTACATATCAAGATCCTGGCTCAAAAACAAACAAATATGGGAGCCACCTGTAGAATTTTAAACTTCCTAGTAACCATATACATATATACATTGATATTGGTTTTTCAAGGCAAGATTTCTCTCTGTAGCCCTGGCTGCCCTGGAACTCACTCTGTAGACCAGTCTGGCCTTGAGCTGACAGAGATCTGCCTGCCTCTGCCTCTCAAGTGCTGGGATTAAAGGTGTATGCCACCACTGCCCTGCTAGTAACCATATTTTTAAATGGAAGAAAAAAGGAAAGGTAAGGTGGATGGTAATGTATTTCATTTATCCCACTTGTAGCATCTGATCTCAAATGTAATCAACTCAGATTTTTATTAAGGTGCGCCCTCCTTTCTTAGATAAAATATGAAGAGTATTTAATGCCCCCCAGAACAACCTACCTTGTGCTCAGGGGCCACATCCGACCAGTGGCCACTGTACTACATGACTGAAGGCTCGGGCCCCTCTGCTGATGAGATCTTAGACTCCCGACTCTATTCTGGCCTCTCTGTGATGGTTCACATGTGCTCGCTTTACTCACCGACACTACAAAACTCCCACTAGAGATTCTTCGCCACAGCACACTCACAATGGCATTAGGACAAGGTGTCACAGAGTTAAGCTTGCTGGTGCTAGAGCGACCAGACTTTCAAGGAGCCCTGTACAACTTATTGATTACATCTGAGACCAGATGGCCCATTAGATCTTCTCTCCAGGACTTATCCATCATTAAACTCAACTCTGGGGTTTCGTGATTTCAAAGTAACCCTGTGTCTTCAGCCACATGGAACTAACTCTGCGCTGGCCACACAGCTGACTGCCGTGTTGCTCGTTATCAGAGATATTTCCCTTACAACCTAAGCGATGATCACACCAAGCCACTTCTGCCTTCGTCACATACACAGCTGGAGCAGAAACACACGCAACTGATTGGCTGCGGTGATGTCTTATGTGACCATAAGAGAGAGACACAGGAAAACTCCACAGGCTTTGTAAGCTCAGTCCAGGGTTGGGCAAGACTGGGTCAGCTCTGACCACTCCATCTACTCCTGCACAGAATGCACCCCATGCAGAACAGGCTTCCACGGCCAGGCAGGAGGGGGCCCCACGCAAGTCTGCAGGCACACGGCGTAAGCAACTCTGGAGGGAGGCCATTTTCTTTACACCATCCAGAGGAACTGCAGGTCTCCTTCCTGGATTTGGACTGACCCCATCTACCACAGCTCATGACTGGATCTAGAAAGCATCACTGGCAACCTAAAGCTTCCTCGGTCCAGATTCCTAAGTGCTGGGCAATCGGGGGAAAACGGAAACCAGAACACCATTCACTTCTGGCTCCCTGTTTTGGCTGTAGGCAAGAAAAGGTGTGTGCCGAGCTTCAGAGCAGGCCAAGGCTGGCCTTTCTTCCCAGAACCCCACAAGGGATGGAGCTGGCTCCCCACCTACAGGTTCAAAGGAACGCTTTGCAACAGGTGGAGAGCCATGCCCAACTAAGAATCCTGAGCAAAAACAAAGAGTGAGGTGCGCTGCGTGTCCGCGCTCTCTCCAAAACCCAACAACCTCAACTGTCCCATCCGCGAGGGTCTCTAGACCTGTCCCCAGGGCACCGAAGGGAGGGACAAAGAGCATGTGGAGAAGGGAGGAAGGAGGCGGCTCTCGCTGGCGAGCTGATGGGTGTGAATGCTGAGTATTAATTAAAAGCCATCTGGGAACAATGGGCTTTTCATACTTGGAGCCTGCGCTGCACAAAGCTCAGTTTGTTCTAAAGGAGGACTCTCCTTTGCTTTTTTTTTTTTTTTCTTTTTTTCCTTACTCATTTCCTAGGGTTGTGGCAATGTCTGGCACCCAGCTCAAACCACTGGAGTATCCTTTCACCAGAAAGACGTGCCAGGCCAGCCTCCTCCTCCTTGACTGCCTTAATGGTTACATGCAGCCACCAGAAGGGACAACAGCAGGAAGCTCGCCTACTCCAGCCCATGGCTTCCAAGGCTCCTGGGTGTTTCCCTACATAGCTGCCTAACCCGCAGAAACACACTGGGCATCCGCAGAGGCCCAACACCCATGTCCGTCTCAAATTACACTGCATGTACCACACCCAGTAGACACAGGGCACAGAATCATGGGTCTAAGTGTCCAACCAATAGAAGCTTCAAGGCCTAACTGGGAAAAGGCAGAAGACAGATATCAGACACTGAGATGAGTCCCTCTTCTGCACCACAGACTCCTCCAATGAAGGCATTTTTTTTCTTTTAAACTCAGAGTGGGAACAGGAGGAGGAGTAAACACTGAACATATGCTCGTCACAGTTTAACCAACCATGACATCATTTATCCCCCAGGCAAGTCACCATCACAGGAACCCCCCCACCCCCACCCCACACCGGGCACTCTTCTCCCAGATAGTCTTTTCTCCTCTTGGGCTAGAGCTATAGGTATAGTGATCGCTTCTCACCAACAGAACGCAAGCAGAACAGGACAGAAGCCACAGGCTGTCATTTCAGAAATGAGGTGACAAAAGCCAAGTGCCGTGTCGGAAGCCACTCTGGACAGGACAGCGTGCCCTCCCTCCGGTGAAGAAGCAACAGAGGCCTTTGCCTGAAAGCCCTTGAGGAACTACATAGCAAGTGGGCTCAGAAGTGGGTCCTTCCTCAGTCAAGCCTTTAGAGAGGACCGCAGCCCAGGACAACACTCTGAATCACCCTCAAGAGAAAGTTTAACCTGGAAAGATGTAGCCAAGTCCCAGCCTAAGTCCTGAGCCACAGATGGTGCAGACCGTTTACAGCAAAGAGTGGAAGGATGACTGGCAGTGCGGCAAAGAATAACTGATATACACCTTTGTTTTTGCTTTTTTTTTTTTTTTTTTTTTAAACAGGCAGACACTCTTGCTCTGTGGCCCATTAACACTGCAATCCTGCTTCTGCCTCCCAAGTCCTGGGATTATGAGCAGGTACCATGGTGCCCAGACCATTCCTCTGTTTTACAACAACAACCACCACCACCACCACCATCAAAAGAAAGAAAGAAAGAAAGAAAGAAAAAGAAAGAAAAAAAAAAGACATGAAGCTTAAGTGAGGGCACCATGGGATTGCTACTTAGGCCACACGTGATAGCTGCTTTCTGCTCGCATTTTGTTCCACGCAGTTGTCACATTACAAAACGTAACTCGGCCTCTCCTCCTTCCCAGGATAACGACTGGGAAGAACTCACAGTCATGCCTGAAAAATGAAAAGGTGCCAGATAGCTTCACAACACGACAGCCAAAACAGGGAGAAAAAAAATGGTCTAGGGTAAACTCCGTTCACTAGTCAAGAAACTGACACCAGAAGTCAGAGACAGCCCTTGACCCCATAATGCCCTGTGGCCACTCAGGAATCTAGGCGGCTCTAGGCAAAACCTGCCAATCACAACCACGAACACTTCACTATCTACCTTCATCCACCCTTTGGCGCACTCAATGCCTGATCTCGGGCTGGTCACACATAGACTGGTTGGCATGTGAGTGGGGCCACGGTCCTCATCCGCACAGAGGTACAACTCCCTGCTCACCCAGCTTATGCGGAGTCCTAATTTTACCTTCAAATCCAGGAGGACAGGCAACCATCTCTACTTAGAGAGCTGGCCTAAAGAGGTCTCTAGGAGGGCTCTCCAAGCCTGCATGTCATTAAGACTTCCGTTATTTTTACAAACACATACCATAGATGCTTACAGTAAATATCATAAATAATTAAAGCTAAGTAGCCTGAGGACGTTCTGTGCTGTGCTCTGGCTGCTGACGTTCTCACTAATTCACAAGACTGAACCAACGCCATCAGGGCCTCCAGACACGACCACAGCCCAGTGCTGTTCAAATGGTTCTACGTTCCCACCAACTTCCAAACATTTTTATTTTCTGCGCTGTGTAACAGAAGCTGGGCACGGTGCCTCGGGCCTGTCATCCAGCCCTGGGAAGGCTGCTGTAGATAGACAGCCTGCCTTGGACCAGTGAGTTCCAGGTCAGCCATGGGCTATAGATCAAGACCACCTCTCAAATCACCAAAAGCAGGGCACGCAAGATGGCGCCTAAGGTAAAAGCACTTGCTACAAAGGCCTCAACAGCTTGAATTTGATCCTTGGAACCCAAAGATGTAAAGAGATAACTGGCTTAACAAAGATGTCCTCTGACCTCAAGTGTGCAGAGGTGTGGGAGCACGTAAGCACACGCGCGTGCGCGAGCACACACACACACGTGTGCACTAAAATAAAATAAAAAGTAATGGATATTAACTTGTTTAAAGTTCAGAAAAGAATATTAAATGTGCCGAATGAGGAGCTCAACAGTTAGAGAACTGGTTCTTCCAGAGGACTGGGGTTCAATTCTCGGCAGCTCACAGCCATCTGTCACCCCAGTCCCAGGGAGTCTAATGCCTTCTTTTGGCTTCCAAGGGCACCAGCGACACATGTGGTCCACAGACAGACATGCAGGCAAAAACACCCATACCACCCCCCCTCCGAAAAAAAAAGTAGCCAACATCCCACTACCTGAAAAATAACTGCTCATTAGCTACTTTTATATGCATTGTAATCTTTAGCCTCTCCTTCATATGTATTTTAATTGAACTGAGGTTCTATGGCACACACAGCCTTCTGTTTAGCTGATGTCACCATCTTCCTATGCTTGTAAGTATCTGCCATGTGCACGTGCCACAGTTCAAACCAATCCTCTGTGAGACCTTCGGATTGTTTGCATTTTCACAATTATAAATGGCAAAAAAAAAAATCTTCATTCATAAGTTTCTCAGGCACAACCCTGATGATTCCCTTATTACAGACGAAGCTGCTGGGCCATGAGACTGACTCCCACATGCAGAAGATGACTAAGAGCACAGAACGTGTGTCCTGATGTCACCCTTACAACAAAGCTGACACTCTGCCAGGGATAATGACTTTAAGAAATAAATTTTAGCACCTTCAATCCTAGCCCTCAGGAGGTGGAGACAGGCAGATCTCTGAGACATAAGACAGCCTGGCTTAGGGAAACAAAAAAAAAAAAGTTCTGGGGCAGCCAGACCAACATTGAAGAAACGTGTTTCAAAGAAAAAGAAAAGAAAAGAAAAGGAAGAAGAGAAAAGAGAAAGAAATGTAAAATGTTTATGTGTGTGTGTGCATATATAATATGTGTGTGTGTGTGTGTATACACACACACACACACACACACACACACACATATATATATATATATATATAAATTATATTTAGTTAGAAGACAGCCTGGTCTTCATATTGAGTTCCAGGCCAGCCAGAGTCCCCGCTCCCCCACCACCCATACACACACACATACACACACACACACACACACACACACACACACACACACACACACAACTTCCCTAAATGACATGTGGAAGTGGGGTCAAAAGAGAAAAAGGAGAACGGAGTAAGGAAAAAATAGCAGTCTGGAGTAGAACAAGCTATACAATTAAACAAACACTAGTGGCCAAGGCGTCTGCCATACAGGGCCGTGCGCACTGCTGCCGATACAGCTTAATACTAGCTTTCCTACGTTTCACCAGCACAGAGCATTTGCTTTATACAACTAAACTTAAATAATCCTTAACTTAAAGTAATGAACTGCTGGTCACCCAGTTTTCGAATGACCCGACCTTAATGTGTGTAAGTTACCCGTTTCATGCCTTTGGCCTGTTTTCTACTGTCTTTAGCCATCCACGATTTTAAGAGCTCTTCGCAGATGGAATACACTGATAACAGCTTGTCGATGACACGAGTCAGAAACCTTTGGCAGATACCTTCAAATTTTGCTAATCATCCCACCATGTAGAAGTTTGGGGGGGCGGGGGTGTCCGGGGGCGTTGTGCACGCACAGTGAATCTGGAGCTCATCCCTTCTGCGAGACTGGGTGACCAGTGAGCACTGGGGGGTCCTCCTGTCTCCATCTCCCCAGTGCTGTAATTATGAGCACGTGTCACCTGCGCTTAGCAACTTGACACAGCTTCTGGGGAACTAAGTGGAAGGCTTGCGAGAGGAGAGCGAGGGGTTTACCAAACCAGCCATCCTCCTGGATCCTGTCTTGCTTTTTTAAATACAGGCTGTTTTTACCATCTAGCCCAGGCTAGCCTCACACTCCTTATCTCAAGCTGGCCTTGAACTCACAATCCTTAGCCTCCTGGCACTTTCTCATTCTAGTAAATCAGGATCACCTGTCCCAAGTCTTCACCGGAAGTGCTGGGCCTGAGCGCCCTGCTCTTGGGCATACTCAGAGGAACCGGGTTTATACTTCCTGCTCTTTCATGATTTACCCCCCAACAACTTAAGCGGGGCTGGCGCTGTATGCAAGGAGGAATAGCTGCAGCCAGAGAATCCATAGTGCGGAGTGCCTGAGGCTGGCGGGCTTTAACCAGCCACTGGATCGGTCGGCGCTGCACGTCTACGGGACTGGGCAAGCTTCTTAAATTAACCTCTCCAAACTTCGGTCTCCTTCGTCTCAAAAGCGAGAAGCAAACTACTTTATATTTTGCTTTCTTTTTTTTCTTAAGACAGATATTATACAGAAGTTTATTATATGAGCATGGGGAGAGAAGGAAGGGGGAGGGTACCCCCATGGGGGGGGGGGCAGAGGAAGAGAGGAAGAAAGAGGAGGAGGGAGAGAGGTGAGACAGAGATGAGAGAGAAAGAGGGAAGAGAGCTGTATTTTTCTTAAGAGGAATGAATGATCGAAATCCATGGGAAATGTTATCATGGCACTTGGCACCTGAAGGTATCAAAGAGCACACAGACTAGCAATCTAATTCCTTCCACTTACTGGAAATGCTGTCTGTGTCGGGTCTATTGCCATGTGATTCCACTCCACTGTGTGGGCTCGGTAGCCCAGTTTTCCCCTAGCTGTCAGGGGCACTTATTTATTATGTTTTTCTTTTTTCTTAAATTTTCCTTTGTAACTCAACTCCTCAATCAAATTTCAACATATCTGAGTGTTCTAGGAAGACAGTAACATCTACAAATGATTTCCATCGCTTCTTCTTAACTATTATTTGACTCTAGTTTGCTGGCCAATTCAATAAGGCAGGAAAAAGAAATGAGCTGTATTTGTTCCCTTCCCCATTTCAAAGGCTGCGTGCCCTGCTCCACTAGGAAGTCTGGGGCCCTGGAGCGAATGCAATGCCTTGGTAGGCAGCTAGAAGAACGCAAGGACACATGTCTTTTTAATGCAAATGCGTCTCTTTGCTCCAGTTACACGGTCACTGCAGGAGAAGACACACAAACACCGATCCCTCCGTTCTTTCCCCGGATGAACCCTCTGCCTATGTGTGTAACTATTATGTGTTATCTAGTATTTCTGCACCTATGCTCACGCCTGAGTAATCTCCTCTTTCCTTCTCTTTTCCTTGAGACAGGATCTAAGTGTCAAATTCAGTAGTTTCCTGCCTTGTTCTCTCATGTCCAATACTCCAGGGCCATGCCACTACAGAGCCTGCGTTCTCACCATCCCTGGACACTCTCTGTGACCATGCCAGTTCCCAGAGCTGTGATAATTTTGTAAAGCTGACTGCAGTGCTGTGTTTGTTTTCCTAAGGTCTGGGAGCATTTACAGAGCAGGCAATTATTTTTGTCTGCTCGAGTTTGAAGAACTTACCTCACCCACTAAGCTCACTGTCTTCCTGGCCCTTTTTTGGGTAGCTTTTGGTTGTTTTATTATATTCCTTCATATTCTCCCATCTCTTCTCTCCTCTCCCCGTCTCCCGTCTCTTCTCCACCCCCATCCATTCCTGTTCAACTTCTTCTTTCCTAGTTCCTGGTTTCAAACTTTTAAATGTCTGAGTCATTTCCCTAAAATAGACTCCTTCACTGGGATTTTCACATTTGTATTTTAAGTTACTGTACTTTATCTCACAACACAAACATTTCATTTCAAATTCAACTTAGAAAGTCACCCTTTTTTTTTTTCCACGATTGCACCTTGGTTTTAGTTTTGCATATTTGGGTTTCTCTTTTCCTATTTAGATACCATAATGATTTACCTAGCCTTTTCTATTTTCCCCCCAAAAAAGTAGCTCTTGGATCTATTAGTTCAAATGTTTCTATTTACCCAACTCATAAATTTCACTTGTTTTTTTTTAATAATTTTCTAATTCACTTTTATCTTATGTACATTTGTGTCTAACTGCCCGCATGTCTATGTGAGGGTGTCAGGTCCCCTGGAACTGGAGTTACAGACAGTCTGAGCTGCCATGTGGGCGCTGGGAACTGAACCACGATCCTCTAGAAAAGCAGTCAGTGCTGTCAACCACTGAGCCAGCTCTCCAACCCCATGTTTCTTATAACTCTTTCTCCTAACTCTAAATTGAACGCTAAATCCAGTTACTCTCCCATTTAATAATGGAAAGGCTTAAAGATACAAAACGTGCCCCTAAATCCAAGCTTGGCAGTGGCCCCTACGTCTTGGATCTGTGAACTCTGGTGTTCTCCTCGCGACTACAGAAGCAGTTTTACTGCTCCGCACACTTCCACCCGAGTGTGATCAGGGGAACATGTTAGTTCTGGCTTTTTAACAAAGGGTCTCAAACGTAGGCCAGGCTGACCTTGAAAGTTTTCTGAAGCTGAGGATGACCTTGAACCTCTGATTCTCTGGCCACCATTTAAGCACTGAGATCACAAGCATGAGCCACCATTCCCAGGGCTTTGTGCGTGCTAAGCAAGCACTCCTACCCACTGAGCTCACCCCCAGGCCCCTTGTAGCTAATTAATGAGCAGTATGTCTCTCAATGGATGAAATAAAACACAGAAATCCCAAATATATTACCCAGTCAGTGTTCACCCTTTCTTAAAGGAAAGTGAGAGATGGGTTTCACTGACTAAGCCTTGGCCCTATGATGTTACAGCTATGGCTTAAGAAGAGAAAAGGCAGATTGAAAAATGACCTCTGATTCTGTAATTTCTACAATTTCCAAGTTTGGGAAAAATAAGATCTTGGGGGGATGGGGGCACGGGTGGAGAATAAACCTTATGAGTTTACTGGGATTCAACCAGCCTGATGTTTGGAAACCTCCAATTCATAAGATGAAGCTGAGGGGACAAACGGTCCAGCTTTCCCTGCCCGTCCTCAGCCTCTCCCGCCTTGCCAAATGCTGCCTGTGACTCTCTCGTGATGCAGAGCCCAGTACTGCTCCAAGTGAATGTCAATCTCAAATTAACTGAATTAACTTGTTGGGAAAAAAAGTCTTCGGCCACATCCACTCCTTTCCTTCCCACAGACTTTGTCACTTCAGAGAGAGAGAGAGAGAGAGAGAGAGAGAGAGAGAATAAAAAATGGACTCTATAAATCAGTTTTTCAATTTACGTTGAAGGAATCTGTTTCCTACTTTCTAATTTCTGCAACTGGGAAATTCTGTCTATTATGTTACCCTATAATGAAGGGTGCCGGTAAACAGAAATCCACACGCCCGCACACGACAGATTATTACATTGTACGGAATTGCAAACACCACCAAGTTACGCACTCTTGGGAGCATTGTTGGTGAGGTGTGGCTATTTAATGCCTCGTCCACTTTTTTAAAAAAATTCATTCCGTATGGATGAAAAATGAGCACACTGGCTTGAATATGGGAAAAATAGAAAATGTAATCATATATTACTTAAAATCTATAACGTTTTATGCAAAGATAAGGGAGCAGTAGCCAAGCCTGGGGATTTAGAGCTTCTCAAAATACAAAGGGCATTACCTCATTGCAGGCCGCCACAGTCTCCACCCTCACGCTGGCTAGAGACAGGCAGCCCAAGTCAAGGCCTTCTCTTTGCACTTTTATTTTATTGAAACAGAGAGACAGACAGACAGAGAGAGAGAGACAGAGACAGAGACAGACATGGAGAGACAGAGAGAGACAAGAGTGAGATGGGGAAGGCACATGCTGCCAGCAGGTGAGAGAAGAACCTACAGAGTCATTCTCTTCATCATCCTCCTTTACACGGCATCTGAATTCAGCCCCTTTCACCCCTTGAGCCATGCCCTGTAAGAACAGCTCAAGCCCACCCAATGCCCGCGGGCTTCCATGCACAGTAGAATGTTCCACGGCATCACGCACGGCCCCAGCTGAGGAAACCTGCAGCTCCCAACACAGAGCAGAGAGCACTCTGAGAGGTCAGAGTGGACAGCCACTCTCCCTCCTGAGGCCAGGCCACCCTGCAGAACCTAGCAAAAAAAAAAAAGCCCCAACTATAGGGAAGGAAACCACCCCATCTCCTGCCCCAGTGCGCCCACATTCACGTTTCCCTAGAGGTTCAGCACCCCCTGCGGCTAAGACAAAAGACAGACCACAGGAAAACCAACTGCCCTTTTGGCTGGTCCCTAGCAAAGGGGAAGTGTAGAAGTGCAGAGGAGGGGAGCCGAGCAGCTGCACTAATCCTGTTTTGGCTTGCAGTAATTAATAGTATAATCCACATTTCAGATGCATTAAAGTGAAAATGCTGCCATTATCGAAGCACTGGGCACACAGCCCCAAGGGCAGAACCTCCCCTGCTGACCTGCAGGACCAGGTGACCTTATCTCAGCCTCTTCCTCTCTGGGGAGCCGACACTAGACACCTCATAAAAGAACTGAGCTGACAGCCAGAAATCTCCAGTCTGTCCAATATGCTGGGCTAGCTTCGGAAGCTACTCCCTCAGTGTAGCAGTGTCCAGGCTGCCTGGACCTGGACACTGGATCCGTTCACCCTGGAAGCCACTTAAGGAAAATCCACTCTGGCTGGTACTAAATGTGTTCAAACTGTAAATTTAGGGGTCGGCTTTTCCTTTTAAGATTTAAGATAAATCCCAAGAGGTAATGCATGTAGGATAAAGATGTCCTTTGTAGATGCGCTTTGGTGCGAACCCCCTATTTTTGGCCCTTCGTGGACATTCTGGGGTTACCAGATAAGTTCCTATCCAGGCCTAGAAACTGCTGCTTCCTAAGCCCAAAGAGAAGGCACATTCCACAGCTACCAAAACAAGTATCTTTGCAGGAAAGGACACCATTAGCTGGCCAATCATGCTGAAAGTTTCAGTCAAATGTCGAGAACCCTGAAAAGCAGAGGTGCATGAACCAGGTCTTCTATGCCATGTTTGGAAGCCATCCCTGCTGGACAGGAGACTCTGTCTCAGTTCTCCCACAACAAAGTGTGAGTGGATGCATCCAGCAGTAGGCAGAACCCACCCCCCTGCCCCGCCCACTCATCCCAGACCCTGTGTGTACTATGTCTCAGCCCAACCTGGGTCTCAAGCCTAACGTCCACTGGTGGCTACAACTAAACTCCAACCCCCTAAGTGCTTCTGGAAACTTAGCTGAAACTACTCTCTTAGGTTATGAGTGTTTTGCCTGTTTGTGTGTGAGTGTGCCATGTGTGAGCCTCGTGTCCCAAGGTTGTAAGAATGGATGTTGGGACTCAAACTTATGCCCCAGCCCCACCTGAAACCACTTCTTAATTTTGGTAACTGAGCCTAAAGAAGAAAATCTGTTAGGAATAAATGTCATCTCCACTTTTGAAAAGATCCCATAATCTGGGAAACTCTATTATCTGCAATTTAGCCTTTAAGATTCTTACCTAGAAAGAGTAAGTGGCTCACTCAGTGCAAGGACTCCTGTCTCGTGTAAGGCGCTCTGGGTTCAAGTCCCAACACCCAGTGGCAAAGGCAGAAGCTTACCTAGGACTCAATACACTGCTCCATGACCTTATGACTAACTCTAACCCTTGCCCCCGCAAAAAAAAAAAAAGTCCACTAAGTTTATAAGAATACCACCAAGTCTGGCCAAGAAGGAGCCATCTGCATGATCCTGTTTAGCAGAAAATGCACCCACAGGTGGCTCAAGAAACGCATCAGGATTCTCTGCTCCCCTAGAAACAGCCAAAAAGTCACAGGGAGACAAAGAGACCCAGTCATCTGGCTCCACTTTTGACAATATGCCACAGACCAGCCATTTCCATGGTGCCATGGTCCCCAGATGGTCTCCGGTACAAGGAAGGTAGAGAGAGAAAGCCACCACCATGCCCGTCGGCCTGTCCGTCCTCTTAAGGTGACAGACATAACGAGTCCACCTCATCTGAAGCTCTGGACTCCTCCTGCACAGAGGTGCACGCAAAGACCCTCTGTAAACAGCCTCTTTCCTTTTCTCTCTCAACTTCTACCCTTAGGATCTCACCATACTACAGTTTCAGCCAAACAATGCCGCATTCCTTAGGAAGGAGGGAGGCTACTGCGGCTCCCATCTAAGCTTCCTTCCCCCCGTTTCTAAGATAGAGCTTTTACAGGGCAGCCCATCCAGAGCCACAAAGAGTTGTTCCCTCTCCACCAACTACAGCAGCTCCCCCACAGCACCACGCCGTGTGTCACAAGCCAGCCTTCCAGCATGCCCACATCTGAGATATCTGCAGTCTGTGGCTGTGTTACCTTATACGGGAGGAGAGCCTCAGAAGATGGGACACAGTTAAGGGTCTTGAGACAGGGCCCTCTATCTTGGGTTATCAAGCTGGGCCTGCTGTAATCATAGGGGTCCCTAAGTCAGGAACAAAGGTAAAGGCGGAATCCACAGGAGACACGAAAACAGAAATGGAGCAAAGAGACGTGTGGGAGAAAGACCACGAGCCAACCCCGCTTTAGGAGTCGTTGTACACCATCAGTAAAAACATCTATCACCACCCTTCCTGCTATGAGGAACAAGGATGCCCCTCACAACCCATCTCCCCCATCACCAAAAAATACAGTCACAGGCACTGAAACCCTAAGTATAAAGTTCAAGAACATGAGACAGGAGGAAGCTCCCAGGATAGCCTACTGCATTTGAGATTTACAAACATCTAGAGCAAGCCAAAGAAACAATCACAAAACATTTTTACTTGACCCAATAGAAGACCTTGGACTTAAAAACAACAACAACAACAACAACAACAACAACAACAACAACAACAACATCAGGATAGTTTCTCTTCCCTGGCAGACAGAAACTAGGCCAACCAAGGTTGCCCAATAAATGCATCCCACAGGTGGGCTGGCCTATAGCCTGGCCATGATGCCAGGCAGCCTGTCTGAAGAACTGGAAAGCCAGGCCCGTGCCCACTGGGCTCCTTAAGACAAAGAGAGGAGGCGGCTCAGGAAAGTGGTGGCATCCTGCCCGCCTCGATGGTAGCCTGGGGCCATTGGATCTCACCATCTCTCCAGCACCTCAGAGGTGTAAGCCAGGCAGCCCAACCACATTAGAAGCTGGCTGCCCGCCGACCCCAGTTGCCCAACACCTCCAGAGGAACCAGCTTTCCAGGACTGGATCTTACACAGCACACAGGTACAGTCACTGAGGGCCAAAATGGAGGCATAACAACACTGCAGCATGACAGCTGTAGAGTGCATTGCTGCAGAGTGTATGGCTCCCCGTGCACAGACTGTTCTCACACTCACAGAGAATGCTACCAGCAGGGCCTTGTCCCTAACCTACCCAGCTCTTTCCATCACAGGCCAGACCATCTCTCCACCTGAAACACCCCCAAGACTATGCTCCCAGCTCTCCTGGTTGTCACTTACCCAGTCTTCAAGTTAACACTGACACAAAAACCATTATGTTAACAGACAACAACGTGATCTATTAGTCTGGTTCTCAGGGCTGGGATAAGCGCGATTACTCAACATGACTTTAAAAATTCACGTCTGGTGACTTGTGCAAGGCACTACCTTAGGCAAGGTGGTGTAGTTTTAAAAAATGAACCGCTTTCCTACTTGTGAAAGAATGACTATGCATCCAGAAAAAGAGAAGGTGAGCTTCAGCAGGCATGGTTTCTAATTGGTCCAGATGCTACCTGACCAGTTTCCTTCCTCTCTTCTGATACGCTCCCCCCATACACCAGGCCCAGCCCCTCATCTTCCTAAGATCATATCATACGACTAACTCATGCCCTTCTTTTAAAGCTCAGAACAGCAGTGCCAACTCCCCCACGTGACAGCCAACCCTTACCCTCTGTAGGAACTAAGTAAGACAATCCTCTCACGCCCTGGTGAGAAGCATCGCATCCAGGCAGGACGTCCCCATTCCTGTGTTAATAAAGTGTCTTCCCACCCCACCCCACCCCCACACACACCCAAGTTCAGGTACATCTCCATAGTGTTGGTTCAGGTAAACATCCATAGTGTTGGCTGGCCACTCTTCATCCTTAAATGCCACTTTGATAAGACCTAGGGACACTAGAGGCCAGGCCAGTGATTAGCATCATACCCCAAGCCAGACTTGGGGTGTCTTGTACACTTGGACAACAAGCGCATGGGTGAAGGGGAGGCCTTTGTTTTGTTTGGGCTCAGAAAGGCTGGTGTGAAAGCCCCAAGAACATCCTCTCCTGGCCGGAGGAGAAGAAATGCTTAAGCCGGGCGTGGTGGCACACGCCTTTAATCCCAACACTCGGGAGGCAGAGGTAGGCAGTTCACTGTGAGTTCAGGGCCAGCCTGGTCTACAAAGCAAGTCTAGGACAGCCAAGGCTACACAGAGAAACCTTGTCTCGAAAAACCAAAGAAAGAAAGAAAGAAAGAAAGAAAGAAAGAAAGAAAGAAAGAAAGAAAGAAATGCTTAAAGGGCTATCTGAAAATGCTCCGAGTTCATTCCTGTCCCCCATCCCAGTGGTGACCCCAGCCAAGCCATGGACCTTGCCAACACGGTTCTCTGGACATTTTCCTGGGCTCCCCATCGATACCTTGGCTGGCTGTGTGACGCCTTTAGGAACCCAGCTGGACCTGCACTGACTGCTCCAACTCCAGCAAGCTAATCAACACCATGCCAACAGCACACTCTTCTAAATCCTTAGCGCCCGCAGTCAGAGCCTATCTGGGCACTGACCTCCGTACGTTCTAATAAAATAAAATAAAATAAATGACTACAATGCCTTCTGGGATGCTAGGAAAGATGAGCAGAAAAGCTAGAAGAGTCTGGCTTGCCCGCACAGAGTTCACAAACCATGCCCATCAGGACCCTTCAGCCTCCGGCACCATCTCCTCTTAACTATTTTAAGCGAAATCCGAGATTTGTTTATTTTGGCTTGCTTTATTTATTTATTTATTTGTTTGTTTGTTTTGTTTTGTTTCTTGAGACCGAGTCTCACATAGTCCAGGCTGGCCTCATATTCTCTATGTAGCTGAGGATGATCTTCAAGCTTCCATTCTTCCGCCTCTACCTCCTAAATGCCGGGAACGCAAGAGGGCACCACCAAGCCCAGCGTATCCAAATGATGAGACTGGAACACAGGGCTTCAGGAGTGCTAGGCGAGCCCTGAAGCAACAGAGCTTTCTTCAACGTTTGGGAAGGGGTCAGCATTCAATTCAGCCATGCTGGGTTGGGAGTCTTTCACCTGGGAAACTCAACTCTGTCCTCTACAGACTGAAGCAGGTCCGCATCGCTTCTAATTATTGGAATGGGCCTTTGAACAATTTCCCTAGTGTTCCTTCACCTGCTATGGCCGTAGCCTTATAATTCTCTTCTGAAGGCTATCTTCCTTCCTCTCAGGGCCCAAAAGGCACTCGCTCTCTAGCTTTGCTTGTACCCCAGGAATGGTGCTAGCGTGGCCAGCTCCACTGAGACTCCGACCTGGCTCTGAGAATATGTGCCTCGGAGGTCTGGCATGCTGCGTTATCACACACTTGCCCGGAGTCTTTCTTCCCTGCATGGCTCCTTCCAGGGATCCTTGGGGCTGTCGTGGGATACAGGGATAAATAAGCCTCGGATCGTCCTGCCTCAAGTCACGGTTTGGATTAAAGCTACTGTGTCTCACAGAGCTGTTGTCCCTAGAGGGGCTGCGAGGGTATATAACCCAGCTGGTAAGAGCGCTGGTCTAGCAAGCAGGAAGCCCTGGGTTTCTTCTCCAGCTCTGAATGACATGTGCACGCTGGTGCACACCTGCAGTCCAGAGGCAGGAGGCACTGGGGCGTTCAAGACTATCCTTAGCTAGTGAGTGCGAGGCCTGTGGACCTTCCAAATACCAGCATCCGTCTACGTGTATGTACTTACATATCTGTGCCTC
Source organism: Acomys minous (assembly GCF_964271855.1). Taxonomy (NCBI): domain Eukaryota; kingdom Metazoa; phylum Chordata; class Mammalia; order Rodentia; family Muridae; genus Acomys; species Acomys minous. The sequence continues at coordinate 19,452,191 of NC_140496.1, forward strand.
TGTGGACACGGAAGTTTACATGCCATGCATTCTATACATGTACACAAATGCGCATGCGCGCGCACACACATATGGATGCCCACACGTGTGCGTGCGCAGATACACACACACACACACACAAATGCCCACACACATGTGCGTGTGCAAACACACACACACACATAAACACACATACACATACCTTCTTCAAAACAAACACACTCTTCCCCATCACCCTATGGGGTAGACAGACACTGGAGATGGTCCTTGGACTCTCCATACCCTGCCACGCCATGTCCTGGGAACAGCTCTGTGCCTGTCCAAACTGACCAGACAACTGGAGGCCCAGGCTCCACACCGATTGCGTGTGCACCCTCAAATGAGCCTCCTTGCTTGCACAGGCCTTCCTGTTCTAAAGGGCATGAACCTGAAGGCAGTGAGTCATCGCTGCACACAGGAAGCAGCTTCTTCATCCAAAGCTTGAACAGTTCCTAGAGAGATTTCGCTGCTCGCCCTCCCTATCTCTTCTATAGAGCACCTGGGCTTCCCCATTCCCACCCCTCTGTCAAGACACTGTCCTCCTCATGTCCCCACAATGGGGATAGCTGGATAGTTTATCTGTTTAGCCCACTGGCTAAGAAAACCAGAAAGCTGTCTGACATTCCTGGCAGAACATAAACACTTTTTTTTAAACTGTATGCTCCAAACTCCACCTGCACCTAGCACTGAGCCCTTTAACCTGCCAGATGGGCTCGGGAGACATTCCATGAGAGCTGTCTACCATCTTCCCTTATCATTGCTGAGAGACAGAACCCACTCAGCCCTGTGAGTTCTCACACAGGGCCTCCACATTCCGAGAGGAGGAGAAAGGCGGCTGTGCGGAAAGGTTGCTGTCATGAGAATTACAGGTACTAAGTGTTCCTTACACCAATTACTCTGCAGTCACCAGGACACTAGAGTTTAATATTTCTTGTTTCATCCATGTCCTGAACCACATACAGAAATGTTTCATGGTCCAGGCACTTCCCTGAGCAGTCATAACCACACCTCAAACCACTTCAGAAATAGGCTAGCATGGCTCTCATTCTCCCCAAGAATAAAGAGACGATCCTGGGCACTTACAAGAAATTTCAAAATAGGACTCCACCTTGGTTTGGGTAGAATGGGCCCCAGCGCAACTTCTGAAAAGAAACAGAAACGCCAAGTGCGCCATGGGGCAAATCCCTGTGTCACCTGGCTGTCCCACCAGTACCACAGTATTGATATGGGTGGCGCTTGTCAACCTTAGCTCAACCATTAAATGATCCAAACTGCAATCGCGTAGGGCTGATCAGGTCAGAGCGCCAATGAGAAGCCCTCCCGAACAATTCCTCAAGGCCCTGTGTCTTTCTCATAATTCCCACTCAAGGACCTGCTGGTTCAAGGGCAAGGTCAGGAAGCCAGGTGATCGGCCCTTTTTTCTGTGTCACCTATTGAACCCTGACTGAAACGGAACGTAACAACGCAGAGCGTCCCTATGCTCACCCCGCCCCTAACTCCCTTTGTATTCCAGTGCCGCCTCTGCCCGTTTGGATTTAAAACCAGAGGCAAACCAAAAGCTGGGAGATCCCCTAAGACACTCAGCTCCTTGAGTTTCTCGTAGAGCCAGGTTCCCACCCCTGCATACCCCCTCAGAACAACTGCAGGGATTAACAGAGAGGGAACGGGCTCAAGAGCTTTGAAAATGAAGCCTCTTAGATTACTTTCCCGTTTCCCTCAGACACATTGGCACCTTTCCCTGCTACTCATAACCAAACAGTTAAATATTTGAGTAGCTATCGCAGAGGCCTAGGCGGCCACGCTGAGAAACATGTCGCTCAGTAAAGGAAAACAGAGATGGGGCTTGGTATGGTGACGTCAGGTACACTCAACAACATGGTGTCTGAGGGTCGAGAACCAGGGCCAGCACAGCCAAGGTCACAGGGAACCTAAAGTCAGCCTTGACTTCCCCTACTTGCATCCCACCCTCCTTACAAAAGAAATCTAAAGGATGTGAACTTGTGGCAGGTCGAACAGAACCCTCCTGAATTTGTTCATCCATGTCTCGGAATGTAGTTGTATTCAGGACTCGTTTTGGAGGGTCTAAATTAACCGTGCTTGTATAGGATTAGGGCAGGTCTTAGATCTACCGCTGGGACCCTCATGAGGGGGGGAAAGGCCAGCCATGAGTGCTGGCACACACCTGTAAGCCCAGCTATTCAGGTGGCTGAGGTAAGAAAATCGCAAATTCAAAGCTGGACTGGAGAGATGGCTCTACAGCTAAAAGCACTCACGGCTCTTGCAGGAGGCTAGGTTTGGGGCCTAGCACCTACACAGAGGCTCCCAACCATCTGTAAGTCCAGTCCAGTCAAAGAGAATGTGACAGCCTCTTCTGGCACCTGTGGGCACCAACGACCAAGGAGTACACACACGTGCACGCAGGCAAACATGCACATGCGTTTAAAAAAAATCTTAAAAAACAAAACAGAAAAGGCATCACGAACTACGAAGTTAGATCCTGTCTTAAAGGAGGAGGAGGAGGAGGAAAGAGGGCGAGGAGGGAGGAAGAAGAAAAGCAGAAGGCGGAGAACGGAGAGTCTGAAGAGGCAGGAGAGGAAGGAAAGAAGAGGAGGAAGAGGAGGAAACACCACAGACATACATGCAAAGGGGCCTTTTAGAAGATGGAGGCAGGGACCAGAGTGACACAGTTCCAGGGCAACAAATGCCAAGCACTTCCAAGAGCCACCGGAAGAAGCTAGGGAGGGACAAGGAAGGACCCTCACTGGTGACATGCGCACGCTCTGCCAGCATCCTGGACTCAGCCTCCTCGCTCCTAGAACTGTGGTTAGGACAGACTTCTGCTGCTTTGAGCTACACTTTATTGCCGCAGCCTTTGCAGACAACCACTCCACACCTCACCCACGTGCCACGAGCAGCCTGGCAGAGCCACCTGTGCATGCCCTGGCCACCTGCAACGCTCTCCCTGGAGTCTCCCTTAATTCCACCCATCAGCCCCATACATCTGCTAGAGCAACCTGCTTTAACACAAGCCGGTCATTCCTGAGGATGAACGCCCACAGCGCCCACCCCATCCGAGGCACACGGGGCAGCCAGCCACGAGGGGAGCCTTCAAACGTCAAACACTACTCAGATCTTGTCTTTGCTGCTCCTCTGAACAGCAGGCATGCTCCCCCTCAGCAGACAGGCTCTGCCTCAGGCCTGGGAAGGGGTCTCCCATCTGTCTACAGCTCACTACGTCACTCCCACCTACCAGTCTCTCAAATGCCGCCTCCCCAGGCCTCTTCCTCAACGCTCCAACGCCCATACAATCTGCAAACCACTATCTTCATAATCCTTTTCCTTCGCAACATTTAAAATCCTCAAAGTAGCATAGTTCACTTAACTAGCTGTGCGCTGAGGAGGGATCAAATAGTATGATTTCTGGTTTTGCCCCCAATGCAGGTCCCTGGAACTTGCAACAGAGGTCGCAGGTCAGGCAGGTAAGGTACAGAGAAGAAAGCGTGCCATTAAAAGCAAATGTGCCAGTAAGGTATGGTAGCACATACCTGTACTCCTAGTTAGTCAGGAAACTGAGGCAGGGGGATGACAGGCTCAAGGCCAGCTGAACTATATAGCAAGAGTCTTCCTTTCTCAGAATGGTACTATTAAATATGTTATTAAATTATATAATTTCCTTTCTCAAATTGTTATTATTACTGCTGCATACGTTCCTGCCAAGAGAGGCAATCCTTGTTCCGATCTATTCAACTTTTGCCCCGAACACTAAAAAAAAAAAAAAGAAAAAAGAAAAAAAAAAAAAAAGACAAATCTGTTTTTGTTTTTAAAAGGGTTCAATCTTCATTTTGACATTAAGTAAGCTAAATCTTGAAAAGGTAGTACGTGCTGAACAAAACATATGTGTAGGCCAGACAGTGCCTACAAGCCATATCTTTTTACAATGCCTGCCTGTCTAGAGATAGCATAAGACGGGGAAAGACAAACACAATAGGTTCAGGGTATACTGATTTAGATACAAGAATGAGAATGGGGCTGGGGTGGGAGGGGGGGGGAGGGGCTAAAAGGCTGGGCCCAGACATCCTGATGGAGGGAAGGTAATATAAGCACGCCTCCTCAAATTTTGCTAACACAGACGGCTGCAAGCCACAGTGCCAAGGCAACAGCCACGGGCCCTAGAGAGTACCTTTTAGACAAAACAAATGTGAGACAGCCCATGCTCAGCTCTGGAAAGTGCATGAGGCTGTGTCTATGTGAACTGGGACCTTTAAGCTGGTCCCAGACAATGTCAAGGCTGCCACATCTTTAGACTTGTCAGGAACCAACCTGGGCACGAGCGCCTTCCCAGCCACCCGACCCACACCACCAGCCTACGAAGACTGTGGTCACTACCAAGCTTCCCCGGGGAACTGGGGCAGCCTCACTGCTCTGTGCACAGAATTCCTGCTGCCCCAAACAGGCAATTCTAGCAATGTCCTCAACAGCTTCCCCAGTGAGTGGCCTGGAGGGCAGCAGCTGTACAGATCACAGAAATGGGAGGCAGGGACTGGACAGATGGAGCAGAGTTTAAGAGCCCCAGCTGGCCCCGTGGAGGACCAAGGTTCAGTTCCCATCACCCACATGGTGGCTCACAACCACCCTTAGCTCTAGCCCCAGCGATTCTAATGCCCTCTTCTCATTCTGCAAGCATCAAGCACTAATGTGTTACACGGGCGTACATGTTGGCAGAACACACATACACATAAAATAAAAAACATATATATATATATATATATATATATATATATATATATATGAGGGAGAAAGGAAGAAATAAGGTATCCTTCAAGTTAGCCTCTCATTTTTTTACACACAAGGGAGGGGGGCTGGTCTTAAGAAAGGATTAATGTGACCACTTTGAAACCTGCTGGGGTCAGAACTCAGATAGTGACCTACCAGGTACACTTCATGTCATCTTGCCACCACACGTGCCAAGCCTCGAGACACATAAGTAACCAAGAAAGAGGGCACTATGACACCACAGGCCACAATGCTGGTCAAAGGCTTTTGTGGCCCCACCTACAACACACCATGGCGAAAAGCAGGCATGCGCCGAGTCACCCTTCCATCTGTTTCTGCCAGCCCATCTGCAAACGGAGCCACACGACATTCCCTTTCCTCAGAGGAAGAAGTGCCACCAGCAAAGTGTACACGGCACCATAATTAGGTGACGCGCAGCCCTGGCGCATCTGGGCTAGCATGAGACTAAATAAGCGGGTTTGGTCTATACCCTGGGTCACAGGAGAAAATGGAAGGCCTACAGCGCTTCACAGCTCCCTTCCACGGGGCTCTGCCTTTCTTGCTAGAAAGAAAATCAGTGGGGGGGGGGGGGGTGTTTTTGGCAAAGGAAGTGATGCCGATGCCGGTGAATGCAGCTGGGGAAGGGAAGAAGCCGTGAAGGACAGAGGGCGGCCAATCTCAACTGAGAAGAATCTAGATACACACACAGAGTCTACGGAATTAATGGCGGTCTCTCTAGGGCCTCGTTACTCCTCCCAGGCCAAGTCTTCCTCGCTCCTCTGGCACCACCCATGGTGGCTGGGTTAGAGGCCTTCCAACTCAGACAACAGAAACTTAACTCTTCCTTCTCTGGCTACTGCTTGCAAACCCACGGAGGCAAAGAGCCGGTGAACGATCTGGGACAATAGTCCCACAGCATGAAGAACACAAAAGCCAAAACGAAATCAATGCTGGAGGAGCCCGTTGACAGGTTCTGAGCGGTCACCCCTAAACCATAGTGCTTTTATCAGGCGCCCTTTCCAGAAATGGGACCTGCTGACTTCTGAGCTGATGATTCAAAGGATCCGGGGTCTGAAGGCAAACCCCACCATTCCTTAAACAGCCTCTCTGAAGGGATATCCCAGGAGCAATTACAGGAGAGCCAGAGAGGTCAGCTCTGCCTTACGGCAGCTATCTAGGGCCATATATCCCCTGTGTCTTGAACACAGATCCTATGAGAGGCTCACCAGTCCCCTACACACACACACACACACACACACACACACACACACACACACACACACACACCACACCACACCACATCACACCACCACCACCACCACCACCCTCTCAGCCTAACTGTCCGTCCATCTCCTGGAGAGGCTCAGTCTCTCCCACATATGACTTCCTCATGTATCCATTTTAAAGAACCAATGGCTTTTTGGAGAGCAGAGGAGGAGAAAGTTCCCACATGCAGAAGACAACACTCCCCAGGGAGGATCCAAGAGAGGGTCATTCAGCACTTGTTGAAAGAACACGAGCACGAGAAAGATCAGAAGAGAATGCCAGCTGTGAACAGGAAACAGGAACATCTTCCTTCCCGATGGCCACCCTACTCTGAGCCCTCCCTGACCAGCAGCAGGCGCTGGCCAGGGCAGGGCACAGGACACACACACACACACACACACACACACACACACACACACACACACAAGAATGTGCACACCACGTGGACCCCCAAGGTTGGAGAGGGGCCCAGGCAGGGGAGAGAACACCATGGTGGTTTGCAGGAGCTCCACCTCTGGGAATGGATTTGATGTCAAGTGTCAGCAAGTAAATTGCTATTGGCTTCTCAATAAGCAGCAGTACTGAGCTAAGTGTCTCCCTGTATTGTGCGGGCTCTCACAGACTCAATACGGCAGTATTGACAGCACAATCACACAGTAATCCAGCCTCCTCTAATACCTACACTTCCTCAATGAAAATATACTTCCCACTTGGACATCCTCCCATTAGCTTTGGGCTGGAAGTCTCTGGCCTCGCCCCTCCCCCACCCCACCCCACCCCCCGCTCCCACAACTGCCCCCCCAAGCCTGTGATACTGGCAGCTGCCCCCCCCCCAGCCCCGAACACCCCAGCCAAAGGGAACATCCCAGCCAACGGATTGTCAGGGCCCAACCAAAAAGATAAACAGTCAGAGACCTACAGGAAAAGGCCTGTTCTCCCCATCTATAAATCACCGGTGGGAAGGAAAAGAAAAGTGATTCAACTCTTTAAGGATAAAACTCTCAAGCGGCTGCAGGGGGAAATTGATGTTCCCCTGCAAAGCGAGGGATGTCCGCTGAGGGGGGCGGGGGAAGGGGCGCGACACATGATTTCCAAGTTTTCAGGGAAACAAAGAAACTCAAAACTTCACCCAACTCAGGTCAGTTATGAGAACACTGCAAGCTTCATGCTCTCGCACCAAGGGCATGGCGTCCTGTGGGGACTGTCTCCATGTCCTAGCACTCGGGTGTACAAAGCAGAGTACAATAATTTAGCATGAGGTACTTGGCAAATGCAAAGCTGTCTTTCAAAGCCATTTTTTATGACTTTCAAAACACCCTCAAATAGGCAGGAGACAAAATTTTATTAAAGAGACCAATAAGGCTGGGTGTGGTGGCATACACCTTTAATCCCAGCACTTGGGAGGCAGAGGCAGGCGGATCGTTTGAGTTCAAGGCCAGCCTGGTCTACAAAGGGAGTCCAGGACAGCCAAGGCTACACAGAGAAACCCTGTCTCAAAAAACCAAAAATAAAAAAATGAAGTGACCAATGAAACGGAAGGTAAATAAAAAAATTGAGGCTGGGTGTGATGGTGCAAGCCAGAAATCCCAACACTTAGGAGGCTGAGGCAGGAAGCTCAACCATTTGAAAACAGCCCAAGATACATTGAGGCTCTGCTTCAAATAAACACACACACACACACACACACACACACACACACACAATAGTCAATGCATTAAGGAGTCAGAGGCAGGTGGATCTCTGTAAGTCCTGTGAATTTGAGGATAGCCTGGTCTAAATAGCTAGTTCTAGGCCTGCCAGGGTTACATAGAGAGACCCTATCTCAAACACACACACACACACACACACACACACACACACACATATTAGGGAGTAAGAGGCACTATGCCTTCCATGAGCTTGAGGCTAGCCTGGTCTACACAGCAAGTACCCGGCCAGCCAGGACTGTATAGACTCTGCCTCAAATAAATACACATAAGTACATAAATAAATAAACACATTAATGAACGATAGATCAACAAGAAGTGATTTGCTCAAGGTCACATAGCAAATCAGCCGTGGATCTGATATGCAAGCCAGACGGATCAGCACAATATTTCTGTAAAAAGCCAGGTCCCTATTTTAGTCCTTGTGGGCGGCGGCCGAGTGCTCTCCTGAGCCTCAACCTCGCCACCATGCTGCAACATGGGAGCCTCCCTAGACAGAGAAAGGGCCAAGCACGGCCATGTGCCAGGAAATACTGCTAGACACAGAGAGGTTCTCTACAGACATGTACACACACACACACACACACACACACACACACACACACACACACACACCATTATTAAAACATAAAAATACAATCACTCTTAATCCAGAGGCGGTAAGGAAATAGGAACCAAGGAAGCTCTGTTCTCAGGGCCACTGAGAGACTTAGAAAGACTGGAACGGCCTTGGCTATAAAGGGTAAACAGTGATCTTCCTCAAGCTTCTGCAGTTTTTAACTTTCTGTTCTTATCAAAACTATCTGAGTGCAGGAAAAGTGGGGGTGGGGCGTGCTCGATAGCAACCTGTGTGCATTTTTTTTTTTAAAGTACAAGTTTGGAGGAAAAAGTTTAAAGCGACTTGATTATCAAGCATCAAACATGAAGACGCAGGCCTCCCATACCCACCAGCAATACAGCTGTACACCCCATAATAGGCGGGCGTAAGTGCTAAGACTCTAGTAGAAACACTTTTTATGGGAATTTCTACACACGTTTCAAAGTAAGGAAATTTTTCATAAACACCCCATGCATGCCTCAGCCGGTGGCAGCTGGTTTAATAGGTTAACTGCAGAAGGCATTTGCACAGCCAGCCAGTGAAGACCCTTCACCACAGTAGGGTCCCTTACACACGCCCACCCCAAACAAGGACCTTAAGTCTGTGTTCGGCAAGCAGAAATCGGGCTAGAAAAGGGTTAATGCCCTTCCAGGCTGGGATCTGATAAATGGCTGTGTGGAAAGCAGGTTCTCTCACTTTGAGATATGATGTCACTAACCTTTATTGATCCGCTATCAGAGAACTTTGCTTATCTCTCTCCTGTGATATAGTGTCCCTCCTGAGCTCAACTAGTGTTTAATACACTGCTGGTGCCTTACCCTCCTCATCGCTCAACACTGTGGAGCATGGCTGCCATGGGGCCAATATTTTACAGCCCGGAGCTTGCCAGCACCAAGGCTTCCCAGAGACAGTTGAAGGAAACACCTAACTACCAGTTCCTTCTGCGAAGCTAGGTTGACAGAGGACCTGGGGAGGACAAGGAACCTGAGAGGGACCCTGAGACTCCTGGCAGAGTAGCAGTCACAATGCCCTGCCCACTTTCCTAACATGAAATAGGCAACTGTCAGGCAGCCACATTGATTGGTGGATACTCACAAGCACCTCCTAGTCAGAACTGCTTTTCAGAGCAAAGAGCTCTCAGTGGGCTCAAGACTTCAGGGCAGTAGGCGGTGAAAAAACAAACACAAAAACAAAAAACACCGCCCATCAAAGTGAGGGTCAGTCAGTCATTCAAGAACCACGTAGGAAGATGGTAGTGCACACACTTGGACTCCTTACCATAACAAGGTTCCACAGCCTGGAGTGACATGGCTGTCACACATCATGTTAGCTGTCCCTAAGGCCTCCCAGCCCACAGGCAAACAGTACACTGGGCACAACCTATGCCACACCCAAGGCTTAGAAGTACCAACAAGTACCAACAAACGGGCTAAGTGTCACAATACAAATCCCGTTTCCAGCCTCCTCCGAGAGCCTTGGGAGGTGGCTCCCTTCATCTTTACCAACCTCAACTGGCCTCTCAGGGCTGAGCCAAGATCCTAGCTATTGTCGTCCCCCCCCCCCCAACCCCCACACCGGGAGCCAGGGGAGAAGGCTTTGCCTGTCCCATCCCATCCCTGGGAACAAGGGCAGTAGGCCTCCCAGAGAAAGCTAGCACACCCTTCCACTGCCCCGGGGCACTCAGAATTTGCCTAATTGAACATTAACAAGTTGCTACAATAAAGTTCCTCTGTTGTGAGCTGGAAACTTTTTGGGCAACAACAACAGAAGTCTTGTTACAAACTGCTCTGAAAGCCAGCCTTCAGCCCTGGCAGGTGTGAACAGGATTTAAACCCCTCCTCCAAGACAATGCAGTCCAAAGAAAGGGGAAAGTCAACCTCCATCTCCTGGGGTTTCTCCTTGTCTAACAACATCTTCACTCACTCAGCCTGAGGGGGCCAAAGTAACGTGTGGGGAGGCCCTTCAGGCCCAGCACAGGGGACCTCAGCAATGCAAGGAGCAGGGCTTCCTTCCTAACCTCAGCATGCTGCCATCTTGGGTGCCCCATTCCTCCCTTTCCCCACTGTGCTGCAAGGCATCTGGTAGCAAGGGGCGGCCTCTCTCCCTCCCTCTCCCTCTCCTTCTCACCCTCTCTCTCTCATCATGGCTCCCTAACTCAACCAGCTAAAGAACCCCAAGAGCAAGCTTCCTACCTGACCTACAGACACCGTGACCTCCCTGCAGGCTTGGGTAGGAGAGGAAAGGTGGCCAAGAGAGAACCTTCCTTCTGGACATTAAGGCACAGAGTCCAAGTCTTTATTCTAACTAAAGGCCTCCTGATATTTCCTTCCACAGAGTAACTGCGAACAGACAGGCCTCCAAAGGCTGGATTTTCCAACCAAAAGTATTTTGTGTGTGACACCAGAAGTAGTAACACAAACATGTGTCGGACGAAAGAGAAGGAATTATCCCTCCCATTGATATTTTTTTTCTTTTTCTTCTCCCCCCACTCCCTCCCCCCGCCCCACTCCCTCCTCTTTCTGCTCTGCTGTATTAGAAAGAATGAGGCGGTTTTTCTGGAGATTTCTTCCCAAAGCCAACCACACAAACAGGGCTTGAAAAGGACTTATGGGACAAATGATTTGCTCACCCAGCCACTGCAGGAAGTAGGAACCCCAGCAGGGAACTCTAGGAGCCCCACTATCCCTGAGTGGACAGTCTTAGGCAGCTCTTGTTACTTTACTTCAGACAAGCGAGGCAGAGGCCAGAGAGAGGACTGGCAGAGAGGGGGGTGGCCACGGCAAACACACACACACACACACACACACACACACACACACACACACATTATTCTCGCTCCTTCATTCTTCTGCTCCACTGAGGTGAACGCAAAGCAACCATGCAGCTGACTGAAGGCATGGAGGGGGGCTGGCGCCTGCATGCGCTCATGCCTAGTCCACTGACAGTCTTAGCTCGCCTTTCCTGTCCTCTTCCACCTACGCTTGGGCTTGTTCGGTTTCTTAAGGACAAGCATCAACAACCTAGATTTTAATAAAAAACTTCTTTACTCTCCCCGTGTTGAGGGTGAAATTGAGTAATATTTTCACACCAGTTTTTAAGGGGAAGACAACCAGAAAACACACCCAGGGTAACCCTCGATACCAACTCCCCTCAACCTTCTCCACCTCCATCTAAGAGTCAGAGACTCGTAACATGCACCTGGCCACCATGATGCAAATCTGTCTTCCAACCATTCTGACTAATGGAACTTATGGCATGAAAACAGACCTCATATAGGATATAAACAGATTTTACTTTCCTCTATAGCCCCCCCCCCTCCTGCAGATATGCGAGGCGAGCATCTCCCAGGACCCCCACAGGAGGGGAGTAGCCCCCTTAAAACACCACCGTAAGGGTTCAAAGGCTCAAGCTCTCCTTCCAGGTAGCAGAGAGGATGTAATTGGTGAGGCAGGAGATTAGAAATATTGGCAGCCTCTAAGTAAGACTTTAATTTACTGGCAGATCAATAGAGCCGGGGTTATATTGGCAAAGTGTCTACAGCTCTATTGACTCACGCGATGCCTCTTATCAATTTATCAGAAATCTGGAAGTCAGAAGATATTGTTTGAAAGGAAAAGAGAAAGGGGGGGGGAAGAGGAGGAGGCAGGAAGAGCCACAGAGCAGTGGGAAACCAGGGTCCCCAATGCAGAACTGGTTTGGAAGAATTTTACTCCTGCCCAAGGATGCCAATGTGTTTATTCAGAGTCAACTAGCCACGCTTCCTTGCAGGATTACCCCAGCTTGTTCGGGGGTTGTTGGCGGGGGGGGGGGGGTCCATTCCCTATAAACCTGGGGGCAGGGCATTGCTTGCTCTCTGGGTCCAGTGCCACTCGCCTGTTGTTGCAGGCAGTCACTTGATAGCCCCTCCTGCTCAATTTGCGATTTATTTTGTTGGTCTTGCTTTCAACTGCCTCTCCAGCACTCCCTTGGCCTGAAATCCTCTGCACTTCTTCTTTTCTAGTCTATTTTTTTTTTAATGTAAACATACAGGAGATATTTATCCTACTATCCCACGATGCCAAAAGGTCACAAAGGCTCTGAGACTAACAAGGACATGTGGTCTCGGGTCCTATAAATCATCACACAAGGATATGTAAAAGTTATCACAAACAGTTAATCTTCATTTGAAAGGGTTTCGAAATATCCCAGGTCACTAAGGGGGGAAAAAATGTCAAAGGAAGAAATGCAAACATTAACACTTCAAACCGAACCAGAGAAGCCTGGAGGGTCCCAAGTATTTCTGCCCAAAAACTCTAGGGGGCAGGTCTGGGAAGAAACAGAATCTGGAGCATTCCAGAGATCAGGAGGCCAAAGGGGGAAGCGATTTTCCTTGGTTTGAAGGAACCACAACTGGCCTGTGACGATCCATTTTGGTCCCTGCCTCATACAACAAATTTCTGCTTAATTGCTGTTTTGCATCTCGTTGAGACATCGAGTAAACAGTACTTAAGTGTTTCCAGACAAAAACAATAAGTCACTAATGACTAAGGCACTGCTAATTAAAATGCCCCTGTGATGGCGTGACTGGACTCAGGGCCACCACAAGGAACAGAACTGCCCAGGCCTCGAACACATAAACCAGGCCAAGCCATATGGAGAAGGGAATGACCTGCTCCTTCGTCTGTGGGTCAGAACGGCCCTGTGGTGGAAAGGAAGGGAGCTCCTGCCAGGAACTCAGGATAGGGCGTGGAGTTTGGCAGGAGGTGAGGTGTGCGGGTTCTAGAAGGACGCCTACATGCTAACAGAAGGCACATTCCAGAAGCTTCTGGGCAAGTGGGTGGCCTGACACAGTCCTCAACACTTTGTGCATTCCCTAAGATCTCCTTAAAGAGGAGGCAAATGTGTTCGTTGTTAAGCCACCAAACAGATACCCTTCTGGAAAGCAGAAGCCATGCAGACACCATAATGTACTTTGAAGGCTCCCAAGTTCAAGTCCCTTTCCAAAGAAGACAGACTGGAAAAGGAAACAAGGCTGTGTACTACCATTTGGCAGAGCTAAAGGGTCACCTCAACCCAGTTCCCAGCTTCCCGAGGAGGGCACCTGACAAAGTGCGAGCATCTAGCAAACTTCCACCAAACAAGAAAAGCGAAGCAACCATCAGGCGTCAGGCTTGTGAGTGGAACCCCGGCGAGGCAAAGCCAAGGAAGGCTGGCGGGAGTCTCCAAGCTTGCAAACGACTTTCTCTTCCTCCTCCTAGGGCAGGTTAAAGACCTGCTAGTTAGCACCAGGGAGGGGGTGGAGGGAAGTCATTGAAACCACAGGGGCCTAATGTCCATTTGCATTCACACTCAGACACTTTAGGGATGTAAAATCAGGGAGGTTGAACTGTTTACATTCACCTAATGTCCAAGTATACAAATCAGCACAGAACCCCTCTACGCAGGAAGTAGCCAGTCAACTTTTCAGACACCGCCCCCCCCACACACCCCACTCCAGTTTCTCACCGGACCATCTTAATTCTGTCCAGCCGGGTCACGGATGCTTCCTTGAAAAGCCCCTGTGACCCCTAGCTCAATTGCGTATTCTACATCATCAAAGGGCAGCGTGGGGCAATCCCTCCAACTAAGAAGACAAGCTCTACAGAGAGGGCGCTCTCCCTCCCTGCCTCCCAGGATCCCACAAAGCCCAGAACAGCCTTGAAGAACTTTGCTAAGGACTTAAGGGTCTGACCTAGGAAGCAATTCCCCCCTTTTTTCTGGTCCTCAAAGACCACTGCTGCTTAAGAACTACATCTCAAAGAGACACCCCCTTTCCCAAAAGCGCCGGCCGCCTCCGCCCCCAACATCATCAGGTCTCAGCCAAGGGAACTGAAGCCATTTGATGTCCTAATGCAAAACCAGGTCATATCCTGGAGAAAGTGAACAGTTTCAACTTGACTGGGGGAGGAAGGGGGTCACGACACTCCTTTTATATGCAGATTTGAACTTTTCACCCAGGGTCAGACAGCTGCGATGCTCTGTCCCCAGCAGAGGCCAGCTCCAGGCCCCTCAACACTTTCGGGTTTTTTTTTTTCCCTTTCCTTTTTTCCCCTGCCTGCCCAGGAGGCCAGCCTGTTTAAGGAATTAGATAGCTCCCTCCTTCAAAACCCCAACACACACCCACTTCTTGGTTTACCTAGGGCACAAATTCCACTAGGCTCCCAGAGGGGGCCCTTGGATGGGCTAAGAGGTAAAACTGGCTGAGTGACCTGGGTAATACCTGAGGACAATTGTTCTTACCACAGGCACTGACTAAGGAGTGGGGCAGGAGTGTCCACAGTGTGCACACAGAAGCATTTAACTCCACTCTGGCCGAAGCATGCTCCTCTGTACACATGCTTTTCACTGCTGTTCTTCCTGACAGACAATTCTGTCTGTTACAAAAGAGCTATAATGTGGGGCTGGAGACAAGGCTAGGTGGATAAGAGCGCTTGCTTCTCTTGCAGAAGACCAGGGTTCAATTCCTAGTACCAACATGGCAGCTCACAGTGGTATGTTACACCAGGTCCAAGGGATCAAAAGCCCCTTTCTGGCCTCTGCAAGCACTAGTCACATAAATGGTGCATATGTAGGTGCAAGCAAAAGACCCCAACACATATAATTTTAATGGATTAAAAGGAGGAGGTAGGAGCTACCACTGGGGCAGCGTTCGCTGTACCAGAACTCAGAAGTCAGAGTCAGAGGGTTCTCGGGAAATTCAGGGCCAGCCTTGTCTGTTGTGAGCTGCAGGTCAAGGCTACATAGTAAAGACCCTGTCTTAAAACAAAACAAAACAACTTTCATACCCTAAGGACTTAAATTGCTTAGCATGCATGAGGGCTCAGGCTAACCACCAGCACACGCATGTATCAAAGACTGCCTCTGCTACGCCACTCCTTAACCACGCATGCATGCGCCCCTTGCTCTTTTAAGTACACCCTCACTGTACCCCAGATTTCCCCAGAACTCACTTACGTAGCCCCACAAGTTGACCTTGACTCAACCTCCCATGTCGTAAGATCCAGGAGTGAGACTCCCTGTCCCTCCTCTCTCCAGAATGCATGTCGGAAGTGGTCCTCAATGCAGCCACCGCGGCACTCCACACTGGGACAAAACTGTTGAAGCCTTGTGAACATCTCCAATTCCCATATCCGAGGGTGCCTTATGAAACTGACACCAGAGACATACTTGACCCTCCTGGTGATCCCAATAGGGCCTGAGTAGCTGTGCGCAAACTCAGCCTGTACTCTTCGGACCTCAGGAAGGATCCAAGGGTAACTGAGTTTCACTTACTAAAGCCTCTAGAGAGCCAGGGTTGGTCTTTTATGCAGACCCTCCCTGTCCACAGCAGGCAGCCACTGAGTACTGAGTCCGTGTCATGTGACTGACGTGAACTGAGATGTGCCCTAAGGAGAAAATATAAGGCTCTGAGTACTCGAGCCCAAAGCAGGGGCATCTCATTGGGAATCTTTAAATACTGGGCCCAGGTTTAAACGGTGCAGTAACATACCAGAATACAGCAAATTCTGTTGGCGTCTTCAGCATAGCCAGTAGGAACCTTCATAAAATCTCACTCAAAACTTCCTAAAACTGTATCGTTTCTATTGGACGATCTTGTTCCAGAACCTCTGCCTGCCTTCCCTCTTCAGACTGGAGTAGCTGGGATTCTCCAGCCTGAATCAGATTCTTCTTGTCTATCTGAAACGTCACCCTGAAGCTACAAGCACCCACTTCTAACTGGCCTGGGTCATCTCAGTGTCCCGAAATCCCATCACCAAATTTTAAGGGCTGGCGGGCCCAGCCCAGCTCTAGAAAGGTGACATGCCATTCCTCCAAGATGTTATCCTTTGGACTTTGAACTTCATGGCAAGGATCTACAAATATAATGGAAATGTGTTGAATGTGGGTTAACAGGAAGATTACCCACAATGAGGCCAGACTTGGGACTTTACTCTGATTTTTTACTATCAAGAGCAGAATGTTCTGTCTGAACTGCCCTCCTGCTAAAATGCCCTGTATGACACAGACAAGTGTGCTTGTGCATGCTCCCCCACCCCACCCCACCCCTCTCTCTTTCACACACACACACACACACACACACACACACACACACACACACATCCTCTCACATTCTCTCTCTCACACACACACACACATTCTCTCATTCTTTCTCACACACACACTGCTACACATTCTCTTACACACACTCACACACACACATCCTCTCTCACACACACACTCACACACAACACAGTTACACATTCTCCTACACACACACACACACACACACACACACACACACACCTCCCTCCTGGGAGTAGAATGGGGGAGGCACAGGCAGCACAGAGGAGGCCCCTTTCCTATTAGGCAGGGGCTATTTTACCACAAGGGATCACAAGACCAGTCTCATTTCTCTATGTAAATGAACTTTTTAGCCACCTCCTCAAAAGAAGAAAAGCCGCACATCAGCCCATCCTGGGGCACACACAATTACAGCCATTTGCAATCCAGCAGCAGGATTAGCAGAGGAATGCACTCTGTAGCTTGGGGGGGTGGGTAAGCTAGAAAGATGGGGTTCTCCCCGGTTGGTCTACCCAAACCTCTGAGACACTTCCATGTCTAGGAGAGTTAGAAATTCCAAGTTGCTAAGGCTCAAGACTCTAAAGGGTGGGGGGAGGGGGAGAGAACAGGGGCCGGCAGAGGGCTGGAGGGGGGAGGGGAACCTTGCATGAGGGGCACCGGCCCTCCTGGCGCTTTGATCCCATCCGTCCCGGAGTCGGTCGCTAGGAGAAACCAACTTCTCTCCTTGGGTTAATCAAAACCAAATTACTCAGGAATGTGGCAGGACAGGTCTGAGCTTCCAGGTCCCTTTGTCTTTGAGGATTTAAAATGAAAAAAAAATAAATAAATAAATAATGAATAAATTAAAAAAAATTTTAAACAGATGGCAGCAGTTTACCTAATAGATAAAGCGAGGGGTCTGAGTGGGGAGTCTGCTCTATCTTGCCCTTTAAAAGACGCCCCCCAAAATCCTGCGTACCTTTGTTCTCCCTACAGTGACATTATTTCTGTAGATTCATTCCAAAGATCAGTGGAAGTTTTCATTTTATCCTTACTGCCAACTAAGACACCTAACATTGTAACTTCTTAAATACAAGTAAGAAACAATGCAAGGAAGCCGGAGGGACCCCTCAGTGGCTAAGTGCATGCTGCTCTAGCAGAGGAGGACCCAAGATGGGACTCCCGGTACCCAAATCTGGGTGGCTCACAACTGTTCCAGATACAACTCCTCCTCCAGGGGAGATGCTGAACATTTTGCTGGCCTCTGAGGGCACCTGCACACACATACACACACCCACACACAGACTTTCCCAGAGTTGAAAATAAATCTTTTTTCTTCTCTCTTTAAGACAAGATTTATGTGACAAATGTCAAAGTCTGATTATTAAAGGCAAAGTAGGCCGGGCATGGTAGCATACACCTTTAATCTCAGGGTTCAGCAGGGGTCAAGGGTAGGCAAATGCTGTGAGTTCAAGACCAGCCAGGTCCACAAAGTGAGTTTCGGGTCAGCAGGAGTTACCCTGTCTCTAAAACAAACAAACAAACAAATAATAATAAATAAATAAGTCTACATAAACTGAATAAAATCCTCCCTTCCCCAGAAGCCAACTCTAGGGTTATTTCTCAGCATAGGGTTCCTCCTGAAGAATGCTGGGGTGGGGTGAGAACAGAGTCTTCACACTATTAGACACTGAGTCTCTCCCAACTGTATCAGCAAGATAACTTGTTCCCAGAATGCCTCGGTGTGGGATCAAAGATCCTCTCTGAGCATCATCATCAGATTCCTCAGCTCAACTCTTGTCTAAAAAAGCTTCAGGAGCCCGTGACCCACAGCTTGGGGTGTTTACTGGGAAAGCTTGCTGGCTGTACCAGCCAGGCCTGCAGGCAGGGTTACAGAGAGTGTAGAGGTGGCAGGACAGGAACCTAAGCTCTGCACCCCTCCTCCAGGCTCCCCTTCTTGGTGAGCGATGACACAGCACCCCTATAATGCAGCACCCTAGTTAGGTCATCATCAGGGGTACCAGCAGCAGAAGCACAAACAGCTCCTCAAACAAAACCTGGTCAAAACCTCCAGCCATACCCTCTCTCCACAAAAAGATAAACAGAGCATTACCAGTTAAGCTACAGAGCCTGAACTCCAAAGATAAAGTGAGGCCAGCATATAGCCATGACTACCAGCTGGCCATAAATCGTGACTGGCCCCAGGCATACAGTTATCTGGGAGGTTGCACTAAAGTAACTTTTAAAATTCTCTCCACCTTATCTGGAGGCCCAGTCAAGCGCACATACATCACCCGCTCAGATCTCAGCCATTAGTACTGCATTTAGACTTTCCAAAACAAGGCCATCCCAGTAGGCCCTTCCCCAATTTCCAGGCACAGCTGTGGACTTTCACCCCCTAGACTAACAAAAGGGACCTTGTACACAAAATTAGCCCCAACCATTAGTCTGTGTGGTGTCAAAAAAAGCACTGCTGAGCCCTCGTGTATTTACCCTCCTTCCAGGCCTAGACAGGGTGCTTTCCCCGTGAGACCTCCCTGGGGTGCACAAAGATTAAAGAGCCGGCTTCTTGGGCTACTGCTCCAGGCATCAGTCAAGATGGGGGGCTTGTCAATAAAAGGAGGGAGAGAGGGAAAGAGGGAATGGGGGGGTGCAGAATGGAGGGAGAGATTCCATAGAAAATGACCTGACTTCAAGCTGGAAAGGACCAGAGTCAACCCAGATGTCCAATGTGCTATTGGCTGGAAATGCAGCCAGCCCGGAGAAGGCTGGAGAGGACAGTGTCTTGCTGGTACCAAGGGTTGCAGAAAAAATCACGACTAACTTTACCCCAACCTGCTGGTATTTTTCCTACAGAGACTACTGGTGGATACATATGCACACATGGGGCCTCCACTCTGTCCACTGAGTAGCCCGCCTCAGACAAGAACGTCACCGCCTCAAACTCTGGTTCGCCGCTCTGCCCTGAAAGGAAAGGCGACTGGTTTCCAGACACTGAAAAAGACTACCATGAAACGAAGGCCCCAGAACCATCAGATTATAGCAAGCTTGGAGGAGGCCGCCCAGCTAGCACGATGCCATTTAGAGAGGCCAGCGACCTGCCACCTCTTTGTCCTGGAGAACCGATCTCTACCTGGTACTTTTCTACCAGGGGCAGGCAGCTCTTGCCTCCCCAGTCTGACTGTTGTGTCAGCAGGAGAGAGAGCTACTGACATCAAGTGGCCAGAAAGAAGCCACTTGAGTTAAGGATGCTACGCATTCTTAGGTATTTATATGCAAATATAGCCAAGACAAATGTTCACCGTAAGTGACCCCCTACCAGGAAGTATCCACTCCCAAATGTCAATAGAAATCTTGGTCTGAGGTCCACTCCTCTTTCCCAGGGTCAGGGGGAAGAGGGGACATCCTTTCAAAATAGCCTCTCACAGGGACTCTGAATTAATAAGTAGTAGTTGTTTAAATATGGGGAAATGAAAATAACTATAAAAGCTACGATCTTCGCTAAAGACGGGAGCATCAAAGGCTGACAGAGCCAAGTGTTTCAAGGTAAACGGTTGAAAGCTCAGCACTGTGTGAGCTGGGCTCCTTTGCAGGCAACAGGCTGCCCCTCAGAGGAGGTTGAAATTGGACCATCGCTGGCAGGCCCAGTTTGCCACCTCTGACCACATGGTTCCTGTGACAGGCAACACTGCAGTGAAGAAGCTGTGACCAGGCCAGCTGGTACAGAAAGGGGACAGACTAGGAGGAGGTAAAGACAGGAAGAGTTCAAGGCTGAAAGAGATCTGGCCAGTCAGGCTGGGAGGCCTTACAAGAGGGGGGGGGGGCTGGGGGAAAGGCACAAGATAATTAACTCAGCAAGTTGATAGTATTTGCATATAAATACCTCTACAAATCACTACAAACAAGCCCGGACAAGTCAGGCCTATTAGCATATATAAGCCAGCACAGGAAGGCCTCTCTAGGTGGGTCCTGGAGTGGGCTGCTCATTTAGGGGGCCTCCTGCCAGGCTTGGGGGGGGGGGGACACGTGGGGAGGATGGGAGGGGGAAGACCCTGGTTCTAATGCATACCCTCAGCCTCCAGAACACTTTCAGGACGTCAGACCAATGTGGGTTATCCCCAGCCAACTGGAGAAGAGCGAAAGAAACCCTGGACCTCTTAGTCACTCTCTAACAGGGTGTGGTGAAGGAAAAGTAGTGGAGGCCATCTGCAGGAATGAAACCGGTGGAAGCTAACGCTGGTGCAGTGTCTCCTCTGTGCGCTAAGTTCCTGGGTGCCAATCTTCTTCTGCGCTACTGAGTTCCCGCTTACCAGCTCGAGGCGCAGGTGTGGCATCACACCCTCCGAGTGATGAAATAAAGAGAAAGCTCAAAGGGCTTAAGGGGCTGGTTCCGAATCACACACGAAAAGGCCACAGAGCTGGGCCAAGCATGCAGGGCCTCCATGGCAGCGTAAGGCAGACAGTGGTGTGTATAACAGCCTTCCAGAAATGGGATCTTCTGACCCATGAAACCAAGTTGGGCAACAGAGTCTACAAGTGAGGGAATCTGTCCTGTCCTCCATCCTGGGACGGGGACTTATGGTTAGCCAGTTCTCCAACATCTGGACAACTCTTCCAGTTGTTCCCAGCAAGGGCAAAATATGCTGCCACCTGTGATGGCTGATCTTGGCTGTCAATCTGACTGCTCTCCCTGGAATCCACTAACACCCAAGCTGCTGGATATTTCTGTAAGAGTTTGTCTTAATCGGAGTATTTGAAGCAGAAGGACCCATCCTAAGTCTCAGTGTCACCCTTCTGGAAGAAGGAAGCTTGGCTTTGCCTCCTCGCCCTCACCCTCACAGGCCAACTCCATGGATCCTGTTGCTTTGACACTCTACCAATATTCGAAAAAAAGAAACCCTTCCAATACAGGCCAAAGGCCTCTCTAGGAATCCTGCCAGCCCTCCATCCCTTATTGGAGCTACTGAGACATCCAGCCTGTGGACCAGACAACTCCAGATTCTCAGTCTCTCCAGCATGAGGCAGCCGTTGTTGGACTATCTGGACCACATCCTACAAGCAGGTCTATAAATCCCCCTTTACTACATATATCCATTCTGTTTCTTTAGAGACCCCCTGATCAATACGGTTCTTTCTTTAAAAGACCTACAAGTTCTCTGCTTTCCCCAAAGATGCCTATAGGTTTAGTAACTATTGAAGGAAAACCAGTTTCCACTTGCTCTTGGAAAAAGGCAAGGGGTCTGGAGGTAGGGTACAGCCTACTACTGTTCTTTACCTGGAGCTACCATTTATTTATTTATCTTACTTTATTTTTGGAGTCAGGGTCTGACTGCAGAGCTCACACTAGCCTTGAACTCCTGCTCCTACTGCCGCAGCCCTCCCAAACGCTGAGGCTACAGGCACGTACCATGTCCAGCTTTGTCCAGTGGGCAAAATATGATCTTACGAAAGAGTAATCAACCCAGGTTGAGATCACACATGTTCCTGGAGACTCCAGTGATCATAGTAATCAGACAGCCTTCAACAGCCTGGCAGAACAGGGATGGCTTTGAGGAGCCAGTGCTTGGGGGGAAGAGGCGGGGGGGGGGAAGAGTGACACCCAACAACACCATCACACAAGGACCTCTTCTTATGTGTCCAGAGGTTGACTTGACACTTTCAGGAGGATGCACTATATTCCACAGAGAGATGGTAGGGCTGTTACAAGGAACGCAAAATCCACTTACCCAACCCAGCCAAATGTACATTAAGAACCAAGGCCTTGAGCCAAAGAGCATTTTAGGAAGCAGGTCTTGAAAGAGCACAAGAGGCCTGCATTGTTTCTTGAGCAGTTAAGAAAATTTGTTTAAAAAAAAAAAAAGTTCATGAGGAGCGTTAAAAAAAAAAAAAGAAAGAAGTCCACGTGTCCTCTAGCCTATTTCCCCTGGACAAACAGTCAGGAAAAGCAGTCTAAAGTAGGCCCCTCAGAGCCTGGAAGGAGTTTTAAAGACAGGATTTTTTAAAGACTTTACGGAGGTATGGACCCCCGGAAAGGGAGACCTGTACATTTGAATGAACACTTAACAGGACTCAGGGAGGAGCCTGGTGTTGAAACTATATATCAAATTAACATACATACATACATACATACATACATACATACATACACACATACACACATACACACATACACACATACACACACACACATCCTCTCTGTACTGGGCTAATCTGACTTCAGCCTCTATGATCAGAGGTTCCAGAGAGAGATAGGCAGTCAGTCCTCTCTTCAACTGGAATTTCAAGGCTAAAATGCAGGGAGCCTGAGCCTATGACTGAACCGTATGCAGGCACCAGCTTACCGAAAAATAGAGCTTGGCCAATACTCTCAGAAGAATTTGTCTCTGATCCGCTGGCTGGCTGGAGTCCGGAGCAACCGAGAAAGCAACAACATTGCCCTTCGTTGGTTCCTGCAAGTGGCATGGCTCACAACACTTACGCCTCCTCACATCTTAAAAATCAAGGACGGACAAGATGAGCATGGTGGCACCTGCCTTTAAATCCCAGCAGAGGCAGGTGGAGCTCTGTGAGTTCCAGGCCAGCTTGGTCTACAAAGAGAATCCAGGAGAGCCAAAGCTACACAGAGGGGGGAAAATGTGTCCACTCTCAATCTGCCAGAGCCCATCATGATCACCCTCAGAGTCACCCCCATGTACTCAGGTCGCCCCTCCATACATTAATCCCCTGCTTCCAGAAGCACCAAGTCTCACTCGCAGATCAAAAGCTCACGGCTGAAGTCAACTGCGGGACAAGGAATCACACCAGCTACATGTGGCCCAACTGAGCTAGTCTCCTACTTCCACTCAAGAATTTCCTAGTGATAACTTCAGATACCTGAGAAATTCCTAATTCTTGTCCCCAAAAGACCCATTCAAGAACAGATTCAAGAAAATCCCTGCAGAGAGCCTTTAAGGCCCTGGGATGTAAGTCTCTTCATCCCAGAGGAGACACAGCCCTTTCCCCATCTCTGTGAGGGGTGGTCCTGTAACAGCTTCAGTCTCCAACCAGTAGGCCCCAGAAGGGCCATGCAGTAGGAAGGTGGTCAAATGGCTGGCCTGACTTTGAACTAAGTAGGTAGGTTCAAAGAGTGCAACAAAGTACCTAAGCCTTCCCAGGATGCAGCAAAGCAGGACTCTAGAGAATCCTGTACGTACACACACGCACACGCACATCCCTCACATTGATCCTCTTGTTGACAAGCCTAAATGGTGGAAAAGTAGAAGGGCTCACCCAAAAGGCAGATAAAGCACCAGGTATTTCACTAAGAGGTCCTGTGTTGGGATAAAACAACACATACAATTCTTGCTAAGCAACAGAGCCAATTTGCCAGCTCACAAACTCTGCCTCCTTTCCTGCTTTCATTTGCATCTTTATCCTTGCAAAAAGCAAGAAGCTCTAGGAATTAAGAGTGAAAGAAAGGCACACACACACACACACACACACACACACACACACACACACACACACACACAAAATCCAAAAGGGGATGGATGGATATATATAAAATCAGCAGCCGAGGGCACTTTCGAGGTCAAAGAACTTTCTAGAAGCACTCCTGTCATCGCTACATTTACAGCTTGTCTTCAGTCTTCACTGCCCTGTCCCCTGACCCAAAGGATGAAAAACAGGAGAGAGGTAGGAGAAAGAAAAACCCACAGCACATTCCTGTGTCATTGCCTCTGAAGACACTAGCACAATGTTGCTGTCTGTCAACTGGAACTGGGCCTTGCTTTCCTTGGGTCCCTGGTTCCTGTCCCTTTAACAGTCTTTTACCACAAACAACAATAAATAAATAAATAAATAAAAATAAAATAACACAGCACTCGGACATCTGACCGTCACTTCCCACATGCTCAGAGAGAACAGTGTGGCAGCCAACTTTAAATCACACAGAAAACAAATCCGACAGTTGTTGACTTGATAGTTTTGCTCCTTAATCTGGATTTGGAAAGCAGCTTGCCCATGACCCAGGATTTCTGCCTGTGTTTCTCCCTCAGGACAGTGTGAGGAAACCTCAGCTTCTGTGTGTCTTCACGATGCAGGACACACTGAGGACCATACTGTGCCCAGCTCCTGCAAAGGAATTCCCTAGCTTGCATTCCATTAAAGCGGGCTGCCTGGTTCCCTGACCCCAAGGTTCTTTAACTCATGGAGAAAGGACTGGAGAGTCAGCCACAGCTATGCTGTGATTTCTAACAATGACCATTACAACCAAATTCTCACACCAGAGCATGCGGACAACCCTATGACGTTCTTGATAATGGGATCCGCCTTCCTGTTGTGTTTTGATGGCACCGCCCCCATACTGGTTAATTACAACAGTCTTGGGAACCGGAGTAGGCCAACAGGCCCAAACAGTACAGAAATAGGCCAGCATAACAGCAAGCAACCATTTTAATCACAAATGAAAGCATAAGCCACAGCACACACTGTACTCCCTGAGGTTGCTACAGGGAGCATCAGGTGCGTTAGTCTTGCAGTGCTGGCCAGCCGGGGGAGGCGGGGCTTAGGCAAGCTTCGGCAGACCAGACTCCTCACCGCCTCCTTGCCGGAAAGACTCAGGGCCCTAGGCTGGGAAGCAAGTTCTGGACTCTTCTAAAGGGACTTTACTCAGACAGCAAGTAGGAACAGTAACACCATACATTGTGAGAAAACACTGCTTAGTCCCTTAAACATTTACTTTGTAAGATGAAAACTTGCAACTTCTCAATAAAACTAGTTTCCTAGGTAAGAGCCTGCTTTGGGACCTCAAGTATTCCCAAGCTCTCACGCTAGCATCACTGCAGAAGCCAAGAAGAACCAGTGTGTCTAGAAGACACACTAAAAGGAACAATAGTTTGTACATACACATGTTACGCACACACACATACATACACGCCAACAATAAGGACATATTCCCTGGATACATGTGACCCCCCCCCAAAAAAAAAAAACCTTTAGTTTTAGTTCCTTTAAGAACCAGCCAAACTCCCACTAAGCATGAGAAGACCATCTCTCATTCAGTCTGCATTCAGATTTATTCTAATGAGCCAACCACCCTTGGGTCACCCAAAAATATTGGGGCCATCACTTTTAAGTCCTCGGGATGAAGGCTGCAATCTCGATTCATTTAGCTCCTTGACACTGGGAAGTCCAATTGGCACTAAGTTTACATGGCCGTTAAATCCAGTCCCAGAACAGCAGGGAAACACTTTGCTGTCCAGGCAGGACAAGCCAAAGAAGCGCTGTTTTATTTGGGCCTCTTCCACCCTTCCCTTAGCATTCACTTGTGCAAAGACACCAAAATCAAAGTTTCAGGGGGTTGGCAGGTGCAGCTCATTGCTGTTGTGCCCAGAGGGCCGGCCGGCTCATTGTCAATCAAAACCGTTTCTACAACTGGAGAATGGCAGTGCCATCCCACAGAAAGTGTCCCTACTGGAGGGGGGGGGGGCGCCACACCCAAGCCATAAAGACAGAAGGTCTTCAAGGTACTTAACTCTTAGCCATTCCAAAAGAACTGTTTAAAGAGCCAGAGAGAGCGCGCTTGCCCCTGCCACCGACCCCACGTTGTTGAATAACACTTGTGTAGTTAAAGAAAAAGACCCAGTGTGACCCTCAGCCCACTCTGAGAGGCACTTTACATGTCTTCTGAAAAACCATACTGGAAATCAAATGGGGACATTCTCTTTTGTCCTGTGGTTTAGAAAAGAGGGGGAGGGAAAAGTTGCTTTTGGCCTCCATGGCTGTACACTCTCTGTATGGGAGCCTTGGGGAACCCCTCGAAACGGGATGAACACAAACACAGGTGTGCAAACATCCAGGTATTCACCTCTCTCCAAAGGCCCCCAGTTTTCTTTTTTGTTTTTTCAAAATCCTTACGAGATTTGAGAATCTGTCTCCAGACTCCTCTTAGCCCACCTCTGTTCCCTGACTCCCATGTCTGCCAGTAGATGTTGTGATAACAAGAAACAGGCTCCCAGCAGCTCCCTGCTGCCTTCCCTAGGTCAGGTTACCTTGGACGGTCTATGCTTTCCTATTTAACGCAGTCTGGGCCACAGCACTCCGGCCCAGCCCACTGGAACTCGTGATTTTTAGGGTTTCCCTTGAAACCTATCCAGAAACCACAGCCATTAAAAGAACATGAAGGTTTGACACCTCCTGAATTTAGGAATGAGGGGACTCCAGGGGCCAGCTCTACAAACTCCGCACCTGCTGCTTGATGGCAGAGAAGCAGTCTCACACACACACACACACACACACACACACACACACACACACAGCTACAGTGCTCTTCAAATTATACTCTGATTTGTTTAGTGACTCGTCTCCAAGGATCTCAGAGCATGAAACGAAGGTGGATGAAGATGACGTGTAACTTTCTCACTATCTCTCTCCAAGGCTTTTAACTCTGCTTTCCTTGCTGGGCCCTTCCTTAATGCCTTCCTTCCCGCCAGGCAGGCCCTGTTTGGCCAGAGCCAGAAGAGGCCTCCCCTGAGTTCCAGATGGAAAGCCTATACTCTCTGTGGTTGTATGTCAGTGGCTTCAAGAGTCTTCAAAGGCTGACGAATGGCACCAATGCAAAGGGTGGGGGGGTGGCCTCCTGGATTCATTCACCTGCCCATCGGCCTGGCCGGGCTGGTTGCCTTTAAACCAGTTTAGCATAATGCCGTGTACCACTAAGTCTGGCTGTTGAAAGTCCCTTTGAACGTGCCATGTATGGGCTGTGGGCTTTCCCCTGAGGGCAAGATTCCCCATCATCATTACATAGGTATGTACAAGGCAGAAAAGGTTGTTTTCCAGAAAGCCTGTTTCTCTCTTAAGCCTACAAAAAAATAACTTCTGGTTGGCATTCTTTTTCCTTGTTGTTACCCTAACTTGGACACTTCTCCTCTTTAACTCAATTAAAAAACAAAAACAAACAAAAACCCTTACCTTCTCCTTCGTATGCTCTGCTCCCCCCCTCCCCGCCCCCGATAAATGCTGTACAGGCTCTGGCAGAAAAACAAACTGAATTAGAGGGCGGCAAAGATGATCTCCATAGCCCCCTCCAGCTCTACACTGATTCTCTCTTTAATTACTCCCCAAACAGGCACATTCCTCACATTGCTGCAAACTGACCAGTGACTTCTCTCTCTCTCTCTCTCTCTCTCTCTCTCTCTCTCTCTCTCTCTCTCTCTCTCTCTCTCTCTCTCTCTCTCTCCCCCCCCCCCGAAAGAACTCAAAAGTTCTCAATGACGCCAATATCCCAAGTATTAGGAAGGTAGGAACTAACCCAAAAGCAGGAGGAGGAGGTGGTCAGGAAGGAAAGCAAAGGGGCTAGAAGAAGGAACATATCCCGTGCCCGGAAGACTCTAGCCACACTCTGCCCAGGTAGGATCCTACTGGAATCTAGGAGTTCAAGTGCATCCAGCCTGCCCTTCCCCCACATGCCCCAAGAGAATGGGAAGTTCAGCCAAGACTCGCAGCACCTGCCTCCAGCGCTAGGCCGGCTGCGAGCCGCGCGGCGGGGGAGGGAGACTGCACTCACCTGGCACACAAAGCCTCCGTACACCCCGGGAGGAAGGAGGCACTCGGAGGTCCGGGGGCCACCACTCTGGCCAGCGCGACAACGGGAGATTCCAGCGGTAGCGGAGCCCCGAACTTACCCACCCCAGGCGGCATTCTCCCCACCTCCCGCTGCCCCCCGGGCTCGGCGGTGGCGCAGGCTAGGAGCGAGGGGCCTGGCGACAGGGGCGGGGCGCGCATGGTGGCGGCCCGGGCTGGCGATCTTCGGGCTGCCCCGGGAGGGAGGTCCCCCAGGCGCGGCGGGGATTCACCCACGGGGCGCGGCGCTGCGTCCCGGTCCCCGTCCCGGCCTGCCCGCCTCTCTCCTCCTCCTCCTCCTCCTCCTCCTCCTGCGCCGCCCGCCCGCCCGGAATCGCTTTATGTAAATGAAGCTCAACTCGCAGTTTGCAGCGCGCACCGCCCGAGGAAGGGGGGCGGGCGGGGCGGGGGGCCTTCGGGGATCCACATTACACAGCAACAAAGCGGAAGGTTAATTTGAAACTCACAGCCCCGCAGCCTCTCGGCTCCCCGGGCAAAGCCTGACATCTACAGTCGCGCTGGGCGCAGGCCGGGCTGCTCACGGTGGCCGCGCCCGCGCGCCTGCGGGGACCGGGGAACATAGACGCACAAACACACAGGAGCAGGGCCGGGGCTGCTGGGCCTAAGCTCACAGCACTGGCCTTGGAGGCAGGCTGGGCCGCACTCGCCTGGGGACAGGAGCCTTAACTGCCCTGGCCTGCACCAACCCAGGAACCGGCCCAGCAGGAACAAAGCCGCGTCCCCGCGAGGCACTGACCGCACCGCTCATCAAAAGTCAAAGGCCGGCCTGAAACAAACGGACGCGCCCTCAGCCACAAAAAAAAAAAAAAAAAAAAAAAAAAAAAAAGGCAAAGAATAATAAGACGCAGTCGGGGCCTCCGAACCCTGATCCATCAGTCTCTGGGCCCTGTCCACGTCAGAGCCAGGCCACTCTAACGTGGGGACTTTAGCCAATATGGACAGGAATTTATTTGAAACACACACCCATCCTATTAACTGCTTCACAGAGCACTTCTGTTTTTCAGCTGCAGAAACTTAGGAAAACATCCCCTACTCTCCACTGAAGAGTTTAGGGACAGTTTTGGAGAAGAGAAGAAATGATTCAAAGAGGACAAGCATTTTGAAGCCACCCGTTTTTTTTCTTCAGAGAGGAGACTGCCCTTACAAGCCACACAGCATTTCAGAGAGGGCAAGAAAAGGTGGCCGGCTCAGGGAGACTCTTCCACCAGGATCAAACCGAACCTGGGCCACCGCGGCTGGTCAGAGCAACTGCTAGGCACTTCTGGGTCCCCCTAAGTTCACCTTTTACATTCAGTTATGTAAAGGCAGCCCCCCTTGAAATCTCACCGGAAGTCTCCCGTCCTCTCAAGACAGAATTCCACCCTCCTCCTAAATCTAGTCTTCATTCTCAGCGCAGAAAAGAAAGACACCTGCTTTTTCTCTTTCTGAAAACCAGCCACCCAGGCTGCCCCTGCAGCCGCGAGTCCTTTCCTACCGCTCAATAATGAACCATGCAAGTGTTAGAAATATAATAAGCTCACCAGGCGAAGAACACAATGTATGGAATCGTATTTGCATTAAGCACACACTACCAGGGAGGAAAAGGGGGATGCTGGTTGGCGAAAACTACCGTGTCCCTGTGTAAAAAGCATTTTTTTTTTGTACAATAGAATTCGGGTTCAAATCTATGTAAATACCTAACCTGTTGGGCGCAGACTAACCCTGTCTATATTTGAGCACACACACACACACACAAAAGCGGTCGCATCCCCCACCCCCACCCCCCAAGCTTAGGGTCTTGGAAGAAAAGAACTGCCTCTAGGGAATCATCTCCGATTACGGACAAAGAAGGGCAGAGGCCAAATTTAGTCAAACTTGGGGTGGGGTAAGGGGAGGGGGGGCAGAAAAGGAGGGTGGGTGGAGGGATGGGCTTGTGAGCCAGAGTGTGGCCACTGTAGGGCTGTTTCAGACTGCATGACCTCCCGCTCAAGAACAGGTGGTGTTTTCAAAACACACTGTTATTTATGTTAGCCACACGAGTCAGGAACACCTTAAAGAAAACCAATTAATAATTTAATTGAAAAAGTGATTATGAATAATACATAAAGATGGTGGTGCGGGCATTAAGGCAAGCACCGTGGCCCTTCACTCTGAGGTGTCCTGTTGTCGTCGGTGTGTCCCCCGCCCCCCCCCCCGGAAATCTCTTTGGGAAAAATAGATTCGCTCCTCACCTGGAAACTACGCCATGGGCCTAACTGAGGAAGTAAAGACAACAGGAGAATGTTCTAACTCCTGGAAAATTGAATTCTGCAGCTCTCTCCTGAGTTTTATTCACGGGACGGCCTCAGAATCTTGTAACGTGGTGGGTGAGTATGAGGGGGGGCGTAGGAGACACATAAATAGCATCGACAAAATGAAAGAGCTAGAAAAACCACAAGACAAGAGCTATAGTAAAATCTGAGAGACGCTGGCAGAAGGGCTCTGCCTGGATTCTGCCACTGTCCCAGGCCCTGGGTGACAGGCCTTCTACACCTCAGAAGCATGACAAGCAGAGAAAGAATGACCCTGACACCCCCCCCCTTTTTTTTTTATCTTAATCCTGCAATAGCTACACGCATGGTGAGGCCTACTCAAGCCTGTCTTTGTTCTAGGCAAAGATTTCACAGGTAAGCCACAGGCAGGTAACCTACAGCCTGTGGACCACAATGAATATGGCGGACTGCGTTAAAAAGCTGGGGTGCTTCTACCTCAGGGACCACTCGACTTCATCCTTAACCAAAACAACAGGACCTCTTCAGAGGGAATTTGCAAAACACAGTCTCTGTGAAATCCATGTCGCTAATTCTGTCCCCAAGCTCAGGACAGGGCAGCTGCCTGTTGTTAAAAATCATGCCTGCCCAGCAATGACAGCCTGATGTTCTGGAGGCTGCGGCATCCTGAACACAATGACAAATAAAGCCACCGCCAGAAAAGCCAGTTCCTCCCAACAGTTCTCACAGTTCTCTAGCCCCAGGCTCGGCTCACCTAGAAAGCCTGATGGGCAGCAACCAAAGGATAAATATTTAAAAATAAACCACGGACACTAGCCCTTTCTCTTCCCCTCCCCTTACCCATTCTCCAAGCCAGAGGTCTGCCCACTAATGCTTAGCTGGCTGATAAATCACCCTTCTCCAACCCAGCCAAACCTGGCCCAGCACCCCCAAATTCAGTCACTAATGCTGTATCCTTTCACTTCGGCAAAGCTAAATATGATCCCTGAGTGGGGAGACAGTGGATGTCAGCATTCCAGCCCCTCTTCAGAGCACAGCTGGGTTTAGGTAGATGTGTCTAATTCTTCCAGAACCTTCTATTTTTATTAAATTATATATCCACCTCGATTTTAAAACTGTGCTTAAATGTTCTGGAGGCTATAACTTGGGGTGGGGGTGGGGGGGCGGGCCGAGATGCACACAGACATGTCCCCCCAAATAAATACGAATACATCTGTATCTGAATTTTGTTCCAAGATCTGAACTCATCCACTAATACAAGGTAGTTTTATCTAGTGGCCAGGTATCTGCCTGGTGGGGGGGAGCGGTGCCCAGGCCTCCTGGGTATGGTACAGAACACAGACCAACCTCCAGGCAGCAGCTAGTGAAGGCTGGAGCGCATGCAAGGGGAGAGCCTATGCACAACGTTTTGTTTCACATTTCCCTGACAGGAACCTCAAGGCCTTCATGTATCACTGCAGAGCTGATTCCATAGATTAATTTTTACCCCATCATGGATGCAATGTTATCTAGTTTATTTACCTGACCTTCCCGATTCGGCTCCTAAACCTGTCAATCACATACACAAGAAAGACAAGTGAGTCATCTTCTTTTAAATCTGTGATTCAAAAGAGCTTTCCCAAAATAATTTTAAGCGGCAAAGCCCAAAGTATCAAGGAAGCAAACACACAGAAGTTGCCTTAAAAACGGTCTTATTCTTATATGTTAGGCAAATAGGTCACCACATACACTCTCTCTCTCTTTTCTTTTTTGGAAACAAAAAAATTTTTTTTCCTTCCCTGACAGGGCAAAGAGAATTTGCCATGCAAGACTTTTATGCCCAGGGGGATTTGTACATTTGTGTTTCTAAACCTTGAAATTGAGGATTTTAATGACAAGGCAGACAGATGCTTAAAGACCACGTCACAGTCAAGGGTCTACATGCTGCAGGAGAGAGCAGTGCTTTGTTTTGGCCAAGTTGGGGGGGGGGCAGGGGGGGGGAATGTGAACTTCTCATTTTGTTCCTGAGCCATCCTCCCAACCGGTGACACATCCCTTCACAGTGACCAGCAAACCACTGAAGTCTTGGAGAGGACTGAGGTTGGAGGGGGGAAGGGGGGCGAAGAAAGGAAACAGGAAATGGGGTAGGAAAAGAAAAGGGACAAGGGACATTGTCTGTTTATATAAATCCTAGTTTAAAAAACATCTCAACGCAGTATCAGTTCCACTGTGTATAACCAACCGGCTCCCACCCGAGCTTAAACAGTGCATTCTGTCATATTCACAGCTGCCCATCCCAGAATGTTGTTTTGTTTTGTTTTTCTTTTTAATGAGTAATTCCACATAGGTTTCAATTTTTTTTTCCCTAGCCAGTGGTCACTTTTAAGTAGTGGACAGGATACTAGGAGATAAACAAAAGGTAACCCTTCCACGCTTTGCCCCCAAGAAATTCTAGAACCCTGTTTTTGTGACTCATCTCTTCACTGCAGTTCATTTTTGTTGGAAATCTGCGCTAATCTGATTCACAGCCGTTCCCCTGCCCCACCCCCCAGCTGAAATTTCACATATCCTCCAAGTCAAGCCAGTGTTTTAGAATTTGGGTTTCTATTGAGGCTGTTCCCAATCGCCAGTGAGGCCTACGGGTGAAATGTGCTTCACGCTGTTCCGTTTGTCTCTCTGCGGACAAAATAGAAACTGTGAAATTTAAAGAATGGGTTAAAAAAAAAAAAAAACTAAAACAAAGAGGTTAAAAAAAAAATAGGACAAATGTTTTTGCTTTTGTGTCTCCGTGCAGCAATTGTTTGGGGAAGTCTGCATTGACAATAACCATGAGCAGGCCATCTAAAGGCGATGCGCTCACAAGGGGACGCCTTGCCTGCTCCCTTTGGTCTGGGAGAAAAAGTACCTTAGCTCCGTTCTCCAGGAACAAAAGGCCGGGGCCATGGAAAGGGGGAGAGGTTACCCGGCTTTCACAGGGAGCCAAGTGTCAAGGCTGCTTCATTTTTCACCCTTCTTAGTTAGAAAGCAGTTCAGGGGACTTCCTAATGACTGCTTTCTCTCTCTCTCTCTCTCTCTCTCTCTCTCTCTCTCTCTCTCTCTCTCTCTCCCTATTATTGCTTAACCTAAAAGGATAAAACAATAATATTATATATATATATATATGTATGTGTATATACATGTGTCTGTGTATATACATATGTGAGTATATGCACACACACACACATTTTTTAAAAAAGTAAACCCCACCATCCTAGTAGAGGAAGGGCCTTTGGGGCCTGCATAAGCCTGCTTCTCACCTTCCCTGCTTCCCACTCTACTTTTGCCCCCCTTTTTGGAAGAGGGATCCAGTTGTAGATCAGAGGAAAAAGAGAGACAGTGTAACTTTCTTTTAGTAACATCAGATTGATCTTTAGTTGCAAAAAAGTAGGAGCATTATGGGGTTAGAGCAGAAAGGAAACAGGACAGGGGTTGCTGGGGTGGGGGTGGGGGTGGGGGTGGGGGGGGACAAAGCCTAGAAACAGTTTCTTTTTTCACAGCATGAAATAAGCTAATGACATGAATCTAAATCTCAGTTATCATCAGTGAGTGGAGGCAGCGGTGTTGTGTTTGCTTGCTCGCTTGCTCGTGGTTTGTTTGGTTTTTGTTTTGTTTTGTTTTGTTTTGTTTTGTTTTGTTTTGCCAGGGAGGTCCTAGAGAAGTGGATGCTGAGTATGTATTAACCCAGACAAGGTGTGGCAGGGGCCAGGGGAGGTGGTGCCACTAGCAAAGGAAGCCGGGATGAATCACTGCCCGCCATGGAAATACTGGGGCAAGTGGATGTGGGAGTGTTTAAGCAGATTAACACGCTAGAAGTGTCTTCCCAGGCTAGGCACAAAAAAAAAAAAAAAAAAACCTAGGCCAAAGCAAAGACATTTGACCCTCCAGCCAGACCTGGCTGCTCAGGGAACCCACACACACCCCCCCCTCCCCCTTCCCAAAGCAGGCACAGAGCTCTGACCAAACAGCAAGGTCACAGGGAGGGGAGAGAGGGCCCTGCAAGCAAAGAGGCACAATAAACACTCAAATATGAACGGAAATGACATCAGCAAAGTGAAGGACCTGTTTACTGCAGATCAAAACAAAACAAACTTCCAAACCTTTTGTGTACACAAGAGGACTCTATAAAAAGCCTTGCTAAATGTCACTAGGGTCTACACATAGGCGTCTGGATAAGGAAGCGCATGATGGTTACTTGGGTGGGGGGTTGGGGGGTGGGGTGCTGAGGAAGGGGCGGTGATGAAAAAAAGGATGGGAGTAGACATAAATCCCAGCTAGGGACAAAAAGCCAGTTGCTGGTCACCCCCTCTTAATATTTATTGGTGTTTATAATCTGAAAGCCATGCGCTATGTTTCACTTAATACAAGGCCAGACAGCGTCGTCTAATGAGGCAGCATTACAATCAGCTTGTAATGCTGAATTTTTAATGCTGCCAAGGATTCTGTTACATAATAATATGAAAAACAGAAGCTGAAAGTAGGGTCACAGTGACAGGACCTTCCTAGTGCCACTAGCTCTGGCTTGCCTCCTCCCACTACCACCGTCATCCCCTCTCCGGAGGCCGATGTGGGAGCCAAGAGAATTTCTTAGGAAATCCACACTTTCCATTATTTCTGCAGTGTCTTACCCCAAAGTTCTGTGTCAAGAGTTTGAATTCTAACTTATCTGGGGTTAGAGGTCTAAAATGAAAATTATTTCTTCTGGGGGGTGGGGGTGGGGGGGCTGAAGAAACAAAGAATGGGAGGGAAAGAATGAATGGCTCTCTCTCTCTCTCTCTCTCTCTCTCTCTCTCTCTCTCTTTCTTTCTCTCTTAAGCAAACCAAGCCATTTTAAAAAAATACAAAATAAAATAAAATCCCAGAAGGAGAAAGGAGTAATGGCGGTGGGGGTGTAGAAAGGTGGAGTCGGCCGCCCATATTCATAGCGGCCATGCTTACACTGGTGTAATTTAAAAGCGTACATACAGCCACGATGCTTCTCTCTGTAATACCCCAAGACTGTAAATCTATAACCACTGCAATGATTTAGTGATTAAAAACATGATAACATATTGTGTAACTGCAAACCACAGAAACCTTGCCAACTTTCCTCCATGATAAAGGGGATGGATGGAGGCGGGGGGGGGGGGGGGCAGGGAGGGGGGGAAGATACAGAAAATGTGTTGCTTGCAGCAATCTTCCTGAACCCAAAAGATTTTAATGAAAGGACCTATACAGTAGACAATCTCTAAAGGGTGAGTGGATTCTGTGTGAAGCCAGAAAGGGGAGGAGGGTGAAGGGTGGGGGGGAGGGGGGGGCAGCTAGCTTTATGTAGTATCCTTTTTCTTGTACTAACAAATTACAACCTAAACATGCCTTTTCCTTTCTCTCCCTCCTCTTTTTTTTTTTTTTTTTAATAGTTTTTGTAACTGCAATGACTGGTCTTGTGCGCTGTCTTGCATATTCAAAGCTGCTTTGTAATAGCATCTGGAGACCCAACCTTATTTGCCTGAACTCAATGGGTTGTGTTTTTTTTTTTTCCCTCCCCCTCCTCCCTGGTTTTGTTTTGGATTCAGTATTATGGATTTTCTGGTGTCACTGGGAGCCTTGTCTATGCAGTCGCAGGCTCTGATGCCTTTAAGCTACTGAGCTAACACCTGAGAGAGAAGCACAATCTGTAACATGGCAGGAGGAGCCTAACACACACACACACACACACACACACACACACAGATCAAAGCAGCTGTAGGGGGTTCTGGCCTCTGGGCAGCTGACCTGACCCCATTCTGTATATGCTTTTATTTCCCCATTGCAGGATTGCTGCACCTTGGTCAGATTAGCACTCAGTGTGACCCTGAGGAAAAAGCAGTCACCAAGCCCTGGAAAACCATTCCATATTTCATGGGGGTTGAGGGTCTGAGTGCAAATACAT
Organism: Acomys minous; assembly: GCF_964271855.1. Classification (NCBI taxonomy): domain Eukaryota; kingdom Metazoa; phylum Chordata; class Mammalia; order Rodentia; family Muridae; genus Acomys; species Acomys minous. The sequence goes on from NC_140496.1 coordinate 19,488,407, forward strand.
TCAGAAACCCCACATGTACACACACACACACACACACACACACACACACACACACACACACACACCCCTGTCAGGGCTACCCAGGCCATAAGGCCAGCTCCTCTGGAGCTTTCTCAATCACCACCACCACCACCACCACCACATCTTCATGCCTACAGCTCTAACCACCACATACACATACACAAACACTCCTGCAGAGACTGCATGTTTAAAAAGTCCACAGATCTGAATCGCCTCCTCTCTGGACCAGAGCAGGGCAGTTTATTCAGAGAAATCAATAGGAAAGAGCATTTGCAAATATTTATATAAGCCCAGTGCGTTTCAGCATTAAGTAATTAAAAACTAAAACCTAGGACGCAAGGGGGAGGGGGGGCGGCAGACACAGATAAAAGGAAGGCTGCTGGTCTACACTGCTTTCCTGCCCATACCTCATCTCCCCACAGCACAATCCTTTCAAAAAATGACTTCGTGTTCACTTTTTGCGAAATCCTGTTCTGAACCCTTTCCAAGACTATTTCAAAATAATCTCCAAATATGGATTCACCTACCACCAAGCATTCAGAACTGACTGTAAAATAACTGTCTTGTGTATTCTCTCTCTCTCTCTCTCTCTCTCTCTCTCTCTCTCTCTCTTTCTCTCTCTCTCTCTCACAGACACACACACACACATACACACACACACACACACACACACACACAAAACCACTCTTTTGATATTGCTTCAATCTCTAGCAGGTTACTCTTTTATATTCCTACCTCTGCTTGTACTAGTTTAAAACATCGAACAGAACATCATGAGAAGAGGAACGGCTGAACATTCAATAACCCTGTGCCTATCAGTGAGGTCCTGGGCGATATCCCACTTCCCACCAACTCATGACAGTTAACACTCTGAGGTTCAGCATTTGAAATCCTCACATGTAAACTAACACACAAACACACTCTCTCCTCTCTCTCTCTCTCTCTCTCTCTCTCTCTCTCTCTCTCTCTCTCTCCAATAAAATAAAGGGCTTTTAACATGAGCCACTGTAGAGTGGATTCCCCCTACATTGTTAATCTGCCTCTAAATCCACTGAAGAAACCACCCAAGGCACTGGAACACCTACACTGCAGGTACTGTGGAAGTACTGTAGAAATTTACAGTAAATGTAGGTACAAGATTGCAGCACATTGTCCTATTGATTACTCAGATTGATCCATCTCTCCCTTACTACTTTCCCAAGCTTCTTTCCCAGGACCTCTGAAAAAGTTGGCCAGTGACTAGCCATACACCCAAGGCAGGTAGGAAAAATATATATGTGTGTGTATGTGTGTGTGTATGTATTTATTTAAAAAACATAATAAATCTTCAATGCCACACTCCCCCCAGGGCTTGAGCCTTTCTTAAAATTCCAAAGTGATTTTATGTTCTGTAATTTGCATTATAGCCAAGACATCACCGTGTCATATTCTTCAAAGGTATTTAACAAGCCTCCCTTTTAAAAGTCACCAAACAGAAGGCCAGAAAATGGCAATCAGTTTCCTTCTTCCAGATAGTCCTTAGATCAAGTTTCAATAATTGAAACCAATAAAAATTGTCATATCTCCCCTATTTCAAAGTTATAAGGGGGAAAAGTTAAGAGTGGATTTTTTTTTAAAGCACTCATCATCAAGGAATCTGCCACAGTCGAAGGAATTGCACCTTTCACAAAAGTCAGGTTCTGAGCAACATCTTCATTCACAAAGTAAAAAAAAATACTGTTTTAATAGCTCCATATACAATTCAGGTGCACTGCATAGAACACTCTTAGACCTACCCTACAACTGACATGCAAAAGATTCTATACATTAAAATGTATATCGTAAAATTAGAAACGTGCTTTTCTGCATCTAGTGGAGTGGGGCGAGGGGTGCGAGTGGGGAACCGAACGTAAACATTCCAGTTTCGCATGAGCAAGAAAGAGAAAGAGAGAGAGAGAGAGAGAGAGAGAGAGAGAGAGAGAGAGAGAGAAGAGGGAGGAGGAAAAAAAAAAAAAGTCCTCCGATCCGATGTCTGCCTCTCAACTCAGCTGGCCGAGGAGGCCAGCAGGGCTGTCTCCGGCCCTGGCCGGTGGCGCGGCCCCGATCCCCGGGAGCCCCTAGTGTCCAGGGCGCAGGCCCCTTTGCGCGTTCCTGGCGCTGCTCACCCTGGAGCGCCCAGGTAGAGCACGGCGCAGCCGCCTCGCCCCCTCCTGGACCCCAGACTACCACGGAGCTCCGCGGCCCCCGGAGCGGCCCCGCACGGAAGGCAGGCGCCCGGCCGGCGGGGCTGCTCCGGGCCGGGCGCGCGCTCCGCCCAAGGGCCCGGACACCGCTCGGGGTGGGGCGCAGTCGGGGTGGGGTGGGGGCACGCTGAACCGGGACCCCCACCCCCGCCAGCCGCTGCCTTTGTCTGGCCGTGGGGACCCGGGGCCGCGCGCCGCCTCTGCTCGGGCCCCGTACCCTGGCCGGCCCTGCCCTGCCCTGCCCGGCGGCGCCTCCAAAGTCCCCGCGCGGGCCTCGCCCCGGGCGCCTCCACCCTCCCGGGGGTCGCCGGCGGCTGCGCGGGGGCCGCGGAGGAGGGGGCGGCCCAGGCTTGGCGGCGGCGGGAGGAGGAGGAGGAGGAAGAAAAGAGAAAGAGAAAGTTTGGCGCAGGGGGCAGGCGAGCGGGACGCGGCGAGCGAGCAGGGCGCGGGCGCGGGGAGCGCGGGCGGCGGCGACCGGGCGCGGGAGCCGGGAGGGGGCAGGACGAGCCCCATGCAAAGCAGCCCGGGCGCCCCGAGGAGCCCCGCGTCCGGGCGGCGGCGGGAGGAGGAGGAGCAGGCGGCGGCGGCGGCGGGAAGAGGAGGAAAAAAAAAAAAAAGAGGGAAAAGTTGCCACTTACGCGGTTGCTCCTCCGGCGGCGGCGGCTGCAGCGGCGCTGCTGGCGGCGGCGGCGGCGGCGGGAGCTGGCGGCGCTTTTAATCCCGAAAAGAGGCGCTCGGGCCGCGGAGCCCATCAAGGCAGCAGCGGCGGCTGGCGGGGGGCGGCGGCGGAGGACGCGCTGCTGGCGGCGGCGGCGGCGGAGCTGGAGCGCGCTCGGCGGAGCCCGGGGCGGGAGGCGGCCGCAGCCGGGGAGCCGGAGCCGCCGCCGCCGCTGCCGCCGAGCAGCATGGTTGGCGGGGAGTTTACAGCCCCCGGAGCGGGCAGGGGCCACGGAGGAGAAGCGGCGGCGGCGGCGGCAGCGGCTCTAGGCTGTAATTGGGATGCAAAGCAGGCGGCGGCGGCGGCGGCTGCGGCCGGGAGGAGGAGGAGGAGGAGGCGGCGGCGGCGGCGGCGGCTGCAGCGGTCGGAGGGGACGCGCTGGAAGTGGGAGCTGATGAGTGAAAAGAAAAAAAAGTCTTTGGATCTTTATTCTGCTAATTAGTTTCCTGCAAAAAATGGCTGTGATTAATTCAGTGCGCATGTGCTTCATTACCCAGGCACGACGGGAAGGGCTAATTAGCCACCTTCTGGATCAATAAGATTCAGCAAAAAAGAAAAGGGGGAGGTGGAGGGAGGCAGAGGGGAGGAAGGGAGGAAAAAAAAAAAACCAGGGGAAAGTGATGAGCAGGGCAAGGAGAGCAGGAAGAGAGGATGGGAGAAAAGCCTAGGCAGAGGGAGAGAGGCACCAAAAGTTTATGCATGTATTAAAAACACATACACACACACACACACACACCAGCACACACACACGCGCACACACACACACACACGCACACACGCACGCACCACTACCGTGAAGTGAAATGCGAAGCAACAATAGAAACCTGACTAAGATTTTTAAAGACTTTTTTCTTTTTTTTCTTTCTTTCTTATAATTTCTCTTCCTTGTTCTCTTTTCTTTTTCTAGAAAATACAGCAATGCTTAAATTAAGTAGGAATAGAGCATCTTCGGGGTGGGGGGGGGGGGCAATAGTGGCGTGGAACAGCTTAAAACAGAGGTTTAAGGGAAAGACCCGAGGCTTAGAATGGAGGCCACTTTAAATTGCAAATCAGGGATTTTTTTTTTAAACAGAGGAAAATTAACTCTCCTTAAATCAGAGGATAAAGGAAGAAAATATGGAAAAAACTTCAACATATACCATAGACTAGACAAAAATCTGTATGTTCATTTTATTTTCTGGCATAATATGCAGTCTAGTATCCTCTGCCCCCTTAGAAGGACAGAGGATGGGGAGGGGGGTGAGGATTAGAAGAAATGAAAGGAGAAAAATGAGGCAGAACTGCAAGGGGGTGTGTGTTTAAGATAGACAAGAAAGGGAAAAGTTGCCTTCAAAAAGGAGTCCAACTTTCCACCTTTCTGGACTTAAGAAAAAAGTAAAATCAATTTTCTCGTGTAGAAAGCCTGGAAAGCAGATGTTTTTAAAACACAGGAAGCTATTTTGCCATCAAAAGCAGGGATGTAATAAAGGCAGTGAAAAAATAATTTCAGACAAAATTCATAAAAAAAGAAAGAAAGAAAGAAAGCCAATATCTTTAAATAGCGAGGAAAGGTCTAGAGTGTAGAAAGAGGGGGAAATTACATACCCCATCCCTAATGAAAAAAAAAATCTTATAGCTACCTCCCAGAGTTTGGAGCAGTCTTGAAGCCAAAGGGCTTGAAATGAGGGGATGGATTTCAGATAAAAACTAGGCACAGCGCATCCCACCAGAGCCCAAAGGAGATCCCTAGAATCAAAGACAGCAGCCAGGGACCCTGCTAGTCTATGGATTCCCAGTACATCAAAGCTATCACTCAGGCTGGGGTATGGTACCTCCAAAAAGCAAGCAAATAAATGCAGGAAGAACAAGAGTTAGACGTAGTTAATCCCTTTCTCTCTCTCTCTCTCTCTCTCTCTCTCTCTCTCTCTCTCTCTCTCTCTCTCCTAGTTTCATCGCACCATTGCTACTGACTACTGAATATATTCTTTAATGACAAGTATGTATTTATGTAAGTTCTACGTGAGAACTAGTGCCATTGAAATTGCACTGTCTGTGATGAAATAAAAATGCAATCTGCACTTTTAACTGATTTGCAAACAAGTAAAACCCTGTAATACCAGGTTGGGAGGGAGCTCGCTAAAACTTATTTTTTTGGGGGCAATTATTTTTGTCCCATCCTACCAAGATTATTCATCTAAGAAGGAATTTGGGGAATTAATCAGGAAATCTGTTTGATTAGAGAGCAATTCTTCATTTTGAGAGATTGTCCAATGCTCTTAAGACCACTGCAGCTTCTTAGACAAGACTAGGGGGAGAAAACGGTTTAGGATTTTGCAGTTACCTCATCTAATCCTTCTGAATTCACTCTGGGAATAATGCTGTTTTATTTAGGTGGGGCATGGGGGGGGGGAGAAAAAGAAAATACATTTAGAAAAATAAGGGGTTTCTTCTCTATGAGCCAAATCTGGGTTGCCATTCAAAGTTTTCCTGGTTGCTTTTCCATGCGGGACAGCTGATCAATAAAGCCAAGTCTAGCCTGGCTTACTACAGGTTTCACCAGTCAGTGCTTGCAAAACCTTTGTCATTTTCTAAAAATAAAAAAGCTAAAAGTTATTGTAGAAGAAGGGGCTTTTTTTGTCCCCTGCACAATGTGTCTTTTGTGAGGTTAATACCATTCTGGGCTCTCGATAGCCCTGGACAATGGAGACTCTCCAGGAGCGTGTGAAGACCCTGGCTTTTTTCTTTCTGGCTTTTTTTTGGGGGGGGGGGGGATGAAACATTCCTACAGTCCAAATACAACCTCTCCTTTGATTAAATAAATATTTATCTTTATTGTAGCCATTGTATTTTTTTACCTTCAGTTTGTCCGGTTTCTGATTATTATTTTTAAATTTTCATTGGCAACAGTTAATCTTTTTTTTTTTCCTTTCAGTTCAAAATACAGGTCAGTGTAAAATGTAGCTGACTGAAGGAAGGCTGGTAAATTCTGAATGTTTCCATAATACACCAGGTAAGGAAAACTGCTCAGCCCATCAGAAATATGTTTTGCTTCCTATTTCTCTGTCTTCACAAATCTTTGTAAATCTGTTACTTTGTTTTTTAGGGATGCAGCAGAATTACATTTCTCTTTGTAGATGTTGAAAAACCAGTTAAATACCATTTTTTAAAAAATGTAAATAGCAGGAGTCGTGAACTTGTAGCCTGTTTCTTATGTTTAAAAGAAAACGGTGTGGAGGAAGCTCCTATTTAGGGAAAAATTCTGGATATAAATCTATTTCATGTTGCAATTATAGGAAAATGTCAGCTTAATCTTGTAAATACTTATGCTAATTTTACTGAGAAAATTCGTTCTAAGGAGAAGTACCAATCTTGTGTGATTCAGTAATGCTTAGATGGTAAACCAGCATCTCTATGGATTATTTTACATACAAAATGGGGGTGGTGCAAAAAAAATCTAGACTCTAAATCCTTTATTTAGCTGGAAAGAAGGCAGAACATTTTTAGACCAACCTGTTTTTTAAGGCATTTTACAGTGGGGAGGAAAGTGGAATGTAGGCTAAACATTGCATTGCTATCTGTGTTGTTCTGCCTCTCTTTCAAATAAATGGCTATAGATAACAAAGGTATATGCATAATGGGGTACATAAATAGACATCTGAATGACTTTAGATGCCTTTTCATCTGTGTATAAATACATGTGTGCATACAAGTATGCAAGGTGTGCACATACATACATACTGTACAGAGAGCTATCGGAGGCTTTCTATCACTGGAGGATTTATATTTCCAGGTCTGTTTGAAGCCATTTCTTTGCAAATATAACATAGCAATGTTGTTTTAATGAAGAAGATGTAGATGCTGAATTTGTGCATAAATCTGTTTCCCTACAGTTTTCAAAATATGGGATTGTAGTAGCTATTATTTGGTCCAAGGGCTAAATATGCAATAGGCCAATGTCAGGGGTAAAGGGAGGGGGGTGTGCTAGGATAGTTCTCTTAGAAAGAGACTACCTTTGGGCACTAGGAATCCCCCTCAAAAGGATGACTGGGGACACGTTAAAAAGGAGGGGGGGATTAAAACCCAGCGTGGAACCAAGTCAGGTTGAAAGAATGAGTCTCTGAACATCTCTAGTTCACGCTTTAAGGGAAGGGTTGAAGGGTGAAGAATGTTCGGTCTCTTTTTAAATGTGTATTGTTATTCTAAGCCTATTGTATGTATGTGTTGCCGTCTTTTCATTTGCCACGACAACATATGGATTCCATAAATACAGACATGCCGAAGTGCATCTGTCTGAGTAGTTAACACGATCCAAACATCCCTCCTCACTCCCCGCTAAACTCCGCTCGCTCATCCACAGGCTCCCTGGCAGGGCTTGTGCCCGCTATCCCAGCGTCCCTGAATCTCAGCCTTCTGTGAGTCTACCTTTTGTGGTCTCTGCACCACCTGGCTTCAAGGTGCAAAGTGTGGGAGGCAGGCTGCTGACAGTGCAGCAGTCTGAGTCTCTGCCAACGGACACCGGGCCTCTGGGCTGCCGGGGAGGAAAGGGTTAAGCCACCAGAGCCCAAGGAAGGGGCTGTGTTCATCCCAGAGCGAGGTGCAGCCACCGGCTGCTGTGATTTAGGGGTCAAGTCCGAGATCACCTTTCTCCTGCCTCTGGAAATGGCAGAAGATGGGGGGGGGGGGGGGAGAGCTGGGGACAGAGGGGAGAGAACAGCAGCCAGGCGCAAGCACGTGGCGTTCCATCCGTTCCCTCTCCTGGTCCCAGCCCACCCCTTGACCCCCAGACAAACCGGACAGATCCCTTTCACTCCTAGGGCTGTGGGACGTGGTTCTGGGTGTCCCAAGTTACTCTTTCAGTAGCTCTGCCCTTACCGTGAAACCCATGTGTGCTGGAGTTCTAAGTACCAAATCTGAAAGTTTGTCTTCAGTGTGCCAGGGAAGAAGAAGCCAATGTAGGAAAAAAATAATAAAAATAAAAAAAAATAATTAAAAACAACCTTCCTTCTCCTTTGCAGAAGACTGGGATGCCCCTAGTAGGAAGAAGTTTGAACACGGCCCTCACCGCCTCAGACTCCTACAGTCCTGAGTGGGTGGGCACAGTAGGGTCCATTACATGCAGCTTCTTGCTTCATGCCCACATTCTTGGCCAAATGTTTTCTTTCTCCCATCTCACATTGCCCCCCAGAACACTTTTCATTTAAAAAAAAATTTTTTTTAAGCCTGAAAGATGACCAAAACGCCAAATTCAAATTTGTTCCTTAGTCGGTTCCCTAGAAAAAGAATACAATCTTGTGTGTTGGCACACACAACAGTAGCGCTGAGTTGTGAGGTATTAGCATCCAAGTCCTGTGAGTTCGGGATTGGGGAGGGGGTGCAGCTGGTGTCCGTGGGATGGGCTTTAGCTAAGAATGAGCATCCCAAATCCCCCCGCCCCAGGAGGCTGGGCATTTAGGAGAATGAGAGAAAAATAGTTCTTTTGGAAAGTTAGAAGAAGGAGGAGGAGAAAAAGATTTTGGGGGTAGGAAAAGGGCTGACAGACCCCTGATCCCTGGAGGACAGGAGACAGGTGGATGATGCAGAAAGAAGGAGAAAATGAAAGCCTACGACAAGGCGTTATTTTATGTGCGCCGCCCCCGCCCCCCCCCCCCAGGCAAATCACCCTCAAACAACCTGTGCTTACCCGGCAAAGAGCAGCCCAGCTGGTCCAAAAAGCAGCTGAGGTCTGTCTTTTCCAGCCTCCCTGCCCCTGCCCCTGCCCCTGCCCCTGCCCCTGCCCCTGCCCCTGCCCCTGCCCCTGCCCCTGCCCCTGCCAGAGCCTCCAAACCTCGGAAATCAAACCAAATTGACAGCTGGTCTCTAAAGAGGTGTCGTCTCTGGGGCAGGGAGGAGGGGACAAGCCCTGTTGTTTGTTTGTTTGTTTGTTTGTGGGGTTTTTTTCTTTTGAACTCCCAATTCAAGAGACCACAACCTACTCTGCAGTGTTAACCCCAGGACATGGATTATGGGTATATTTCATTCTCTCTTTCTTACATCCTATTTCTCAGACGTAAAACAAACAACCAAAAACAAAACAAAACAAAAAACCCTCAAAACTTTAAAGAATTAGCCCCAAACTTAAGTGTCAGGTTCTTGAAAAGAGTTCTTATCGATAAAGCCTGCCTTCATTTTCAGTACCTAGCGTATTGTCAGCACCAGGGGTAGTGTTGGATTTCCCAGTTTCCTCCATTCCTTTGCAATGGAAATCTGGAAGTCCAATCTGAGGAGTAGGAGGAATGGAGTCCGTGGCTCTCCTGGGTTCTGCACCACTGTGATCTGACTTCCATTTTTGGTACCAGAAGTCTGCACTGCATCTAAAGCCAATGTGGACGAGGAGACAGAACCAACCTCATCACAATCAACAACTCAACCAAGTGAACAGCTGCAGGACAGAGACCCTTGGTTGGACAGTGTTCGCTTTAGGAAATGCCAAGAATGATGGAAGCTTCTTGCTTGCCCGCCTAAGAAAAGGAAGCCCCTAGAAGCGCGGGCGGAGTGTGGGGGGTGGGTGGTCTGGAGAGCAGAGCTGTGAGAGTGCTCCACCAGGGCTGGCCTGGGGAGAGGATGCCCATGGTGGCACGTGCATTGTTGACAGGCCGGCATCCGCTAATGGAGAGATGCGTGGCTGAGCAATCCACCCCCACCCCCACATCCATGCTTGCGTTTCTTGCAGGCATGGCTTGTCTAATGGCAAGGGAATTGAGTGCCTCGTCCACCCCCCCTCTTTTTTTTTTTTCTTTTGCTGAGAAACGTAAAAAGGAACCTATATCGCATATACATGTTCAGGAAAAAAAAAGACGTGTGCATTTTTTTTCCTTGAGAAATACCTAGTGCCGTAATATTTCTGATTTAAGGGGCGAGGAAAATCTTTGAAGTAAAGGAAATCAGTGGGGGACGGACTAGCTTTTCCTGTTTTTTGTTTTTTGTTTTTTCCTTTCCTCAAAGCCAGTAATGGGATTTAAAATGAGAGATTCCCAGTCTGTGTCCTCCCTCTCATTCTATTTCGCTGTTTTCGCCCCAGAAAACCTCTTTGGTAACCGGCTGCACGTCTAAATAGGGATGGCTTAAAGAAAATCAAGGTTTAGGGAACACATCAACTTTCTTTTTTTTTTTTCCAAATGAAGTTGGAAAAAAATTTTGAAGGACAATTTAAGCAACAAAGGACACTGAACAGATTTTTTTTTCTAAAGAAAAAAAATAATGTGATTCGTTTGTTTCCCGTTCTTAAGAACAGAGGAAAAGGTGAATCTGATCTTGCAGCGTGCGTAAGGCACGAAATCTGGGGCCCGCCTTTGGATGGGGATAATGGGCAGAGGCAAGTCGCGTCGCGAGGTCCCTTGAGAGGTCCAGGACGCAACAGGCTTGGGGCACCTAGGATGTGCCTCCAGCTAACCACATTCTCTGGGCGGCCTTCAGGCCCGGCATAGGACAGGACACTGGCCCCCAGGGTGCTTCGGGCGCCGCGCCCTTACCGCCACAGCTGCCTGCCAGTACATTCCAGAGCACAGTACGGGTAGCAGCGACATTCGACGCCCGTTTCCAGTGGCCAGGATAGGACTTAACCCCGTTTTTTGTATCTGTTTTTCTACCTCCAGCCCCGACCTGGGGGCTGGACATTGTGAAGATCAGTCACCTCCTCAAATCCCTCCATCCTGGTCCCCCAAACCATAATCTCCAGAATCCCGACATTCCCCAAGATGCAGAATCCCGGTTCTCCAAGGCAGAGCGCGCATCCGCTAATGTCTGGCACGCCTAGCCCGATATTTCGGGACCCTTTCCTGCCCTCTGGCTTGGTTTGCCAGGAGGAAGCCAGGGGGCTCTGGACCCTGAAGACACCAATTGGGAGCGCTTAGGCCAGTGAAGAGCCACAGCCCTGGAACCCAGGCGCCCCTTGCAGGTCCGCGCATGACAGGTCCCTGGGGCCCCTCGGCGAGGAGGGGAAATGGGTTAGCCAGAGGAGCAACCCGGTCACTGCTCTTCTGCAGGAATCTAGAAAACCCATTACGCCCAACCCGGGCCCCAGCTGGAAAGCAGAGGGCGCGGCTACGGGTGCAACCCCTGGCCCGGACCCACTTGTCTCAGGCCTAGCCCTTTCTCCCTCCCCATCGCTGCGACCCCCAAGCTGGGGCCGCTGATTCTGTAGATTTTTTGCAGCCGGTCAGTTTCCAGGCTCTGCTGGGCCACCAATGTCTCACCCCCGCCCCTCAGGGATCAGAGGTGGGGCTGCCCAGGAAGAAGTCCCTGACCCTGACGGCTGGCTGCAGGAGGACACTAGAGGCTTCCAAGTCCTAGGCTTTCCCACCCAGCCTAGGTGATGGAGAAGAAGTCCGGTTCTGTAGCCTTCAGGGCCGAGGTGGGGAGTGGAGGACTCACTGGAGGGACCGCAGACCCTACTAACTAAGGAGGTGGGAGTGGGTGTTTGTTCGGTTTAGCGGGAAGCTAACTTCAGGGGTGCCTGTGTCTTGCGTGCCTAGTTCTGAGCATCTCCCTCCCTCGCGCGTTTTGTCTGGGAGGATAAAAAGAAAAGAAAGCGGGAGGATTTGCGCCGACCCTCCTCCTCCTGAAGTCTGGGAACGCTACAGCGGGAAGAACTGCTTATAACGACACTTCAGCCCCCGACACTTGAATGCTAAAGGTTAGACTTACAGTCTTCAGGGAAGGGCTTCCTGCCAGCTGGGAGAGCAGTGCACGCTGCCACAAGCCGTGGGCCACCTCATCCAGGCCCCCTCCAGGTGCAGTCAATAGGATAGGCTCCTGGTGTTTGTTTACTTCAGCAACTGGAAGCCAGAGGTGCCGGCTCTTCCCTGCCCCCAGCTCCTGGGGAAATCTCTCAAACACCCCCCTCGCCGCCCCCCCCCTCCGCCCCCGGCCTCCGCACTTACTTGCCTGTAGCTGTTTCTGACTACCTCATTTTCCTTTTGGTATCCCCTGCCCGGTAGGATCCAACCAGAAGGCCGGCCCCGAGATTCACACCGGGGGTCACTATGCCCGGCCCTTTTCTTTTTGATCCTTGCATTCTTTTTGACCCTAAGCTTGGCACAGGTGAAAGAAATGGGTCTTCAGGAAGACGACCTGCGGGGGGGCGGGGGGGGGCGTGTGTGTGTGTGTAGCAGTTTTTAGGCGGGAAGCTTATTATTAAATAGCCATGGAGGTTCTATCCCAGAGATCCTAGGACCAAGGGAATCTCTTCTTCCCCTCCAGCCCAATGATGCTGAAATTCAAATCGACATGATGAGTGGAGGTTTAATAGTGATGGGGGTTTGTTCTCAGAAGCCAAGCAAGCAAGCAAGCAAGCGTCTATTTTCTCTTCTCCCGGAGTCCTCTCCACTTCCTGAGCACCTGCTATGTGAGGTTCCCTTCCATCTGCTGTACGTGTAATTGCACTCGTTTCTCCTAGAGGCCCTAGGGGGAAAAGCTCTGGGTTCCATTTTTTTCCCCCTACAAGAGAAGTATTACACTCAGAGAGGCTACATTGCTCGCTTTTAAGGCCACACAGCTTTCAAGTTGCTTGGCTTAAACTGGGAACCAGATTCTGCGGGCTTTACACCAGCTGCCTCTTGTCAAAGCAAGAGAAGCAAGGTGCTTGCCTGGAAGAGGAAAGCTAGGGGTGCAGTGCGGAAAGGGGTGGGGAAGGGATGCAAAACACTCTTCAGTTTTGCATAGTTTCGGGGCTGATATTCAAGGGTAGGATACAGTCACTGGGCAGAAAAAAAAAAAAGGATGCTCTCTGCGACAGAAGCAACAAGGAAATATCTCAACATCAACAAACCCAGGATGTCTGCAAGGGTATAACCCCTGAAGAATTGCCCCAGTGTGCCCCAGATTTGTCAACCCAAGCTACTCCTTGAGGGAGGGGGTAGTTCCCTACTGGACCTTCTTGCTTTCCTTTGCAAATTGTCTCAGTCTGCCTGAAGCTGGGACAAGTGCCTTACTTCTTGTGAGTCATCAAGGCTAACAGGGATAATCAGATGACCAAGCACTCATGAAAAAATATTAGGAAATCCAGTAAGCTGGGAATTTGATGACAGCAACACTCAAAGGGCAGGCATGCTTCTTGGGTACATGAGAGCTTGGGCTTTGCAGACCTTAGAGTAGAAAAGTGTGTGTGTGTGTGTGTGTGTGTGTGTGTGTGTGTGTGTGTGTGTGTGTGTATGTTGCCAGCTCCTGCCTTATAGGTATCAACCAGGTCATAACCACCCTTCTGGATGGTTCTACAGTGTTTGACCCCATGCTGATCTCCCTTCACTGTGGTTAGCTGGTTGACTCTGACTAAAGCTACACAAGTGTGGGTGGGTGCGTGCCACTGGACAGGGCTGGCCTGGCCCATATGGAGGGCTGCTGAAAGTCCTGCTAAGGAAGCACCTCTGACGAGGCAATCCAATTACACAGTGCTGCAAAAATAACTCAGTGCTAGGAGTGGTGTCAGAGTGACGTATGCTGTTACCAGAGGAAGGGATCAAATATCCATCTTTTAACCCCGGGGCTGAAAGTACATGTGTGTGCATTAGTTCATCGCCCCTCACTCAGAAGAGGAGCTAATGGGGTGGGGGTAGAGGAATGCCATCCACAACATCTTATGTACCCCGTTCCCCTGGTGCCACTAAAGCACGCCTCCGATGTCTTAACTACAGACACACCGGATGCCCCAGTTCATTTTGAAGCACAGCGCTTCCTGTTATAAACTCATCAGAGATGGCTGAAGAAAACAAACAGAGAGGGAACAGAAGTAGGGAAAAGCAAAGTTAAGAGGTCTTGTGTCTCGCACAGGGGCATATCTTCTCTTCTTGCTTCTATCTGGATAAGCCCTGCTGTTCTTTTAGGACTGCCAAGTTACTGCCATTTGTCTGGCACTGCCCAGGCCTACACTTGCACCTCAGAAACTCTGTCCCTCCCAGGACACACAGGTAGCTGATCATCCTACTTCTCACAGGCCTGGGCCAGAGAAAAAAAGGTATACCTTTCCGATCCAAAATTATGCAAATTGGGATGACCTAAAAGATAATTTTATCCAACATGCAGAGGTCTGACTATCAGGAATAGGAACCCACAACCCATTGACACTGTGAATGTTGGGTCGGTCCTAAAGCTTCCTAGACAGGAAAATCTATCTGTTCTCTTCCATTAGCTTTTCAGATCAAGTTTGCTCATTTATTTATTTATTTATTTATTTATTTATTTATTGGTTTGTTGGTTGGCTTTCTTGAGACAGAGTCTTTCTACATAGCTCTGGTCTGTCTCAGGCAGGCCTCCGTCTCACAGAGACCCACCTGCCTCTGCACCCTGAGTGCTGGGATTAACGGCCTACTCCACCACCACTCCTTTGCATTTGAATGTGCCCTAAAGTCTTGCCACGCCTAGCCAGGGAGGGGAGGAGGCCCCCCCCACACACAGGGACCCATTTATATGTATCAAGGAGCCGGGCAGGGCTTTCAAAGTCATGTTTTGTTTTAAGAAAGCCCATTAAGCAACCTAGGGTGTCTTCCGGCTCCTAATCCTCCTGGTTCAGCCTCCTGTGTGCTGGGATTACTGTGTCACCACGGCCAGCTCAATCTACCTTTTGACCTCATCTATTTGTGTGGCTTCCCTCCCTCCCTTCTGTCACACACTGAGCTGCATTGGATTCCTGGACCTTTGGAGTCCTCCGTGTTCGCCTTGACAGCATCTGAGCCTCATTCTGAATTGCCCCTCCCAATTCATTCCTCATCCTAACCTCCTCTGACCTGTCCAAGCAGGAAGACACAGCATCAAGCTTAGCTTGCCATCCATCCCACCTCGGTTTTATTTGATTTGTTTATTTTTGAAAACTCAAATTGTCTCTAAACTCCTTGGCCTAATTACAAAGAAGCAAATCACTCTCAGTCCTTGGGTCTCTTTCCTTGGGCCCTAAGAGCACAATTCTGCCTCAGCTCAGGGGAGGGTGGGAGAAGGGGGGAGGGCCGGGGAGGGTGGGGGAGCTGCTAGTTGAAGATGGAGCAGAGAGGAAAGGGTGAAGCCATCGCCTCTGCCTTCCTCAGCAGGCTGCTTTTATGGAGTCTATTTCCAGTCTGTTTACCTGGCAAGGACCACGTGACCAACCCAGAAGGAAATGCTGACATCATTCTCTCTCTCTCTCTCTCTCTCTCTCTCTCTCTCTCTCTCTCTCTCTCTCTCTCCCCCTCCCTCCCTCCCTCCCACCCTCCCTCTCTCCCTCTGCTTCCCCCTCACACGTGTGCTTGCGGCCTGCCTCTCAGCCAGCATTCCCGTATCCTTGCTCCCAGCCATTGCCTGAGCGCCCCTCCCCCAACACTCATATATCTCTCCCACTTATTTCTGCCTTTCTCATGCCATGCTTGCCTTTGTTTTCCCTTTTCCTAGGCTGTCTCAGATAATATCCTGTGCATGCAGGCGCGCAGGCAGGCACGTGTGCGCGCACACATACACACGCTCACACACACACACACACACACACACACATACACGCAGGCTTTTTCCTTTTCCTTCTCCATCCAATCCTTCCTCTTTCAGTATCACTCAGGATCTGTGGCCATTGAGTGTTCAGTGTGTTTTTTTAAAAAATGCACTTCCTCTTTTTTCTGTATCTTTGAAATTTCTAAATTAAAGGGGGAAAAACAAACAAACCCTCTTAGCCCAGAGAAACCTTTCAGGTTAGGGCGGGGTGTGGAGGTGGAGTAGGGAGAGCAAGGCTGCTCCAACCAGCCACTCAATTTCCTGCTCCAGTGGCCTTCAAGATTTAGGGGTTGGGGGTTTGGTCAAACATGCCCTTTTTATTTATTTATGATCAGCCTTTTCTCTTCCTGGTTGCAGTCCTACAGTTTCATCATAGCTGTTGGCCAGGGGGTACCCTTACTTCCCCATAGCCAGGCTGTGCACCCCAGCAGTTCCTGACCATGCGTGGAAGCAGCCGCGGACTTCTCTGCCAGTTCTTGCTCAGTGAGGGTATAAAGAGTCTTCTTGGCAGCCTTGCAGCCAGGAACTGCACAAGCTGGAAAGCCATGACAGCAGCAAGGCTTGCCATGGTCAATGCAGGTGCCTCCTGCCTGTTCAAAGGGCTATTTGTAAGGGGAACTGTGCGGCAGGGCTGTGGGGTCCAGCTGCTCGGGAGAGCCTTCTTGGTGCACATGGGCGCAGTGCCAACGCATGCAATGTGGAGGAAATGTTTAATAAAGACGTGGGAGCCTCGGTCTGTTTATTTATTCTCACCAAAAGGTAGACATAGGGTGCCCCTGGAAATTGCTTTGAAGGCAGACAGCAAGGTATGGAGCCCCAGCCAGGGGATCAAAGGAAACTCCCTGGCCAAAGGGGGCAGAAATCACATCTTCCTACTTCACTCCCTCCCTTCCCTCTGCCCTAGCTTGTCATCTGGGCTTGCCTACCTTTTATTCTGGGGGCAAGGGGGGGGGGGTTAAAAAAGAGGCATGGAAAGGTCACACCAGAGCGAGGCTATTAAGAAGTCATTAGTTAGGTGTGAACTCATCATCCCCAACGCTTGTAAAGGTGAGACTCTACTGGGAGAACCTAGTGCACTGATGGGTGTGTTTACTGCTGTGCAATACGGAAAGTCTCACCTACATACAGCCTCCCGTAGATCAATCCCAGGTGAGACCTTGAACGCTACAAGAGTAGTCCCCAATGGTTGGCTGTATCTCTGATTCCTGAAAGATACTTGCAGTACTGTGCAATAGTGAAGGTGCTGTTAGCCCATTAGGGAGGAGAGTTCAGACACTGTAAGGTCGCCTTTCAGAAACCGCGGACTCAGGCACAAAGCGGGGAGTGAAGTTCAGTGTGGAAAGGACTGAGTCACAGATGCATCTCTCACAGGTTCACCAACACCCAAACCTTCTTTGCACATGCCAGGAATCTAGAACTTTCGATAGGTTTTACGTATTTGGTGCCATACCTAATTTTAAACCTCTGAATGTTATAGGCCACCCGCTTGTCTTTGTGCATTGTGTAGCAGACAACTAAGCCCTGTTGACTGAATAATTTGAGGGGTCCTGAGCCCAAATACAATAGTATTCAGGGGGTCTCGATGTTACCTTCATTCTTTCAATGAAGTTTCCTACTCTGGGCCCTCAGTTGTGGGTCTGAGACACCTGTGTCAGTGGACCCCAGCATGTCCAATCTTCAACCATCTCTTCAAACAAAAGGTAGAAGACAGTCATGGCTACCCATGGTGGTGGTGAGGAAGGCGGGGAGGAGAAAGAACAGGAGCAGGGAAGCGGGGGGTGGGGGCCGGGGGTGTTAGATTTTTTTTTATGGCACCTCTCAGCTTTGGAATGGTCTGGGGTACCACTGTGCTCAGGTTCACTTCCTCCCGCCAGCTCTTCCCAGCCTTTTGACTGTGGTAGCATGGGGAATGCCCTTGCATTCGTGAATAGATCCGGCATGCGTGTTACGAGCTGCTCCACCTGCTTCCTAGCAGATAGACGCCATATGGAGTATACATTGTGCATGTCTCCACAAATGCCCACGCTGCTAATTGGTACTCAGGGATGCAGCCATGGTGAAGAGGGGGATAATGATAATGATAATGACAACGACGACAGCGATGATGACCACACCGATTGCAAATAATGACTCCAGTCCTGAGCATAAAGAGATGCTTAGCACAGATGGGAGGAATGGGTGAATGAACGTGGCTTGGGAATTCCATCGACTGCTTCACTAAGATCTGGTTCTTCATTATTTTACAAGTGTCGTCATACTATTATGACTTACTTCACACACACACACACACACACACACACACACACACACACACACACACATGCACGCGCTCTTGGAGGTGAACAGATGGCCCAGTGGGTAAAGTACTTGCTCTGCAGGGAGGAGGACATGAGCTCATATCCCAGTGCCTACCTAAAAAGCCATATAAGGTAGATGAACCTACAACTCCATCACTGGGGATAAAAGAGCCATCAAGCCGGTCAGTCTGGCCAAAACAGTCATCTCCAGGATAAGTGAGAGCACCTGTGTAAGAAATAAGGTGGAGCTCAAGAGAGGGAGACCTCTGGCCTCCGTGTGTGTATATGCATGGGCAAACATACCTGCACACACCTGAGCACATACATGCATATACCACATGCATACACCCACCCCAAACAATTCTCATGTTAAAACAAAATAGAAAAACAAAACAGAATCTCAACTTTTGTTGGGCAATGTGGCCTGGGCAGAAACAGTTGACCAGGGTAGGTTGGCAAGTCCTTTTTCTTTTCTTTTCTTTCTTTTCTTTCTTTCTTTCTTTCTTTCATTCTTTCTTTTTCTGAGACAGGGTTTCTCTGTATAACAGCTCTAGCTGTCCTGGAACTCATTCTGTAGACCAGGCTGGCCTTGAACTCACAGAGATCTGCCTGCCTCTGCCTCCCAAGTGCTGGGATTAAAGGCGTGCGCCACCAGTAATTCCTTTTTTATCATAAGTAAAAACTGAAAGGTAAGCTTTGTTTACACATTCAGGAGTTCTCTTCCTTTCCCTCTCTCCTCTCTACCACTCTCCTCTCTCAAGATAAATGGCCAGGATAGAGAGACAATGCTGATAACTCGGGCCAAGTGCAGGTTCCAGCTAAAAGCACTTGCAGAAGTGCACAAGCCAGAGATAGGTGTGTCATCGGTGATGTACAAAATGCAACCAAATAAAGCAACTACAAAACACAGAGGAAAGTAGATCATTGCAAGAAAGAATTACCCAAGAACACCTTGAATCTATCCTTCCTCCCTTCTTTCATGTGTGTGTGGGGACGGGGGGGGGGGGGGGGGACGGGGGGCCCGGATGGGGAGTGATTGTACATATGCCATAGCTCTACCACTGTTCCTCAGGATTGGTAGCAAGCATCCTTACCCACTGAGCCATCTCAAAGCCTTCAGTATCTTTAACAAAACAAACAAACAAACAAATATAAAGATAAAATGAAACAAAAACTGAGAGTGGAAAAATCACCCACTCTTGGCATTTAGTCCCAATGCTGCCCTGAGACCCAGGTGGCCTCCCACTCTTAGTGGCTTCATCTTTGTAGTGTACTTTTTCCTTGTAATGCGGAGAGAACAGTACACCGTACCCCACCGGGTTGGTTTAGGAATAAATGAGATGGTAAATAGAAAGCGTCTAACGCAATGCCTGGCGCATGGCAGGTGATTGGCAGTGATTAATACTGTTCTGGTATCCTGACCGGTTGGCACCACAGGGTTGGACTGTGAAGGCCAATGACTGACTACATAGAGGGACCAAAGCAAAGATGAGATTTTTTAAAAAGGTATTATTTGACTCTGGGCTAAATCTGGTAGTTTTGGGGAAATGTGGCAATAAGGTAAAGATATATAATCAAAGACAAACTTTCTCTTCATATGGGCACCTGGTAGCTGTAGAGTTTTCAAAACATGAGGCACACAAGTACATGCCTGGCAGACATCTTTAGGAAAGATAGCAAGATTGAATAGCGTTAAATGATGTGACCGTTCTTAAAACACTTGGATTTGCAAAGAGAAAGGACGTGGAAATCCAAGGGACAACCATAAAAAATACTATCACCATTGTCACTAGCAACAGACGCCCTCCTGAGACATAACTTTTTAGTTGTTTACGTTCTTTTTTTTTTCCTTTATTAATTTATTCTTGGTTTACGTTCTTTTAATACAGGCTCTTCATGTAACCCAGGCTTGACTTGAATTTGTTATATAGCCAAAAATGGCCCTGGCCTCCTGATCTTCTGTCTCTGCCTCTGGAGCATGGACATTACAGGTACGCGCCATCACGCCTGGTTTATTCCTGGGGTGGGGAATGCAGGGCTTCAAGCTTGCTAAGCAAGCAATCTGTCCAGTGAGTCAAATCCTCACCCCTTCCATCCTAAGCCAGAACAGAATTTCTTTTTCTTTTTCTTTTTTTTTAAAAAGATTTATTTATTTATTATGTATACAGTGCACATCAGATCACATTATAGATGGTTGTGAGCCACCATGTGGTTGCTGGGAATTGAACTCATGACCTCTGGAAGAGCAGTCAGTGCTCTTAACCGCTGAGCCATCTCTCCAGCCCCCAGAACAGAATTTCTAACAACAAAGATAGGTATCTTTCGCTTTAGCTCACTTCAGTTATTTCTTTCCTCTTGTTTCCCTTTTTCTGTCTTTGGGTGATAGAGAGGCCTGGGCACCAGTCCTGTTGGGAGCTCTAGGAAGGGGTTCGCAACAGGATCCAGAAGCATGAACGACTCCCCCACCGACACACTCGCTCATATTAAAGACGTGCTCCTATGACCAGTCTCTCTAAGCATATTTGAATGACAGCGATCAAACCCACAAATGGCAAACATGTCAGATCCATTGGTCAGGATTCAGAAGCTCCTTTGAGGGGACCAACCAATATTTCTTTCTCTCAAAGCGGGAGGTCAGTGTCTTCCCTCCGCTGTAAGGACTCTGGGGAGGGGAGGAGGATCTCTTCGTTGGAGGACAAATACCCCTGGACATCTAATGCCCATCTTCAAATTTTCAGGATTTATTGACAAAGATGTTGGGTGGATGGAGCAGGTTCAAGCACCTTGCTAAATAAAACACAGGATACATTTATCATGCCCTCTCAATCTACTAAAATCTTGTTACTCTTTCATGGAAGGAAATGGATCAGCTTGACAGGACTTGCTCTGTCTGTCAAGCAATCTAAGTCCCTAACACTGTATTCACTACAGATTATTCTAGAAATGCTGATTTAGCGATATCGTCTGCACCCCCACCATATAACATTGCAAGTTTAGGACATGACACACTTCCCTTTTCCATTTAAAAATAGACGCATGAATCCTGCTCTCTTTATCTTTCCAATTTTCTTAAAAGTAAAGTGCCTTTCCCCTGACTTTATCAGATTCTCTCATAATCAATGTTGCCCTGAAAAGAAAAAAGAAAAGAAAAAGAAAAAAAGAAAAAACAACACTATTTTTAAAAGGGGGGCTTTTAGTGTTGAGTTGATCCTGCAAAAAACCTATGAGGAAGCAAATGGCCAAGGCACATGACCTCTACCTTGACAAGCCCATTTCCAGATATTGTCCATGCACTTAGCATCTCTGAAGAGGTTTTGGAAATGAATGGGTTCAAGGCCGGAGACAGGTATAGTGAATTTTCAGATTGTGTCAGTTTTGTAAATGTCATGGCCAAAGCCATGATTTTCCAGAAACATTGCAAACCTACTAAGGAAGCAAATGAGAAAAATATATGAACGACCTCTGTGCTTCTAGCTCTTACCGTAAATTATAGTAGCCCCAGGGGCTACAAACTTCCTGAAATCTCCGAGCTTAATAAAAATTCAACATTTTCAGAATACACACGGCGTGGACACAACTTCAAAATCATAAAAGGCCCAACTCTGTGAAGATTGCGATGGGAGCCCAAAGGTGATACCATCAAAATTAATTTTCTGGTGTCTTGGGCACTTCTCTTGATCTTAAGGGTTTGGGGACTTCCCCTTTAAGGAAGAAAGCTACTCGTTCAAGGGCTCAGGAACAAGCAAGCATGGTAGCAGATGCCTGAAATCTTGCTGCTGGGAGGCTGAAACAGGATCAGCAGGAGTGAGGCCAGTGTTGGCTTCATGGTAAGTTTCCCGCTAGGCTGGCCTATGTGGCAAACACCTGTCTTTTTTAAAGAAAAAAAATTTTTTTAATTTTTTTTTTTTAAGTTTAAAAAGAAGGAGGAGAAAAAAAAAACCAAAGAGTTGGGAAATATACCTGTAAAATGTGTGCATTTGTAATCCTAGCACTTGGGTGCTGGTAGGGCCGATCTCCATGGATTCTCAGCTAGCCTGGTCTACTTTGCAAACTCTAGGCCAGTGAATGTCTTTCCCCTTCCCTCCTTGAACTTCTGATCTTCTCTAGTGCTGGGATTTTCAGGTGTGTTTGCCATGCTTGGTCTGCACCGTGCCAGGGCTTTGTCCATGCTAGGGAACCGCTTAACAGACCGAGCGACACAGCCAGCCCCTCTCCCATCTGTCTGACTGTTTGTTTGCTTTTCTCTCTTTCTGCTTCGTGACAGTGACATCTCTTAGCTCCTAAAGTTGCTGTCATGAAACACACGACCATAAGCAATTTGGGGGAGGGAAAGGGTTTACTTCACCACTCACATTCCCATGTAACCTTTCATCACTGAAAAGTGATCAGGGCAGGAACTCAAATAGGGCAGGAACCTGGAGGCAGGAGCTGATGCCGAGGCCATGGAGGGTGCTGCTTACTGGCTTGCTGCTCCTCATAGTTTACTCAGTCCGCTTTCTTATAGAACCCAGCACTGCTGGGCCAGGGAGATACCACCCACAATAGGCTTGGGCCTCCCACTTCAGTCAGTAATTAAGAAAATGGTCTGCAGGCTCACCTATGGCCCCATCTCTGGAGGCATTTTTTTTTTTCCAATTGAGGTACCCTCCTCCCAGATGACTGTCGCTTGTGTCAAGTTGACATAAAACTAGCCAGCACAGAACGTGTGCTCGATTCTCTCTCTTACTAAACCACAGATCTAGGGTGTTGCTCAGTGGTACAGCACCTGCTCTGCATGCACTAAGCCCCAAGTTTGAACCCCAACAGCATAAACAACAGTTGCCTGATGCTACTGCCTCTTCCATTTGCGATCCTCTTATTCATTGCCCAACTCGGAAAGAACTTTTTCTTTATTGTTTAATTTTTGGTGCTGTCAGATTCTTGCACGCGTGGAGATATGCGCTCTCTGGCTAAGCCACAGCTCCAGTTTAAACGACTCAGCTAAGCATGTTCTGGATCTAGCCGTCTTGAACCCCCTCCAGTGCGGGTGACGGCTCTGACCATTCAAGAAGGATGGTTGCTATTTTGAGTCTACGTTGATGCTCTTGGTCATCTTCTGAGGCCACCCAGAACAAGTTTAATTTCCTGACTCTTTTCCTATCTCTGATGTTTCTGAGTGGGGTAAATGCCACTTCCTTCTAGTGTTGGTCATGTGACTGGGCTCTAGGATCCTTTGCCTTCTTGCTTCCTCTTTGACTCTCAGAAAGTTGCCATTCAAGATAAAGTGTAAATCCCGAGATGGGGGGGGAGGGGGGAGGGGGGAGGGGAGAGGGAGGGGGGGGCTTCGGGGTGGGGATGGGGGGTGCTTTAATTCTAGCACTCAGGAGGTAGTGGCAGGCAGATTTGTGAGTTCAAGGCCAGCCTGGTCTACAGAGTGAGTTCCAGGACAGCCAAGGCTACACAGAGGAAACCCTGTCACAAACAAATAAACAAAACCAAAAAGGCTAAGTGTAAATCATGAGGTTTCTGTGACGACATTGGGAGAGTAAATGGCACCGGCATTTTACTCGCTTAAACCTCATGGGGAGCAGCTTGTGGGGTGTAAGGCAAGGAGCGCCTCCCAAACAGTGACCTGGGAAGCTTTAGTTTGTCCACTGAGCATTTGGATCTGTTTTAAGAGAGGACTCTTACAATGACACGGAAGACACTCTGAGCTTGGACTTCCAGCCTCCAGACCATGAGGAAGAGATCTCTGATGCTCAAGCCGCACCACCTGTGATGTTTGCAGCAGCCTCTGCTGAGATATTTAAATAGACCCAGAGTCTTAGGCCTTACTTCATATTTGCTAAACCTGAAACTCTGGAGAAGCACTACAAATGTGCACATTAAGACTATGTCAGCCGGGCGTGGTGGCTCACGCCTTTGATCCCAGCACTCGGGAGGCAGAGGCAGGTGGATCGCTGTGAGTTCGAGGCCAGCCTGGTCTACAAAGTGAGTCTAGGACAGCCAAGGCTACACAGAGAAACCCTGTCTCAAAAAACAAAACAAAACAAAACAACAACAACAACAACAACAAAAAAGACTATGTCAGCTTTCAGTGCCTGAAACAGGACAGCTTTACTGGTGGTCTGTGGTCATGGCAAAATCAGACATAATAAGGGTTTTTATGGGCTTAGTTGTATGAGAACCCCTGTGATGACACAAACATATCAGTAAGATGTGATCTTTCTTTCTACATCCTAGCCTTTCCATCGGTAACATACCTAAGTGATGTCCTGATACAGAAGACAGAATGGGTGAGCACCTGTGAAAGGATGTGGCTACTATGGGCCAAGTAACTTGAAAAAATATATTTATTTTATTTTTTGTTGGTCATGGTGCACGGCTTTATTCCCAGCACTTGGGAGGCAGAGGCAGGAGGATTTCTATGAGTTTGAGGCCAGCCTGGAATATAGAGTGAGTTCTAGGACAGCCAGGGTTACACAGAAACCCTGTCCTGAAAAACAAACAAACAAAAAGAAGCTGTCATCTTGCGCCCATTTTGTCTTACAAGGTCATATTGGAGTCCTTCCTCAGAAGCAATCTCGCCTTCTGAGTGGAGTTCAGCAGGCACCTTTCCAGGCAGCCACTCTGAGTGCGGACCTATAGCTGTGATGAGTGTTCCAGACCTTTCTACTGCTTTTCCACGTTGTCATCCAACCCAGCCAGCAGCTTCCGCTTTCAATCTTCTTGCTGATGCTTGATTGCAGAAGCACTAAGAATCCTATTTTATACCCTGTGAGTTACTTTACAGATGCACAGTGGGTAGTTTTGTGATGCCAGAATTTCTAGATTGGGGCTAGAACCACACACACGTTCAAACCTGGAGTCCTCACAAGCAGCATTTAGGATAATTTTAATTGAAAACCTTTATTGAGATAACTGACAAGAAGATCTGCAATTAGGACACAAAAGTTCATCCTCTAAGGTGTGACAGTGTTTGACTTTGAAATCTAGTGTATGTCTGTGCAGCCTGTTAAGATCTGCGCCCAGGGCTAGGTCCCGTCCAAATACAGAAGCTGAATAATGAACCGTGTCTTCCTGCTTCCGGCTCTTTCCAGCTAGACTCTGGTCCTGCACCCTGATCATGGATCCTGAGGAATATGACGTCCCTTTCAGCATCTCAGTTGTGTCAAGGCTCTCTAATCACTGTCAGCCTGGATACTGCAACAGAAGGAAGAAGGATAGCCTTTGTTTGTTTGCCTGTTTGTTTGTTTTCTGAGACAGGGTTTGTCTGTGTAGCCTTGGCTGTCCTGGACTCATTTTGTAGACCAGGCTGGCCTCGAACTCATAGCGATCCATCTGCCTCTGCCTCCTGAGTGCTGGGATTAAAGGCCTGCACCACCGTGTCCACCATGTCCGGCTGGAACAAGGAACTACTATTGATAATTCTGCCCTTGTCTCAGCTTCCCTGGTCTTCTGAGTCTATGCATTTGATTGTCTTGAACTTCTAAAACCCACCTGATAATGGTTTGAACCTCATTGGTTACATGAATTCACACCCCAATAGTATTATAACCTGCCATGCCTACCTGGTCCCCAAAGCTCTGCTTGAGCTTGGCTTTCTAACTCTCATTTTGTCCGAGGAATTCTTCACTTGTTCTTCTCCATACCTCAATTTTACATATAAGAAAAATATAATATATAATATGATATAGATATAGATATCTTTCTTATATTCTAGGCTATATATAATGGTGATGTGAATACAGGTTATAAGATGAAATGAAAATCTGTCTTCATTTTAAAGGGTTTGGAATCCCCTATAATTTGAAATATTCCCTTGGGCTAGGAAGATGAAGCAGAGGGTAAGAGCATTTGCTGTGCAAGCACAATGATCTGAGTTCAAATCCCTGGCACTTGTATTAAAAAGTTGAGCATGGCTGCATGTATACCTGTTACCCCAGTGTTGTTGGGAGTAGAGAAAAGAGGGTCGTTGCACTCCAGGTTCAGTTTGAGACCTTGTCTCAATAAAGTAGGCAGAGAGTGATCAAGCAGGACACTCAGTGTCCTTCCCTGGCCACCACACACATGCATGTATCTTTGAACCATATGAAAACTCAGGATGTATTAGAATTTGGAGACCCCATTCTTTACTACTGAAAAGAGCTCAAAGTAACAAGAACAAAATAATCTCAAGAAAGAGGATGTGGGTGTGCCACTTGCTAATAGAGTCCCATAACATTCTAATCTGTCATCCTGTTTTTTTTCTTCCCAAGACAGGGTTTCCTTGTATAGCCTTGGCTGTCTTGGACTTGCTTTGTAGACCAGGCTGGCCTCAAACTCACAGAGATCCACCTGCCTCTGTCTCCCATGTGCTGGGATTAAAAGTACATTATTAAAGGCGTGCACCTTTATATGTACCTAATATTATTAAAGGCATGCATTACCATGCTTGGCTTCAGGAACAACTTTAAGTCCCTGATATTCCTGCCTCCAGCTCCTGAGTGCTAAAAATTCCAGGTACGCGCCACCACATCTAGCTTATATGATGACCAGGCTTCAAGTATGCTAGGTAAGTACTCTACTGACCAAACTGTGTCCCCCAGCCCGCTACACTTACCTTTTGCTGAGGAGAAATCAAACAAAAGACATCTAGTGCAAACCACACTGGTGACCACGTTGTAGTCAAACTGTGAGTGCAGGAGCTGCACTAACCACTGAACACCCAGGGCCTAGCATGAATCAGGGCAGGCATCTGACAGCAGAAAGCCCTGCCTCCAGATTCATCTCTAGATAAGGTGAGCATACCAGCAGGGCTTTCATTTTTCAGACACGAAGCCCAAGGCCCCATGTTGCCCCGGGAGATGGGCACGCAGTGATACTGAGTGTTTTCTTAATGACTGCAAGGTTTGGAGATCTTCCTCATCAGCGTCTAAGTCTGGGGAAGTGTCTCCAGGATACAAAAATGAACAAATAAGTCCTTAACACAAGCTGTGCTTGCTCTGTGCCTTGGTGGTCCCAACCGTTACCTCCAGCCTTCATCCCTTCCCAGATCCCACATGCAGTGCACACAGATGTGCTGTACCTTTTGTGCTGGGAATCCTAGCCTCCTTCCCATCAACAGGACCCTGAAACATCTCCAACCCCTCCCCCACTCCTCAGGCTGCTTACTCCATCCTTGCTCTGCAGCCTCCAAGTTTATTGTAATAACTCTGCCAAGCAATGGTTGTATCTGGTCAAGGGTGATGGCCCAATGAGTTAGTGAGCGTTCTTTGCAAGCATGGGGATGTGAGTTAGGATCCCCAGAACCTATGGCAAAAAAAAAAAAAAAAAGGTGAATGTGGCCATGCATGCCTGTACGCACAGTGATGGGAAGGCAGGGCTAGTTTGATTGGGAGAATTTGCTGCCCAGCCAGCCTGGCTGAAAAACAGCAAGTTTTGGGTTTAGTGAGAGACACTGTCTTAAAAGAATATGGTATAGTGATAGAGGAGGGTACCCAACATCCCCCTCTGCCCTCTTATGTCTATCCCTTCATGGGTATGCACTCACATACATACAATAAAACATTAAATTAAAATAATAATGTTTATGGCTATTTGTCTATTTGATCATTTTTCTTATGATGCAGAAAGTAGTGTGGGCTTGGGGTACTTTTTTTTTTTTAAGTGTATGCACATGTACACATGAACACACATATTCACATGTTCATAGAAATGTCTGTATGCACACATGGACACACATATGTGTACTGTGTGTTTGGCCAGTGCTGTCACAAAACATGTATTCAATAAATATGTATAGAAGGGATGAATTAAGGGGGAAATGGAAGAAGGGTTCAGAGGAAGTTAAGGAAATGGTCAAGATCCCCCACCAGGCAGACAGCAATGCCAGGCGCTGTATAAAGGACATTAGGAACAGGGTTTTGTTGGCAGAAACCTGCCATCCCAGGACTCATGAAGGAAGATTGCAAATTGGAGGCCAGCCTGGACTACTAAAAGACAAAGACACTGGCCAGTCCTCCTGGAGAGCCTGCCTCCTGGAGACCTACAAAGGAGCCAGCAAAGGCCTTCAGTGGCACTGGGGTGACTCTGAATACTCTCCTTGGCAGAACCGCAGGGAATCCCTTTCTTGGATCCAGTTGGTGATGTGCCTCCCTGGAAGGCCAGCATACAGTGCCACATTGCAGGGCCGGCCAACACCAGACTGAGGAAGGGTGCGCCAAAAGCTCCTGACATCCCAGACTCCTGGCCTAGCTAAGCTCTCTCATCCTAACTAGTCGTGTTGGAGGCCCAGAAACATGGCCTTATGGCTTTTGATAATTGTTGATAATAATCCTGAATAGTCAGCCTTAGTTGTTAGTGACTTGCTTCCATCTATTGGACGAGCCTCATTGCTCAGGAGGATTTTGCGGATATGGGTCCTCATTTTAAAATGATGTTTGGAAAGTGTCACTTAAGTCTCAAGACACTGTCTAACGGTCATTGAGATGACCGTAGCTGAAAATGCTATGGATTTCTGTGAGGACTTCCCGAGGTTCCAGAGTTGACGTTGAAGAGCACAGATGTCTTCCACTCTCCACCCACCATAGCAACCCAATACACCCAGTCTTTTAAGATATCCACTAAGACATTCAACACATATCCTTAACTCTTAGCCACTCACAAAACTGCCTCTGTGCATATTAAAGCTATTCAACCCAAGCATGCTGAAGTTTACTGGTGAACATGGGAGTGTAGCACATTGAAATCAGAGTCAAAAATATATGATGAAGAAAGTATCTCTTATAAGACAGGGTCTCATGGAATCCAGCCTTGTCTTAAACTTACTATGACCCAAGGGTTACTTTGATCTTCTCATTCCGGTTTTTACTTCCTGGGTGTAAGGATTACAGGTGTGGACCACCATGTCTGTTTGGGTGGCGGTGGGGATCGAACCCAGGCTTCCTGGTATGCAAGCTAGGCATTATATCTACTGAGCTATATCTCAGCCCCGGAAAGTATCATATAAATAGGTAAGTTTGAATTAAGGACCCCAATGGCCAGATGAGAAGGGTTAAGTCACTTAGCAATGTGTCAGAGGATGCAGACTAGGTTAGAGCCAAACAATGTTTAGACCCAGCTCTCTGATATTCTGTATTGACTGAAGAAGCATCATATTCTCTCTCTCTCCCTCTCCCTCTCCCTCTCTCTCTCCCTCTCCCTCTCCCTCTCTCTCTCTGTCTCTTACACACACACACACACACACACACACACACACACACACACAGACACACACACACACACCGAAGTTTTATATCATATAGCCCCAACTCTCTGAAGAAACCATCAGTCTTACTAAAACAATAGCCTGTTTAAACTTAGAGCAGGCTAGTCTGGCCCAGACTCGCCCCCACCCCCCAAGCCACCCCACCCCTCAGAAAACAGAGTATTGTTTCCATCCAACCTTGCACTGAAAGGAAGCCTCTCATCTGGCAATGACCTCGTGAGACAACTTTGGGGAGAGCAAAGAGCAGAGAAGAGAAAGGCCCTGTTCTCACTGCAAACAGGAAAAGGAAAGAGAAAAAAACAAGCCGTCTCCCCACAAGGTTTTGCTGGGCTGACTCTGAACTGTTCCGGTACATTCCATCAAATGGATGCCTTCATAGAGTCAAGCCAAGCGCGAACGCCGTGTCTGGGACTCCCACTCCAGGGACACAAACGTGGGCCAATGGCACACACACGCTCCTGCACGCACGCACCCTGGGAGAGCACTTATATGGGCTTCATAAGGCTAAGTAATAAACACTTTGTCTTCACCCTGCTATTTATGGGTTGCTTGGGGCATCCTGCTCTCCCCACTGCCTTCACCTGAACAGACGGCTCCCGCAGACTGGGAATTTAATGGGGACAACAGTAAATCTGTGAGGCTTTGTGTACCCTCTCGCTCCTGCTTCCCTGGCCACCCTGTTCTTTGCAGAGAAAGGCTGACCTGCAGCTATCCATCCGCTTAGTTTCAGGCTCCCTTCCTGCAGGTTAAAGCCCTCCTCCTTTGTCCTTGGGCCCTTCTTGTCTTCTTCCTTCCTCTCAGACATCTCTCTAGGACATCTCTCTAAGATATCCCTTTCCTATTTTGCCACTTGCAGGCATCTCCTTTCCGTAGGCAGCGATGGAATGAACAACTCCTAATGAGACCAAACTCAGAAAGCTCCCAGCCGCCTCTTACCTGAGAGGCTCTTGGTTGGGGGGCGGGTGCGCGCGGGGGTGGGGGTGGGGGGGTGGGGTGGGGGTGGAGTGGGGTGGGGGAGGGGGCGGGGCGGATGGGGAACTGTACGCATGCGCATACAGACTCAAGGCCTACCTGGCACTCACTTCCCAAGTTCACTTAAAAGTCTCGTGCTTCCCCTTGCGCATTGGGACTGGGGAACCAGGAGGGACCAGTGTTCATCTGGAAGCCAGAAGTGTACCCCGGCCAGCAGATGTCAGACAGTTGCAGAAGAAGATGCTGGGAGAGTGTAGTGGATGCACAGCCACAGCCGGTCACCTTGAAGAGTTTTGGGGAGCCCCTTTTCTACTCGGCTTCTTCTGGGGATTCTCAGCGCTCTTGGGGGCTGACAGGTCTGGTGAGAGGAGATGGCGTTACAGTTGCAGCCTGTCCACGGGCACGCCATCACGCCTGTCCACGGGCACGCCATCACGCCTGTCCTCGTCTCTCAGCCTCATCTTCATCTTGGGCCAAGTGGTTGGGTTTGTCTCTTGAAAACAGACAAGACAGAAAAAAGGGCGCGTTAACTTTGGCTCTCCCCACTGAACAAAGCTCACCATTGCAGTTCCGATTAAATACAGGACATTATCTCACTGTAATGCCCTCCTGGCCGCGTTCCCAGGAAAATTCTAACTAATCATAAAAATAGAAAGAAAAACGCAACCTAAATTCCATCCCTCGTCTTAAATGAGTGATGTGTTCACTTTTATTTATTTTTCTGGAAGCGAGGCGGGAAAAGAAAATGAATTTCAGGGCTTAGACAAACAAGCTACTAGCGGTACTAAGGGTAGCTGAGCGGGGTGCTGCAGACAGCTCTGTGCTAGCAGATGGAGCCAGCATGGCATGGGTGCATCCTGGCTGCAAACTTGGGGAAAATTTCCTGGAGCATCTGGCAGAGTAATGCCAAAATAGGGTAGAGGTCAGACAGAGGTGTGGGGCTGAATGTAGACACACACACACACACACACACACACACACACACACACACACTCACACACACACACACACACACACACGTGCACCCGAGGATACGCTAACATAGGTACACATCACACACAGTAGGTACTCAGGAGCTGTCTTAGGGCACCTGCAGGTACCTGTCCAATCCCCCTAGTGACCTCTGACCTTCCTCTTAGACTATTCTTTCTGGCTACATGGGAATCATTTCTATGCTACCTCCTTAGGAGACCCCTTTAGAGACCAAACAAGGGGTCTGGGGTGTAGCTCAGTTGCTAGAGTCCTTGCCTAGGGTACCCGCAGCCCCAGGTCCAATCCCAGGTGTGGCATACACAGGTGTGGTGACGTGCCCCTGTAATCCCAGCACTAGGGAGATAGAGGCAGCAGAGTCACAAGTTCCATGTTACCTTTGGCTACATAGCAATAAGAGCAAGTGTTGTACTAGCTTGGGATACCATTAAAAGAAAGAAGAAAGACAGACAGAACAAATAGAAGCCTGCTCTAAGAACTCATAGGCCAGCTCCAGGCCAGGTGTGGACATTCTAAACTGGTCCTTCATTGGAGCCATGTGACCGTAATTAATACAAAAATTGCATAGTTGGTTAACTTGCTGGCTGCTCATTGTGTTACCTCGTTTGTATCAGAGTAAGTGTTCAGTAAATACCTGCCCGAAAGGAGGGCTGATGGTCTGCCCTCCTAAGCATGGCAGAGTATGTGATTTCAGCAAGACCCAGACTTAGCAGCAACCAAGAGCTGTCCACTGACATCATGGTGGGGCCACAAGACTGAGTACCGAGCTCCTCCTGGCTCTGTTTTCTCTTTCCCTCTAAGAAGTGTTTGCAAGGTAAACCACAGGAATGGTCCAAACCCTTAAACCCAGCTTCTGATGATGCCTCTTCTAACGTTCATGGATGCAAAGAAAGTCAAGGACACGCCCTCATGCCGCCTCCCTCTCTTGGAACCATTAACATCGCAACCTTCCCCCACCGTAGCTCCAGCCCTTGAAATGGGCACTGCCACTTGATAGCCAAGTCCTAGCTGGGCTAATTAAGCATACTGAGCTAATAACCTTCCATTTTGGGACCAGTATTATTCATAATTTAATGTATTGTTGCTGAAACATCAACCTTTCGACAACTGGCATGTTGCCCACAGCAGCCCAAGTGCTGACCGTCTTTCAGTAAAATGAGTATTATTGTTAAAACAGGTATAAATCATTCATGGCTTCAGCTTTTGTGTCAGACCCTACGTGAAAATAAGCAGTGAGCTGGGTAATTTATTTACCTTTTGGTGATTATTTTTTATGATTTTATGATCATATTCAATGATTCATAAATACTGGCCAGGTGCCATTTTGTAATCATTTTACATTTTAACTATTGGCGAGGTGGTTCTGCTTTTCATCTTTAAAATGTTCAGGATTGATGCTCAGCAACTTAATCCAGACACCGAGGCGATTTTATTGGACTGAAGGGGGCGGGGTATAACAAAGTGTCCAGGCCCCTTCATTGGAACAAACCCCTTTCAACAGGGCCATTTGGAGTGTCCAACTTGTTATAGAACACTGCACTTGGGGCGACAAAGTTTCTTTGAAGTTTAACACGCAGAGGGGGCCTTGAAATTGGAATAAGAGCCCAGGAGGGGAAAAAAAAAACCAGTTAACAAGCTTCTGGTTGGGAAGACGACGGGAAGGAGCTGTACAGTTGGAGGGGGACTGGAAATGTTGGCCCTTGGCCAAGAAGGCCGCTTGACTCTAGCCCTACTCCCAGCACCTGGTTGGGGAATGTGATTACAGTCCCCTGCGGATCTGGAAACTTCTGTATTGCTCTCCTGCCTGTTTCTGCTGCCTGTGTCAGCTCTGGGCTCCCCCTAAAAAAAAAAAAAAAAAAAGGTTCCAGAAAAGTAGTCTCCCCCTCCCTGCCCCCACCTTACCCTGCCCCCATGACCGCAAGCCCCAGCTGGAGGCTGAAAATTAGTTTTGTCTCAGAAGAATCTCATCCCTTTGCAAACGTGTCCAGCACTCTGTCACTTTCGTAAGATGAGGAAAATGGAGTTCCTGGGAATGTGTGAGTAGCAGAAGCCAAAGGGAGGATGGTGGGAGGAGTCGGGCTGGAAAAGGCAGAAAATATGACATCATGTTCAGTCTCTTCCTCGAGACGGGAGCACTACCTGCGACTGAACTTGCTTCTAGAACCTCATCCCCTGTCAGGCATGTTGGCCCAGTGTGTCCTCAGTCAAACAAGGCTGGCAGCTTTGCCCAAACATAGATGCTGAGATCTTGAGGCACGGCCATGGGTATGTGTTCTCAACAAGCTCCCACAGCCACAGAGAAGCCCAGGCAGGAAGAGAAGAATGGGTCATAGTGCCTTCTGGGATGCTTGGGACAGAGAAGGCCCTGGCACACTTCTTCTCCTCTCCTCTTCCTCCTTCTTCCCCTCCTCATTCTCCTCTTTCTCCTCCTCCTCCTTCTCCTCTTCTTCCTCCTCCCCCTCCTCCTCTTCCCCACTTAAACCTTTCATGACCCTGTCCAGTTGCACTCTGGCTTTTAGGTTTTACGGGACAACTTCCAGGGGTTGTCTCTCCCCTTCCACTTTGAGGCAGGGTCATACAGTTCAGACTAGCTGGCCTGCAAGCTTCTGGATAGTTCTCTGCCCAATCCCATCCTGTCAGAGGAGCACTGGGGCTACAGATGTACAGTGCTGCAGCTGGTGTTTTACCTGGATACTGGGGATCAAACTCAGGTTACCTGGTTTGTTCTCGCCCTTAGCCTTGCTAAGCCATCTCCTCGGCCCATCTGAATGCCTCTTAAGTGTGGACTTTGAGCTCATCAATCACACACATGATGTTAGGCAACTATCACTGTGTTCTATTTCTAAAATTTTTCATCACTGTAAACAGAAACTCTGTCTTCATTAGGCAATATGTCCCTCCCACCTCCTCCTCCACCTCAGCCCCTGTCCCTGGAAACCTTTAATCCACTTTTTCTCTACAGATTTGTTCTTCTCGACAGCTCATATAAACGATTCCATACAATAGTTTTCCTGTTGTGCCCAGCATATTTCACTGAGTGTAATATTTTCAAGGGTTTATTCTTGTTAGAGCATGTAAGGGAACTAATTCTGTTTTATGCAAACTAATATCCCACTGCATAGATGTATGTGTGCATATATATGTATGTACATATGTATATTTATGTATATATATATATATATATATATATATATATATGTTGTTCATTCATTCATTAATTGATGGGCATTGCAGTAAAGCTGTTACGGACATAAATGTCCAAGTATCTCAATCCCTATTTAAATATGCATATGTCCGTGTCTGTGGTATGCATGTGTGTGTATGTGTTCGTGTGTGTGGGTACATGAAGGAGGAGTGAGTGTATATACATGTGCATGTGTGTGGAGGCCTGCAGCTGATGTTGGATGTCTTCCTTGGCGGCTCTTCACTTTATATACTGAGGCAGGGTCTCTGGCTAAGCCTGACTCTGAGGATTCTGTCTTCAGCTCCTGCACAATGGGATTACAGTGAGGCTGCCATACTCTCCTAGCTTTTACAGGGTTCTAGATATCTGATCTCCAGTCCTGCCAAGCCATCTATTCAGCGTGTGTGTGTGTGTGTGTGTGTGTGTGTATGTGTGTACATACATACGTACAAATAAATACACATATATACATGTATATAATTATATATAAGATAGATAGATAGATAGATAGATAGGTAGATAGAGACATGGCCTCACTATGTAGTCATGAATGGCCTGCTCCCTGGTAGAGCAGACTACAAACCCAGAAATACTCCAACCTCTGCCTCCCAAGTAATAGGGTTGAAGGTGTGCTCTGTAACACCTAATCTCTTTAATATTTTCACCCTCACTTTTTTTTTTTCATTAAAAGGTCTCTCGCTGTACATTTTATACTCTGAGTTACCTTGATCTTGGGTGCTCTTCTGGCTTGCTTGGCAGATCTGGCCTGGACACAAGTTCCAAAACCTGGGAATTTCTCTCCAGCTACCCTGTCTTCCCATGGCTTCAGGGGAGCTCTTACAGCCACCCCTTAGCATTGCAAAGGCCAGTGCCGGTTGTGAATTCTGCATCAGTAACTTGCTCTTTCAACACAAGGCTTGATCAAACAGGCTGCTTCTCAGGTGAGCCAAAGAGCAAATTAAGAGACAGCATAACCTAGGATGACTGAAATCCCCTTTCAAATCATGTCAGCTAGAGCAGATGTTGTCAGGAAATTTGATGTTATGGATTTATTTCCTAATACAAAATCTGAAAGGGAAAACAGCGTAAGAGATGAAATACGAATTGGACATGTCTATAGAGTGTGAATTGGATTCAAGACAAAATATTGTGAGTGGTTAATAGGGTCAGTCTAAGTATACTTGTTGAAATAATCTCTTGGATATGCAAATGTTCCAAGAACTACACTGTCAAATATCTATTGTGCCCTCTTATCTGTGTGTTCACAGAACTCCTACATGTAATAACAAATGAAAACTGAGAATCTGAAAAATAATGTCACCCTAAAATAATACTTTCTTCTTTGAATAGTAATTTTTGTTGTCAGACCTTTTATTTTATTTTCTGTTTGACACACACTAGCCTGCCGGGCTTTTAGCACAGCAGTCTTGGAAAATATTTGAGAGGTGAGCGTAGATGTGGAGCTGGGTAGGAAGGCAGCAAGGGAAGTTGTATGTTCAACCTATCCTGGGTTGTACAGTCTGCCATTAGCCTCCAGGAGGTCTTGGTATTTTCCGGGAGGAACTTTTCCGGACCGCAGGCCCCTCCTGGTAGAATTCCCTTCCCCAGAGACACCATCTTGAGGACTTGAGAAACATGAAACATTCACCATCTCACCATGGTAACCAGCCCATTACGCATGAGGGTGAGCCAAGGAGAGTTGAGATGAAGGAAGGAGGCCTGCACTGAAGCTAAAGGACTCACTATAGACAATTTCCAAGGAGCTGCTACCCAACTGATCACTAACGCCATGCGGGCAGATGGATTTGGCTTCCTTCCATTGCTTTTCCTCATTTCTGAGAACTGGGCTACTGGGAGGAGAATGGCTGGATAAAGCAGAGTAAATAGATGGCCTCAACATACCACTCACATTCTAGAACACTCTATAACCCATGGTAGCTACTGAAAACTGTTTTAGGTGAATGAGTCAGTATCAGAGTTGACATAAACTGACTGATGGGTGTGTGTCCCCTCTCCACTCAACTCGGTCTAGATTAACTGTGAGGAGACTGACAGAATTTGGCTTGAAGAAGCAGCATGAAGTGGGGAGAGTGTGGAAGTAATCCTATTATCCAACATAAATAAGAGTATCTCTTGCCGGGCGGGTGTGGTGGCACACGCCTTTAATCCCAGCACTCAGGAGGCAGAGGCAGGTGGATCGTTGTGAGTTTGAGGCCAGCCTCATCTACAAAGCCAAGGCTACACAGAGAAACCCTGTCTTGAAAAATGGAAAAAAAAAACTATCTCTCACCTTTCCCAATTACGGGTTGGAGTTTGATGGCCCCGCATCCTCTAAAGCAAAGGATTCTGAAGGTAAAACACCTGAAACAGCATCCCCCCTCCCCCACGGGGCACCTGCCTATTGCTCTGTCTCCTTTCTTTAGGTGCATCATGTCACTCTTTGGTACTGGTACCATTTCTCACTCCCGTGTTCATTTCCCGCCCACCACGGCCCATCTATCCTGCATCTACCACCGTTGAGCCCTGCTTGCCTTCTCCCTGCTTGCCGACGTGACACACACTTCAGTGATTCATTTTTCTCTCCTCCTCCCATCCTCGTGCACAGCTGGAGCAAAGTCTCTTCATGTGCTCCCCCCATCGGAAGTACTCATGGTTGTAACTAAATATAGCAACAAATGGGATCATTCAAAAAAAAAATCTACGACATCTGAACTTGTGTGTGTGTGTGTGTGTGTGTGTGTGTGTGTGTGTATGTGTGTGTGTATGTGTGTGTGTATGTGTGTGTGTATGTGTGTGTGTGTGTGTGTGTGTGTGTATGTGTGTGTGTGTGTCTGTGTGTGTGTAGCTTTGAACTCTTAGAATCACTGCCCCTCAGCTGTGGACATTGCAGTCTTTCATGGGACAGGCTGCTGCTGCTAATAAGATATTACCTCATTGATAAGCAGCATTCTATGAGGCTTTATTCTCTTCTGTAGGTGTATGGAGCGAAGATTGGGGCGAATTGGAAGGTGGCAGTTCTCTTCGTCAGGTGTTGACAGGAGAGAGAAAGACTCCAGGAAGAGTGGATTAAAGCTTTGGGAGCCTAGCCTGGGGCGTGGTGGTGCACGCCTTTAATCCCAGCACTTGGGGAACAGAGGCAGGTGGATTGCTGGGAGTTTGAGGCCAGCCTGGTCTACAAAGCAAGTCCAGGACAGCCAAGGCTACACAGAGAAACCCTGTCTCGAAAGACAAAAAAACAAAAAACAAACAAACAAAAAACTTTGGGAGCCTGGAATGTAGGCATGGTAAGTGGGCACTCTGGAATATTCTAACAAAACTCTAGCAACCTTTCCTAATGAAAAAAAAAAGCCACATTTGCTAATGGGCTGACTGCTCTGTTTTCTCTACTTTAGCTTTCTGTGTATGTATGAGTGCGTATTCACATGTGTGCGTGAATATGGGTGCATTTTCATGTGTATGTATATATGTGAATTTGTGAGTGTATGGGTGCATATTCATGTGTCTGCGTGAGTGCATGTGTGTGTGTGTGTGTGCGTGTGCGTGTGCGTGTGTGTGTGTGTGTGTGTGTGTGTGTGTGTGTAGGTAGATTCATGTACATGTCACATATAGGGATCAAAGACAACTTGGACTGCTGGTTTTTAGACCACCTTCCTCCTTTGCTTGAGACAGTGCCTGTCACTGGCCTGGAGCTTCAACAAGTAGACCAGGCTAGGTGGTCAGTGGGCTCCATGGATCCATCAGTTTCTGCCTTTCCTCTTATCAATCCTAAAGTGTCAAGCACACACGAGCACATTGGGCTTTTATATGAGTTTAGGGGACTACACTCAGATTGTCAGACTTCCCGCAGGCCCCTTACCTGCTGAGTCATCTTGCCAGCCCACTCCACTTTGTGAAGTGCTGTTTAGCTCACATTTAGAGGCCAGTTGTTTGTTTGTCTGTTTGTTTTCTCTGTGTAGCCTTGGCTACCCTGGACTCACTCTGTAGACCAGGCTGGCCTCGAACTCAGAGATCTACCTGCCTCTGCCTCCTGAGTGCTGGGGTTAAAGGCATGCGCCACCACTACTTGTCTTAGGAGTTCTAAAGGATCTCTCAAGTGTGACACTATTGTTGACACTCTGGCCAAATACTTCTTTGTTATGAGGTCTCCGCCACACACTGGAGTGACATCGGGGGCCATTACCCACTAGATGCCAGTGGCATCTAGAACCCCTGCACCAGTTTTGGCAGTAGCCTGAAGTCTTTGGACATGACCAAATAGTCTCGGGGTGGGGAGAGCTGAAATCTCCCCCAGCTGAGAACCACTCCCGTAAGAAAACGCTTACTCTATGCCATGTATTTCATCCTATTTTAATTTCAGAATTTCTTTATTTTTGTTAGTGACACTGGTGCTCTGTACATGCCGTCCCCGCCCCCCACCTCCAGTTTTATCCTTAAAATTTAAGGGTTTCTCTGTGTAACAAACAGTCTTGGCTGCACTGGAGCTCACTCTGTAGACCAGGCTGGCCTTGAACTTATTACCTCTGCCTCCACAGGTGCTGGGATTAAAGGTGTGCACCATTACTGCCCAGCTCAAACCATTTTCGCTTTTTATTAGCAGGCCTTGCCTAACATTGGTGGGGAAAAATAAAATAAAATAAAATAAAATAAAATAAAATTAAATTAAATTAAATAAAAACCTATGTCAACTCGGACGGGTGAATTTTTTGACCACAGACCTAACTGCAGACAAGTAGTGACATTCATATAAATTTTTATCCTTTGGAAACACTTTCATAATCCCAAGCACAGTTATCAATTCTCTCTCTGGCAGTTATGCCTTTTAACTTATCTGCACTTGCCGAGACTTAAATCCACAAAACAAGACAATGCAAAACCACCCTGGGCTAGCCTGAGGTAAGAGGCCTAGCTTTATCACTTACTGGAGAGTTTGTAACCTTTCTAAGCCTTCCTTGCATTTTCTATAAGGGGGAAGCATAAAATGCCTCTCCCTCAAGGTTAAAGGGAAAAAAATAACCCAGAAGTATTAAATACTTATAAAAGTCCTTCAGGTGGTTCCCTGTGCATGGTGGACGCTGTAGAAATAGTAGACCCTGGGTCTTGGTGTTCTTCTATCAGTATCTTTTTAGATGTAACGGGGATCACTGGATCCCTGTTTTATTGGATCATGAAGTTCATAGTCCTAGAACAAGAATGTCCCAGGTTCCCTGCCATACCTTCTGTCACTGTTTACAGTTGAGCACTCCTAATTCGATTTGCCTCACTCCTCTCCTTCACCAAGACCCGTGACCTCAGACTCCAGGACTGTTCTAGGCCTCCCTCCGCTGGCGTGTCTCCTCCCTTTGGCAGCCCACACAACTATACTTGTTGAGAATTAATTGCCTCCTCATTCATGCTTCCAAAGCTCTCTGAACCGTCCCTCTGTTAGGTACTTTTCCTGTTGTATCACAGTTGGCTTGTTTTTGTATCTGAGCTCCCCTGTGAGTCCGTGAGCTCTCGGGGGGGGGGGGGGGCAGACTACGTCTCATGCCTTTTTCTGTTCCAATCACAAGGTCTAAAAAATTCTAAGAGTTCAATGAATGTTTTTCAGGGTTTTATAAAGTAGTAGTTACCTTTTATGTGTGCCCCTCTCTACAAAGCCTTTTACACAGATGATCTATTCAGGGCTTCCGCTTGAACTAGGGTTGTTCTAAAAGAAACCAACAAAATTTATGTAGAAGCCAAAGCCAGGGATTTAACGGTTTAGTCCACAGCTCAAGCTTACGGAAGTCCGGGACTGTGCTCTTCTCTCTGCTTGTCTCATGGCTCATCATTTCTCGGGGAACTGTGGCTGTTGGATACCACGGAAGAGGAAACAGCCAGATCCACCAAGACAAGGTAAATGTTTAGGTCGGGTTGTTAAGTGAAGCTGTCTCCACCTGGAGATGCTAAGAGGTCTTCAGAGGGGCCCTGGAAGGGCCGCCATGATAATTAGGAAATGTGGTATGTTTAGTCTCCACACTTGGAATTAAATGCCACCTCTGGCTTCAGATATGGTCATTTGGCCCAATTGGTCAGGGAAAGAGAATCCTCCCCCTCCCCCACCCTAGCTATCTTCAGGAATATTTGCCATCGAAGGCAGGCTAGCTCAGGGTTTATGCGTTCAGCGATCTAAATAGCATGGAGACCGACAGGGGCTAGAGAGACAGAGCAGTGGTTAGGAGGACTCACGCTTTCGAAGAGGACCTGGGTTCAGTTCTCAGCACCCACATGGTGGCTCACAGCTGTCTGTAACTCCAGTTCCAGGGAGATTGGGGCCTGTTTCTGACCTCCATGTATACAGGAAAAACACTGTATCTATATCTGATGTATTTAATGTGAGTTTGTGTGTGTGTGTGTGTGTGTGTGTGTGAATCTATAATATTAAAAATAAGTAAAAGTGTGACGATAGAAAGAACTTCTAGAGAAAAAAATGTGTGGGCTTCTGTTGACTTTAGGTTTAGGCTCTGCATGCTCTTCGTGAACAAATGGTAAACAGAAGCTTTAATGTCACCGGCTTCAGGAAGCTTTCTTTGGCCACGCCTTCCTCATCCCACTCTGTCCTACACAGCCTGCTGGGGTTTTGCTCTATGTCGTCGTCATACAGTTGAGTGATCAAACACAAATGCTTCCTTCACCTGACAGTGAACTCCCTGAAGGCAGGTACCTGCCAAAATGTCACCGGATCATTGTTAGAGTGCAGGAGTCCTCAGAATGAGGAGAACAGGAGCCATCTGCTCACTACTTCCAACCTCTGGTGGCGCTCCGTGACATAAACCCTTACTGCAGTAAATCCTGGGATACTTTATTTTTGTTCATTAAAATGCTACATATCGGAGCTGGAGAGAGATGACTCAGTGGTTGATAGCACTGGCCGCTCTTCTAGAGGGCCCATGTTCGATTCCCAGCATCTACATGGGAGCTTAACTGTCTCCTACACTGTCTCCTGGCAACTGAGGGCCCCAGGCATGCAAGGAAAAACACCCACGCACATAAACAAAAGCAGAAACAAAACAAAACAAAACAAACAGACAAAACCCAAACCACGTCATGGCTTTCTACGCAACTTTTTTCATGCTTAGTCCTATACGATATTTATGATCTTGATTTCCCTGGATCCTGTCTTCTTTCTCTTTGCTTCCTTTACTCATACTGACTTACCATCCCTTACCCCTGTGCAATCCTTTGTCACGCTGCTTTGAAGCCTCCCCAGACCCCCTCATCACCATGGCATGTCACGGGCTTCGCTCAGCTTAGCTTTCCAACCCTCGGCCACTGCCTGACTCTCCTCATGGTGTTCCTATGGTTTCTGTCTCTTTTCAGTTATAGCATGAGCTCAGCAGTGTCAAGAATCTGTCTAGTTCTTTTTTTTTTCTTCCTACCTTAGTGCCAAGGGTTATAGGGCTGGTTAAATTGTGAATTAAGGACCTATAGAATTATGCATTTCCACTTGACAGGCATGGTGGCACTCGCCTTTTATCCCAGCACCTGGGAGGCAGAGACAGGTGGGGCTCTGTGAGCTTCAGCACAGCTTGGTTTACAGAGTGATTCCAGGACAGCCGCTGCTCTGTGACACAGAGAAACCATGTCTCGAAAAGCCAAAAATAAAACAAAACCAAACTAAACTAAAAGCCCAAAATAAAAACGAAACGAAACAAAAAGGAACCCAACGTTCCTGTTCTTTAAAAAAATAAATCTGAGTTGGGCATGGTGGCTCATGCCTGTAATCCCAGCACTCAGGGAGGCAAAGGCAGTTGGCTCTCTGAGTTCAAGGCCTGCCTAGTCTATAAAACAAGTCCAGGACAGCCACGTCTATACAGAAAAACCCTATAAACACACACACACACACACACACACACACACACACACACACACACACACATACACACAAACCCCCAAAACAAAACAAAACAGAAATCTCCAAAACAAAACAAAAAAACTACCAAACAAACAAACAAAAATCTGCACTGGCTTTTGT
Source organism: Acomys minous (assembly GCF_964271855.1). NCBI lineage: Eukaryota > Metazoa > Chordata > Mammalia > Rodentia > Muridae > Acomys > Acomys minous. The sequence continues at coordinate 19,530,493 of NC_140496.1, forward strand.
AGGGCCTCAACTTTTGGTCTCTAAGACTTTTGCTCTAGAAGGATGCGATACCAGGGTTAAGCAAGTTGGAAATGAACAAATTCTCCTTCTCTTCAGGCAAAGGCTCTTCAAAGGACTTAAAAGGCTGAGCTGTGAGATGGCAGCCATGTCCCCGTCCAATTTCTCTCTCTTTATGGTCCTCTTGGGTCTGGTTAAATCATTTGACCCAGCTAAAGTGACATTTGCAGTTGGTTTTTGCAAAATGCAAAATCTTGCACAACTGTGAGAAGAGTTGCTGCTGCAATTCTGTACAACTTGGAAAATGGGGGGGCCAGTCGGGTCTGGGTAACATGGACGTATCTCCTAGTCCTCGTCACTTGTCATAGGGGCTCTTCCTTGGACAGTTTAGACAATCACAACACCGACCAACTATCCTTGGACAATAGTGCTGGTATGCTTCTGCAGAGTCACTGGGTCTGGGTACAATGCTGTTGGCATGTTATGCAACAACGTTTGGCCACTACATGGGCGATCAGAAATGGCTCATGACACTGTTTTTCTCAGGCGTTCACTAAGTTTTGTTAATGGTGGGCCTCACTTCCCAATTAACTGCTGGCCGGTGAGTGGGTCATCGTATTAGCGAAAAAGCACATCTTGAAATGTTTTAAAAAGTGACTGGCTATTTTTATATATTTGCGCCCAACTTTATTGACAGGGAGAGAGGAGTTAGCTTCAGGGGTGACCCATAGCTGAAGGGGATGTTGAAGGGTAAGCCCGCTAGAATGTCCTTTCCTCTGTCTCAGTTTCCTGGTAAGTGAAGGCTTTCGTGGGACATGCCCCTTGGGCTAATATGCAGATATAAGTGAGTATATACCATTTGAGTCTTTCTGCTTCTGGGTTAACTCACTCTAGTGGGATTCTAGATGAGAGAATCATGGGAGAAAGGCAAAGTAGAAGGACCCAGAGGGTCCTAGAATCCTACAAGTAAAACATTATGATAGGCAGATTTGGGCACAGGGGTCCCGCTCAAACTAAGGCACCAGCCAAGGACAATACAGGCGGTAAACCTTAAACCCCTACCCAGATCTAGCCAATGGACGGAACACTCTCCACAGTAGAGTGGAGAGTGGGATATTACTTTCTCACATACTCTGGTGCCTCACCTTTGACCATGTCCCCTGGTGGGGGAGACCTGATGGCACTCAGAGGAAGGACAGCAGGTTACCAAGAGGAGACTTGATACCCTATGAACATATAGAGTGGGTGGTAATCCCCCTCAGGAACAGTCATAGGGGAGGGGAGTAAGGGGAAAATGGGAGGGAGGGAAGAACGGGAGGATACAAGGGAGGGGATAACCATTGAGATGTAACAAGAATAAATTAATAAAAAAAAAAAAAAAAAAAAAAGAAGGGTAAGCCCGTAACCCCAGACAGCAGGTACCTTCACAGACACACAGCAGATGCTACCCTTTACTAGCACGCCTTCCTGACTGTCCCCGCAATGTTGCTTGTCCCCATCTCTGGCCAGTCACATATGCTTATCAAATCTCCTTGCACTTAGCTCCTGCTGTGCTGATGCCTTTATTCCCATCCAGAGAACACCTTGAAGGCAGGACCACGTACTTCCTTCTTATTTATTTGAGACAAGGTCTCACTATATAGCTAAACTTACAATATAGCCCAGGCTAGCAGGGAACTCATTATGTAGCCCAGGCTGGTCTTGAATTTGCTTTTCTCCTGCCTCAGCCTCCTGAATGCTGCAATTATGTGCCACCTTGCCTGGCTTGGCAGTCTGCTTCTCTATGTTTGAGCCCCGCATGCCTGGAACAGGGTACACTTGAGCATGAGTATAATGAAAGAGAAGGAGGCAGAAGGGGGTGATAAAGAGGTGTGTGTTACTGGAAAAACTGAAGTATACACACACACACACACACACACACACACACACACACACACACGTCTCCTCCCTCTAGCTTCCCTTCTCAGACTACAAACGAGCACAACTTTTGGGCCTCTCTGGCTGTCCCAGTCACACTGGTTCCTGCAGAGTGTGGGCACAGCACTGCAGGACTGCCTTCGACGTCGTCGTCTTTGCTGCGGTTAGAAGGGGGTTAAAGCTGAGGTTTCTAATCGCTCCCAGGAGGTCTTATTACCTGTTGATTAGGTCCTTTTGGGATCAGCATCAAACCCGACAACAATAATAAACACCTCCCTTCATTGGAATTTAGTAATGACCCTGCCTGCCCTGCAGGCCTGGTGGCCATGGGGAGGGGTAGTGGCTATTATGGAGACCGGAACTGCACGCCATGGAAGGGGGTGTGGTTCGTAGAGCTGGTGTTGATTCAGAGGCGCAACTAAGTAGTTGGCAAGCGCTGGTTTGGGGGATATTTTTGGCTGTCCAGAGGCTCTCCTGTTCCTGCAGCACAGGGTACCTCAGGCGGGGACCCTCCACAGCCAGCGGGGTGACTCATGAAATGGAACTGGGTGGTCTTTCCACAGGCATTTAGAAGTTTCTGAGAATGGACTGCTAACTGTTTCATGTGTGTTTCTCTGGAAGGTTCCTTCTTGATATTCAGGTGTGAGTGGATGTGTGTGAAGCAATATATAAGTGCACGTGTGAGTGTGTGTGTGGAAAAAAGTGTGTGTGTGTGTGTGTGTGTGTGTGTGTGTGTGTGTGTGTAGGGTTTCAGTATTTCTACTGTAAGATACAGGCATGCTTTTGATGCACCTCAACTTACAGTGGGGCTATACCCTAGTAAATCTGTTGTAAGCTGAAAATACTGTAGGTCAAGAATAAATACAGCTCACAAACAGGCTCTATTACTCTTTCCTCCCTCCATGATTTCCTTCTTTCCTTCCTCTCAATCTGGACTCACCTTGGCGTGCGTCCTCTTGCCTCAGCTTCCCGAGGGCTAGAATCACTCGGGTGCTATGTCTGGCTTCTCACCCTCCCCTAAACACATTCCGAGCTTTCACAGAAGCCCGCTCTCAAGATCATCCAACAGATAGCCTAATCTGATAGTAAAGCACTTCCTCTCACGTGCAAAGTGCTAAACACTGTATCAAAAGTGAGAGCGGAAGCCCGGAATGGTCACATGGCTACGTGTTGGTACCACGATTAAGTAAAAAAAGAAGAAAAGAAATGCTTCCAATTGAATCATACTGAAGACGGGGAACGTGGATAAACATTTTGCTGGGGCAAACTGCTCTTTTCCCTTCCCCGCCAGGCTGTCTTGGGCATCTCTCCATGCCTTTACGTATTTGCCTCAATCTGTTGGAGAGATTTAGAGTAATCCAGAGTAAGAACAAAGAAAATACATCGAGCCATTGTCTTCTTGTTGAATAGCTTGAACACTGCCAATTTCTTGCTTCTGCAAATAACGCCGCAGAGCATATCCTTGTTGGTTTTCCCCCTGTGGACCTGTACAAGTGTTTTCGTAGCTAAGTTACATTTTAAAAGGCTATCCTGCCTGAAGTGGCACCGGGAGTATGCCCCTTTCCTTGGTCTCCGGATAGTATAAATTTAAAAAAAAAATCACATATGTAAACATGCATCCGTTTCTGTGCATCGTGTGTGTACAGGCCTCAGCTGAAGACAGGAGAGGTTGGTGGGGCCCCTGGAACAGACGTTCCAGGTGGCTGTAAGCTAAATAATGAGGGTTCTGGGAAGCAAACCTGGGTCCCCCGAAAGAGCAGTACATGCTTCTAAATCCCAAGCCTTCCCTCTAGTGTACAGTTTTAGATAATCAATTAATTAATTAATTGTGGTGCTTATGATAACGCCCAAGGCCTAGCACATGCTAGGCAAGAACCTTCCACCGGGCTGTACCTCTAGCCCAGTATAATCTCACTTTAGTTATTTAGTCATTTAGTTATAATAAAAGATATCTCAATAACGCCTTAATTTCAGTTTCCTTCCCATGCCACCACATTTATTGTGTAATTTAAAGACAGTATGTAAACGTTGGGGGGGTGTGTGTGTGTGAAAGTACAAGAAAAATGCAGATTTTTCACACATCCTTCAGATATCTTCACCAATTACATCTTGTGCTGTTTGTTTATTATTATTTTTTCCTCTCTGTGCATGTTTACATCTCCACTGTCCGACACGGCAGCCTCTAGCCAGGTTACACTGACGTAGAACAGAATGAATAATTCGATCCTGCGGTCACATCTATCACATTCCAAGTGCTCTGGAGTCATCCATGGTGACCAGCTACTATGCCACCAGAGCAGACGCAGGCCATTCTCGGACAGACACTGCCACTGGGCCAGCTGAGTTGGAGGAATCTGTTACTCTTTGACCCTTTTAAGATTTAGGTGGAGAAAGCATGTGTGCGTCACCCTCCGTACATTAACGCATACCTCCTAAGAACAAGAACACTGTGACACAGTAAGTCAGGAAAGGTAATGTCAACACCAATGATGAGGGTAAAGCTAATACCCTCATCCCGTTTGAATGTCATCCACACCCTAACATTGGGGCTGGCCGTGTAGCTCGGCTGGCAGAGTGCTTGCCTAGCTTACACAAAGCCCTGGGATCCAGCTCCAGCTCTCACATGATGAAGTTGTCTTCTGACCCCCACCTGTGTGTGTGTGTGTGTGTATGCGAATTAAAATACTCTTTTTATTAAAAACTTAAAAATTTTTCTTTATAGCTACCTCTTTTTTTTTTTCCTGTTCTGATTAAGTTAGGACTATATCTTTCATTACTTGGCATGAGTCTTTTTGCTGCTGCATCTTAAGAATTAAGAATTTGTGTGAGGTGTGGTGGTACAGGCCTGTAATCCTAGCCTCAAAAAAAAAAAAAATTAAGAAGTTGCAATTTATATCCAGTCTATGAATCCACCCAGGGGGGTTGTTTCTGAGACAGGGTTTCTCTGTGTGGACTTGGCTGACCTGGACTCATTTTGTAGACCAGCCTGGCCTCGAACCCACAGAGATCTGCCTGCCTCTGCCTCCCTGGGAGTGCTATGATTACAGGTGCGCGCTCATGTCGCTTATTTTATGTGTTCAGCATTTAGAACCAGGCCTAGAAGGAAATCAATGATTGGAAAAATAACTGAATGAATGGACGAACGAATGAATGAATTCCTGCACGCCCTCTTTACTCCTCTTAATTATCACCTTTTCTCTTCTTTCTCCAAAATCAAAACAGAAAAAAAAAAAAACCGCCACACATGATTATTTTGGAAACACGCTGTCAGAAAGCCACTCAGGAAAGGGTATTATTAATAGGATTGGAAGCTGGCGCCACAGCCTTTGGAGGACTTTTTGGCAATGTTGATTATTTAGGAAAAGCAAGCTTCCTTGTCCTAGCAATTCTGCCTCTCAGGACACTCACTAGATAAGTGTGCACACATGACTCGGCAGGCAGAGGGGCACTGACTGCAGTTTGAATTGAGGAGGGGGGGGATAGCTTGCGTGTCCATAGGGGAATGCTTGAGGATACATATGGAACATACCACTTGTAACATTTAGTATTTGTCACATTTTTTTTTTCAGTATCAGGGTCTGAACTGGGCCCTGAGCATACTAGGCTGGACCTCCACTCAACTCTACACTAGGCTGGACCTCCACCACTCAACTGTACACCCAGACCTCTTTTTTACTTTTTATTTCAAGACAGGTTCTCATCTCAAGTTTCCCAGGCTGGGCTCGAACTCACTCTGCAGGCCAGGCAGAACTTCAATCATCTTACCTCAGCTTTCCACGTATCTGGGACGACAGACCTGTGTCAAGGGCCCAGCTCTAATCCTTAACTTAGTAAGAAAGTATGCATCACGTGAAAGGTAGTATCAGAGATCTAAGTGATAACGAAACAAGAAAGGCAACATGTATACCTTTACAGAGCACACTTAAATGGGAGGATTGCAGAATACGCTGAGGCATCTGGATAAGGCGGGATGGAGCCGTAGATGAGGACAAAGGTGAGCCCTTGCGAGCATTTTCAACCACCAAGGAAGCTGGCAACATTATAACACCAGGAGATGCTTCCTGCTCAGACGGCCACGTGCCTGTAAATTCAAATGTGAGGGGGACATATACCAAACTGTTGTCACCCTGGGGAGGACAGGCCAGGGTTTCTGCATGTGTTCGGGAGCATTTTCCTTGTATCCTATTTTGCTTTCCCCAGCCCCCGTGAGGATGCTCGATGCATGGCCAGTGAAATTAAAAATAAATAAATAAGCACACTAATGGGAGGCCTAACGAGCGTGCCAGCTGAAAGAAAGCAGGCACTATTTAAACATTAAAGAACTAGAGCAGCGGCTGCAGCACACTCGGAATGAAAATTGACCTGGAGGCTCTCGCCGTCCACGACGCCAACCTATATAGAATCCAATACACAGAATACTATGTTCTCATAAGTCGCCTGCCAAGGCTGTTTATTTATCTTTATAAGACTTTGCAGATTGCATGGGTGGCAAAAAGGGAAAATAATATTCACCCTAAGTCTAACATATCAGAAGCGTTTGTTCTATTTGCTATTTCATTCAGTTACAGCATCTCCAAGAGGCATTACTTGTTTTGGTCTATTTGTATCACTGTACCAAAGCATCGGAGGCTAGGTAACGCACAGGAAAGTGGCTTAGTTTAGAGTTCTGCAAGTGTGAAAGCACGGTGCCGGCATTCGCCTGGTCCCGGTGAAGGCCTTCTGGACGACGGCATCACTATGGCAAGAATGTTTATGAAAGAGGTGCTGAGATGAGGAGAAAGGCTTGTTTTAGAACAACCTAGTCTCAAGAGAGCCAGTCCCCTGCAGGAGATCAGCACTAACCTCTTCCAAGGAAGGTGTACTCATGGCCACCGTCCACTAGGCCACGCCTCTTTTAGATCCCCCCCCCCCCCACCTCAACACAGCTACAGTGGGTACTGACCCTCTAATGCGTGGAACTCCAGGTGGGATGCATGGCTTCCTTAAGGAATGTACCCTCTGGGCACAAGTGTTGACAGCCTGCATGCAGGGTGGTGGCGGAAACTGTGAGACACGTGTCCTAGCTGAAGGAAGCACACTGGGGATATGCTTTGACCATCATACCTGGTCCTTGTCCTTCCTGCACACATTCTTACTGTTGCGGCCTTCAGCCTTACCCAGGGTTCAAAGTAGTGGATCTGGCTAACTACGGACTACATCCTTTGACACCATGAGCTATGAAAACACCCCCATCCCCATCCCCTACCCCCCACCAAGGCTAGACATGGTGGCACACAACTGCAGTCTCAGCCCCTTGGGCGACAGTGACAGGACAGTCAAGGCCATCCTCAGTTACACAGGAAGTTTGATGCCAGCGAGACCTTGTCTTGATAAACAAAAGAAAACTAAAACAAGAACTCTTCTTGCTGGTTGGTGGTGGTGCATGCTTTTAATCTCAGCTCTTGGGAGGCAGAGGCAGGTGGATCTTTGTGAGTTCGAGGCCAGCCTGGTCTACAGAGTGAGTCCAGGACAGCCAAGGCAACACAGAGAAACCCTGACTTGAAAAAACAACCAACCAACAAACCAACCAACTAACCAACCAACCCAAGTCAAACAACAACAACAACAACACCCACACAAACAAACAAACAAACAAAAACCCCAAACTCAGGGCATATCAGAACCATAGCACTTATCAGCCTCCATTTTGAGGGCAGGAAAACATTTCTAGAAGATTATTTGGAAAATTATTTTTACCCATCAATTTACTTGCTTGCTTACTTACTTGTTTGTTTGTTTGTTTGTTTGTTTATTGTGTGTACACCACATATGTGAAGGTACCCACAGAGGTCAGAAAAAGGGCGCCAGATTCCCGGAGGCAGAGTTACAGATGGTTGAGAGCCACCCAATATTGGTGCTGGGAACTGAACTCAGGTCCTTTAGAAGAACAGGAAGCTCTCTTAACTGCCCAGCCATCTCTCTAGCCTCTCTCTTTAGTTTTTAGAGGAATCTCACTTTAAAAGATGGCTGTGGACAAAGGTGCTTGCCTCGAAGCCTGATGCCCTCCGTTCCGTCCCCAGACCCTACACGGTGAGAGACTAAACTCTCACGGATTGTCCTCTGACTTCACATACATGCCATAGCATGTGGATGGCCGCTGCCTGTACCTGCGAGTGTGCATACACACACACACACACACACACACACACACACACACACACACAGGATACTACATAGGTAATCCCCTGGAGAATGCTTGCTTGACAAACTTTCTTAGAGTGTGTCGTCTTCTTCGGCTCCTGGTGCCTACAGTAGCCCATCTCAAGAGAGACAAGGGGAGGAAAACAAGGAATGTCAGTGAGGAAGGGACAGAGAAAGGGTGCCACAGAGCAGTCAATAAAAGGAGATGAAAGGAAAATGGGCATCAGGGAAAGAAAAGACCTGGGCAGGAGTGAGCTGTGGGTGTCTGGGTCTCATTAACTAAAAAGATGACAATATAGCCAGACAAGGTGGCTCATGCCTTTAATCCCAGCACTCTGGGAGGCAGCAGCAGGTGGATCTTTATGAGTTCGAGGCCAGCCTGGTCTACAAAGGGAGTCCAGGACAGCCAAGGCTACACAGAGAAACCTTGTCTCAAAAACAAAACAAAAATGACAATAGGCTAATCTGATGGATGATAGATTGGTTGGTCGTTGTTGTTGTTTTTTATTTCACAGTGCTGGGGATGGAAACTAAGGCTTTATGCATGCTAAGTAAGCCCTCTAACACTGACCTGTGTTCCCAGCCCTGAATAACAACAACAACAATAATAATAATTATCATTATTAATATTAATTTATTTATTTTTAGGCATGATCTCTGTAGACCAGGCTGGCCTTGCTCTCTCAGAGACAGACAGATCTACATGCCTCTGCCTTCTGAGTGCTGGGGCTCAAGGTATGCAGTATCACATTTAATTCAGAGTGTATTTTCAAAGGCCCAAGTTCAAACTCACTATGGAGCTGAGGGTAACCCTGGGCCTCTGATCCTACTGCCTCCACTTACCGAGAACAAGGGTTGTAGGGTAGTTCCGAGAAGGAATGGAGAAGTTGGGGAAGCAGGCAGAGGGAATGGGAACTGTCATTTTGGCTTTCCTTTGGCAGCGCAGGTGCCTTGAAGGGCTGACTGAGCAGGCAGGCAGTCGTGCTGCAAGTCTTGCCCTAAGGACCCCTGGAGTCTTGCTACATACAGCAGAACCAAGACCCAAGTATGTCCATCCTTTTGAAATGGTGTCAAGATGTCATCTACAAAGTACACAGTAAAGAGCTAGGCAATTGAGTTATTTAAAAAAAAAATTGCCCACACCTCCCTTATAATATGACAAGTTACCCTTGTCGTTCTGCAGCAGGCCTCATCCACGCTTTTCCTGGGGCGCATGCAGAAGCCAGCTGCAGCCTTGTCTAGCATCGTCCCTACAGGCTGTCAAGGTCTGCCCTTTGCCCTGGACACAACTTCCAAATGATTAAGGAAACCTGTACAACAGCAGCCAAACAGGTGAGGCAGGGAGCGAGGGTGATGGAAGGAGAGAGAAAGGAAAGAGGGAGCGAGGAGGAAGGAGTAAAGAGAGAAGAGGGATGGAAGGATGATGATAGCAAGAGAGGCCATAGCCAAAAAGGAGGGGAAGGGAGGCCAGGAGGCAGGGAGGATGGTAGAGGGATGGGGAGGGAAGAAGAAAGGCATTTTATACGCGTAGGGAGGAACGAGATGAGTTCTTTCTCCATATCCTGAAGGCTAATAAACTGGGCTGGGAAATTAAGAATGAGTTCTAATTGAGGGTTAGGAAAAAAAAAAAAAGCCCGAGGAAGTGTGAAAGCTTCTGCTAGCTTCCATCTAGCTGCCTCCCAGAAATTAAAAACCCCAACCCGTGAGATATATGAGGCTGTTATCCACACCCATGGTCACGTTAGAGCCCGGGGAATGCGGTCTCTTCTGAGGTGTTGCTTTAATGTGAGTAATTATAATTAAGCAAGAACATCGTAGGCTATAATCACACACACCCACTCAGTGAACCACTGGGAAGAAACAAAGAGGCAAGAGCTGCCACCGATGCATAGGAAGGAATGCTCCAGAAGAGATAACAGGATGTAAAAACAAACATGGAAGCCGTAGTTCCTACTGATAGGGCAAACCAGGCTTAAATAAAGTGGTTTTCTCTATGACTGTGTTGCTTTTGAAAATACTTCCAGGGTAATAGTTTTGTATATGAGATACCACCTCCCCCTCACCAACAAACACACAAGAAGTAGATTCAGAACTATCCTAGGCTGTGTGAAACTCTTCCTATGCATGTGGAGGCCAAAGGGCAGCTTGTAGGAGTTTGTTCTTCTACTGCGGGGTTCCAGGGATTGAACTCATGTCTTTAGGCTTGATGGCAAACACCTTTACCCACTGAGTCATCTCACTGGCCTGCTCTTTTCTTTGTTTCTTTTTTTTTCTTTTCTTTTTCTTTGTTTCATGTGACTCATTTTCTGACTACATTTCTTAATGGTTTCACAATGTGGCTGATGAAAAGTTCAAATTTTATTAACTGAAGCTGAATTTTTAATATTCTTCATCGATCATCTCTTATTATAAAAAATTGGGTAGTATCATTTAGGGCTTTTCTGTAAGGGGCTAAATTCCAATTCCCATGGTAGATAGCGGGCCTATTTTGGACCATGGAGCAGCTCACAGAATAAAGGTGCCTACTGTCTCCACTCTGCCATCTTGGGACCTGCTGTGACTCTTCCATAAGAGTCTAGGTTCACATTGGGCATCTCTCTTCAGGCCATCTTTGTTGACTACCAATTCAGAAGCCAATCCCAGGGCTATCAGCACACCAGGTATAGTGCACCTGGCCCCTTGGACTGGAGAAATGGCTCAATGGTTAAGAGCACTGGTTGCTCTTCCAGAGGATCTGGGTTCAATTCCAAGCACCCACATGGCAGCTTCCAACTATCTGTAACTCTAATTCTAGGGGATCTGACACCTTCACACCAATGCATATAAAACCATCATCATCATCATCACCATCTTCATCATCCTGGCCTTGGAGGCCCATCCTCTTCAAGTCTTAGCAGACCTTGTTGAATCTATGCCTGGAAGGAGCTCATTGGGTCTGACTTAATGACCCAATGTCCACCCTTCCTCAAGGTTACATGGTGGTAAAGCTTTTTCCCTGTTTCGCTTCTATGTTCCATCATTTTTTGTAGCTTGGACTGGACACTTGAGAGACAACTTATGGCAGGGAAGATGTGTTTTGGTTTGTGGCTTCAGAGGATTTGGTCCAGTTACTGAGGTGGACAGGAAGCACAGAGAGGGGAGCAGCCATGGACACCTTCTGCAACCTTCAAGGGCGCACCAATGATTTACCTTCTTCAACTCATCCCCACAGCCCAAAGTCTCTACAGCCTCTCCTAGTGGTGCCACCAGCCGTGCCCCAGCTGTTCAAATCATGAGCGGGGGAGGGGATAAAAGCTTCGTTTAGTGCCCCACACTTTCTACCATCTCTTAGCACCTAGAACGATGACACAAACATTTTGGGGTTCCTACTCTAAGGAAAATACAGTGCCAGGTACCTTGCATCTTGCATTTACTCCTTACAATCTTAAGAAGCCTTGTTCTAACATTATAGAAGAGGAAACAGGGCTTGAGAGTGTGCTTAGAGTGTTAACTGTCAACCCAACAGGGTCTGGAATTACCCAGGAGGCAAGCCTCCAGGCACACTAGTGAAGCCTTGTCTTGACTGCATTGACTGACGTAGGAGGAGGATGGGCAGGCAAGGTCAGGGTCTATTTTCCACTGTGAGTGACACCATCCACTGGGATGGGGTCTGGATCTCCTCTGTCTCCTGCCCTGCTAAATATTTTCTAATAGAGAAAGGGAAGAAGATCTGTGTGTTTCTCGAAGTTCTGTCTTCTGCCTGGGGGCAATTGATGCAGATGCTAAAAGGCAGGGAGGGGCCTAAACGAAATAGTGCTTTCACACTCTGGGTGTGGCGCATTAGTGGGCTGGGCATCAATCTGCTGGACCTTGCCCAGTGACCAGCTTTGCCTTACATTCTCTTACCCTTATTATTATTTTTTTAAATGGAACCGTGGATATAAGGATAAATATTTAGAATGTAGTTGGGGATTATGAGGGTTTAGAAGAAATATATATGTAACAATTAAAGGAAAAGAGGCCATGAATTTGTGGGCAGTGCACAGAGAAGGGATTGGAGGGGAGAAAGAGAAAGGGGGTGGTGTAATTATATTATAATCTCAAAATTATAAAAAAATAAAATAAATTATAAACATATGATATATAAGCATATATATAAAATAAATTAGATAATTACTAAAAATAAGTGAGCAAAACATCTCATTATGGCCACATACACAGAAGGCAAATACTGTAAAGCATGAAGCTTGTGATTTGGTTCTATTACGCATAGGGCACGCTTAATTGTACATTAGATCATGAAGTAAAATTCATTTTCCGTGATGGGTCAAGTCCTTAAAGTCTGAATACTAATAGTCTGGGAGGGTTGAAAAAGCATAGGAGATTTTGCTAGAAAACTGAAGTTCCTAGTTTTAAAATGTATGACCAAACAAGATCTCTGGTTTTAACTATTGCTCGTTATAGTAGTCTAAAACTACTAAATTTTTAAGAGATGTGCATTGGCAAGGAAAGTCCAGGAAAGGCCGAGAAGATTCTGAAGTCACTGGTATCTCAGGTCTGCATTTGGGATGATGTCTAGCTTGCTTCTCTTCCTAGACTGGGCATGTACGACTCAGAGCTTAAAATCCTAACCCCCGGGTGGATGGTGGCACTGAGAGGTACAGCTTTGTGTTTGGGTGTGTGTGGGGGGTGACCAGGTGACAAAAGACCTTCATGGCTGGAATAGATACTTTCATATCAGAGGCCTGAGAGGCTCCTATTGCCCCTACTATCAACTGAAGACACAGAGAAAAGACGGTCACTTATGAATCAGGAAGTACGCACTTGGCACCTACAGAATTTCTTGTCATTTTGGTCATGTACTTTTCAGGTTCCAAGACCATGAAACTAACCTCCTAGTTCTCATAACACTCAGTCTTTCCTAATCCATCTTAAGAGCCTAAACAGACGAAGGCGGCCTCGAACTTGCGCCAAAGAGAAAGAAGAAGAAGGTACAGAGATGTGAGTCCCAGGGAGCACACCTCTCTCCAATACCTTCATGAAGGACAAATCAGCAGAGATGACGTCTCCTGGCCTGTACCGTGTGTCAGGAATTCTATCTACTGTCAGGAGTTTTAATAACTCCTGTTGTCTAGGATGTGGTATATGCCAGCCGTTCCCCATCCCCCGCCCTCCCCAGTTTATTACTGTTGCTGTTAGTATCTGCAGTCTGTCTTTCTTTGTTATAGTGAGTGTATCAGTGCTAGACAACCTAATTTAACCACAGGTCACTGGACTATAAGGAATCGTCTCTGAATTTCAGGAAGAGGGGTCACAGAGGATGCACTGTATTTAAGCTTCTTGGTATTTTTTTTTTGTTTGAGTGGCCTGAGTTGTATGTGGTCTCGGGTGTTTGTGAAAGCTTCGGTAGCAGTTAGCAGGAATGGACGGCAGAGAGGTGGGCTGCATGTGGTGTGGTGATTGCTACCCAGCACACAGGGTCCAGCTTTTCCAAATGACAACATCCCCCATTTGTTCTGTGAACTTCCGTTGGTCTACTTGAACTGTGAGCCCCGAATGATTTGAATTCTGGGAACATATTTTTATGTCCTCAGTTACGCTCATCTCTTTGGAGATGGGCATTGTGTCTTGGGATGGTCACGTTGGCTAATTTTCAGGAATCTGACCGAGGGGGACAGTACAGAGGCAGTCCTGAACACTTAACAAAAAGGAAGAAGCACTCAGACGTCAGATTGAGATGGGCAATGATTTCCCAGGCTTAGGATGGACCCACATCACAGAGGACTGGGGTGGTGGGAGGGAGGGAGGGATGGAGGCAGGGAGGGATGGAGGCAGGGAGGGATGGAGGGAGGGAGGGATGGAGGGAGGGAGGGATAGAGGCAGGCAGGGTTTATCCACTCATTGTACTTGAGCACCTGCTGTGAGTAACAAGTTGGGCAGCTTTAATTCTGGCTTGTTCCCCCCTAGTCTTTTCAACCTGGTGGAATTCATCTCTGACAGTGATATTTTTTTTGTTGTTTTGTTTTGTTTTTTTGGTTTTTTGCTTTTTGTTTTTCAAGACAGGGTTTCTCTGTGTAGCCTTGGCTGTCCTGAACTAACTTTGTAGACCAGGTTGGCCTCAAACTCACAGTGATCCCCCTGCTTCTGCCTCCTGAGTGTTGGGATTAAAGGTATGCGCCACCACTGCCCGGCTGATAGATTGAAAACACATACTTCATCCACTTCATATTTTGCTTTCCTTTCAGCCGGGCGTGGTGGTGCATGCCTTTAATCCCAACACCCGGGAGGCAGAGGCAGGTGGATCTTTGTGTGAGTCCAAGACAGCCAAGGCTACACAGAGAAACCCTGTCCCAAAAAACCAAAAGAAACAAATAAACAAAACAACAACAACAAAAACCAAACCAAAAAAAAAAAAAGCATGCTTCCTTTTCCCAGATGCCTTGAATCTAGAATACCAAGAGGTTGACCGTGTTACTATGGCTTTCAGTAGCTGCAGTTTGGACTATTCTAGAAAATTCCTTTTTTGTGCCTATTGACCCCCATACTAAGTACGTACTTACAAAATATGTGGCTTTTAATTGCTTTGGACACTCAAAGGCTTTTAAGGCTGTCTTTTGTTTATCACTCCTTATATGGTTTCAATGTATAATACCCCTTAAGGGTTCATGTCTTTATAGCATATTTTGGAAGGGTGTGGAGCCATCTGGGACTGCGTGACTAGCAAGTCACTGGAGGGTAGCCATTGAGAGCTGTAGCCCAGTCCTGCCTCTGTCCCAACCAGTATCTGCTTCCTGGTCTACACACATGTGAGCATTCAGCCACAGGCTCCCACTGCCGTGAATGCTGCCACGCCTTCCGGCCACGGTGGACTGGATCCCTTTAAACCGTGGGCCAAAACAGACCCCTCCGCCCGTAGGTGGCAGAGAAGTGAGAAGAGGGACCATCATGCCACCTGGGTTGCTTGGCCCTCATTAAGTCTACTCTGCTGTGTCATCAAACACTAACCGGTTTCGAACTCCAAATGCCACACTGATGAGAACAGGAGATAGTAGGGCAGGGACCCCAAAGCAACAGTTCTAAGAATGTCCCGGAGGGCAGGAATGCCGGAAGAGTGTTCTGTTTCCGCTCACTGTCCCCTAAGCGTCACTCCTGCATCACACCTTGTGCTTCCGGGACTGGACTGACCAGCTTTCCCCACACCCTCTGTGTTTCACACCCGTTTCTATCCTAAGTCCTTTAAAACATCTGCAGGGCCTCAGGGATGGCCCTGTTCCCGGGACCCTCACTTCTATATATATGACTGCCCGAGGAGTCGTAATAAACTTCTTTCTAAAATTTACTCTCTGTGGTCAGTGAGCTTAATTATTTGAAGCCATGAGACCCAGAGCCAGAAAGCTGCTAATTCAGGATGGCTTTGGTGGGCCATCGAGTTTCCAGAAGTCTGGGTCCTCATTCTGAGGACACCCCGGTGTTTCTGCATCAGCACGATGCCATGGGCCTCCATCCATACTGATTCTTGTCTTCTTTCCCTATCTCCTTGTCACTTGCCCCACATCTGTTTATTCTTTTGGACTCCTGATCTCCTGTTTGGTACCCAGTAGCCCCACACAGATGCTGCGGCACTACATCAGTGAAGAAGAAATGCTGGCAAGTAACTGAATCTTTCTACTTTATTTCATTTCAATTACAAGTTTTAAACCAAAGCAATATAAAATATGTTTCCGTTAAACACAACTTAATTGCTTCAATAGGGACTACATTTTACTTTAACTGTTGGAAACTTGGCGTTAACATGGAGATGGGCTATGAGTGTAAAATGCAAGCTGGATGTCAGAGATAGTACAATAAAAAGAATGTAAGTCACCTCATTAATAATTTTATATTAATTGCATAGTGAAATGGCAATGTCTTAGACATGTTGAGTTGAATGAAATGAACCATTAAGATGATTTTTGCCTGTTTGATTTTACTTTCATAATATTCTGAAAAAAATCTAAAGACATATATTCTCCTATTTCTACAGGCAGCACTGGGCTAAGTCCACGTGAGATAACATTTCCACAAAAAGTCCCAAACACCCACGATGGGTAGAGTGACCACCAAATAGCCTCACAAGACTCACTCTTGCATAATTTGCATAATTAATTGATTAATCAAAATTCTTTTCATGTGTCTGTCTCTCCCATTCGACTATAATCGACCTGGAGCATAGTAAACATTCCATAAATACTTGTGAAATGAACTCATTCATTGAACTAGCAAGGTCAACTTCACACCCATCTTAAATGTGATTTCATATATATTGTCTTTAGGATAAATGTTCTGTCTTATACTTAACATTTTTTTTCTGGCTCGGTCTCTGAGCCATTGTGTGCGTTATACAACCTGCAGGACTATCCAGACAACAACCCTACACCAAATAGGTTTTTCTTTTTCTTTTCTTTTTCTTTCTTTCTTTCTTTCTTTCTTTCTTTCTTTCTATTTTCCCCCCCAAGACAGGGTTTCTCTGTGTAGCCTTGGCTGTCCTGGACTCAATTTGTAGACCATGCTGGCCTCAAACTCACAGTGATCCACCTGCCTCTGCCTCCCGAGTGCTGGGATTAAAGGCGTGTGACACCACCGCCAGGCTCCAAATAGGTTTTTCTAACTCCTGCTCCTTGGAGGGCCTCCAGAGCCACTCAGAACAGGAGTGAGCA
The DNA here is from genome assembly GCF_964271855.1 of Acomys minous. Lineage (NCBI taxonomy): Eukaryota > Metazoa > Chordata > Mammalia > Rodentia > Muridae > Acomys > Acomys minous. The sequence goes on from NC_140496.1 coordinate 19,547,262, forward strand.
AAGGGTGAGCTCCAGGGGTGGGGAAAAGAGGGAGGGGTGAGGAGAGAGCAGGAAGCAGGACTTCCCACCTCTCCAGCAGTGTAAGCTGAGATGGGCTGCCGAGCCAGCAGCACAGTGGAGAGGTGGAGAGGAGAGCTTGGCTGGCTGTGGTGTGCCACTGGGTGGAGTTATAATTTATAACAGGGGAGAGGCGACTCAAGAAAAGAAGTATTCTTTTAAGAATTCTGCTGAAGCCCAATTTTTTAAAAAATCCACTTCCTCATGCTACATTTTAAGAATTATTTTCAGTCAGATGTTCACTGAACTATTACAAAGGTACTCCCTCTCCCCTCCCCCAAAACAAAACAAAACAAAACCGGGGTGGCCAAGATTGCTCTTCTAGGCTATGAAGATGGAGAATGTGAAGTTGTAAAGCCATAGATCCTTCCAGAAAAGTGTGTACCACAGAGTAGAATTAAAAAAAAAAAAAAAGTCAGTCTTCTGCAGTTCCTTCCACTAAGAGGTGGGTCAGTTTTGGCAGTTCTTGATTCTGGGTTCAATCCTTGGGACATCAGAGAAACCTCATGCAAGTTCATGCCTGAAAAGCACTGGAACACTGGGCCTTGCTCTCGTCCACTGACTGGAATCTAGCTACCATGAAGAAGTTTATGCTAGCTGCCTAGATACCAGAGACACGTGGCCATCCCCTGCATCTGTCTCCATCCGCTGTTGGACACAGTTGGGAACCAGTAGGTTCATGCAAGCACATTGCCTGCAGAAGAGGCTTGGGGCTGGGCTCAGCCCCAATCACCCAGTCCACAGAATGACAGGCTGATAAGTGATTGTTGTTTTAAGCCCCGCCCCCCAACCTAGGCAGGTTCTTCCATTTTAAATGTAGTACTGAGTTCTATGGAATGTTTATTTTCTCCCCAAACTCATGTGTCAAAACCTAATCTCCAATCTGGGGCCTTGGGGGCAGGAGGGGGTGGGGGGAGGTGGTGAGATCACGGGGGCTTTACACCCCTGCATGGGAAGCTTGACTGGTTCTCCGATGTTGAAATTCCTGATTGCAGAGTTTTGAGGAAGAAATGCCCCGTGTCTTGGTTACCTAGTCTATGTTTGTGTGTTTGATTATTATTTGCAGGGCCTGGGACTGAATCCAGCGGCACATGCACGCTAGGCAAGTACAGTTATGGTACTTTTGCTCCTGTTGCTTGGGATGGATTGGCGTGGTAAAACGACAAACTGAAAGAAAAAAAAACAAAACTGCATTCTAACCAACAGGTGTGGATGTTCACATAGAACCTTACCACATGCCATAGAGAAATCTCTGTCTCCTCTCTCTTCTCCCCGACCCCATCTGTCTGTCTGTCTGTCTGTCTGTCTGTCTGTCTGTCTGTGTGTGTACAGGCTGAAGGTCAAAGGCACAGCATGGGCCACAGAGAATTCAACTGACAATTTGTCATTCATTCTATTTACTAATTTATTTTATTCTCTCTCTCCCTCTCTCCCTCCCCTTCTCCCTCTCTGTCTCCCTCCTCTGTGTGTGTGTGTTTATATGTATACATACAAATAATTTATTCTAACATTTTTTGAAAATTATATTCATTATATAAGGTGTGAATTTGAGTGTGAAACATATATGTGTGGGGGTTAGAGAAAAACTTTTGGGGGGGTTGGTTTTGTTTTTCTACCATGTGGGTTTGGGGAGCAAACTCAGGTCATCAGGGTTGGGGATAAAAACCTGTATCAACTGCTGTGGAGAGACACTGTGACCAAGGCAATCTTATAAGGGAAAAAACAATTCAACTGCATCTGGCGCAGAGTTTCAGAGGTTTGGGCCGTTATTGTCATGGTGGAGAGGATGGTGGCACACAGGCACCTTGGGATCTACATCTGGGTCCCAAGGCAGCAGAAGCAAGAGACACTGTGCCTGGCCCGGGGCTCTTAAAACCTCAGAGCACACCCTCAGGGATACACTTCTTCCAACAAGGCCACACCTCCTAATCCTTTCAAATAATGCCACTCCCTGGGGACTAAGCCTTCAAATCTATGAGCCAATTGGGCCCTTCTCCTTCAAAGCACCACACCAACTGAGCCATCTTGCTGCCTTGGGGTTCTTTGATTGAATGTTTACTGTTAGGGCTTTGGCAGATTCAGTACCTGGTCAGGGTCCTCTACCTACTTATAAGCACTGAATCTCTCTGCCACCACCTCCTCCTTTCCTCACCTTCCTCTTCTTCTAGACAAGGTCTTACCATTTATCCCTGGCTAGCCAGGACCTCACTATAAAACACACACTGGCCTTGAATGTAGAGCGATCTACAGGCCTCTGCTTCTGCCTTTGGAGTGTTGGGCTTGAACCTAAGTGCTACCATACCTGATGACATTGCCTCCTTGTTGTATTTTCATGTGGCAGAAGGACCAAACTATTCTCTGGTGCTTTTTTTTTTTTTTTTTTTTTTTTTTTTGTAACCTAATCTGACACAGTCTTCATTTCCTAGCATTACCACATAGAGGATAAAGCTCAGCATTCAGATAATAGCATGCAGGGATCACAAAGGTGAGTGGTGTAGCCCAGTAAATGTGGCCCTAGCAGGGGAGACCTTGGCAGTCTTTGGTCACATGGTAGGGCTTTAATGAGAACTGTGTCGGCCAGTGTGGTGCATGTAGCTTAGAGCGCTTTGAGCAGAGATAGCCTAGGGACTAAGGGCCCTACAAAGGTGTGGCCAGGGTGCAGGGAACCACAGAGAGAAGGCAGTGCTCTGGGTCATGGTTTTGCCCAAGTGTGAAAAAGTAAGCTGGGTCCACACTATGGCCAGAAGCCGTGGACAGTGTTGCTGGGGCTGATTGGCAGGAGCCTCAAACTTGTACTGAGAGATCAACCTCTGACCTAATTTCTTCTTCCTTCCTCACTGGCCAAATCGAACTGGAAACCACTGGCCAGAGAGGTCAGCCTCTTGTGACCAAAGGCAAGGCAGAGGGAGAGGGTTTGTAGATCCGGGACAATAGGAGGTATCCACTCTGAGCATTCACATCCAGCTATGCAGGCTAGGAGGATGGCTCAGTGGGCAAGACGGCTTGCTGTATGGCAATAAGGACGTGAGAAGTCAGGCATGGCTGTGTGCACACCTGCAACCCCAACGCTAAGGAATGGAGACAGGAGGACCACTGGGGCTTGCTGGCTGCCAACTGAGTTGGAAACCCCACATTCAGTTCGTAGCTCTCATGTCCACGCTGTAGTAGGTATTCCTCCTTCTCCTCCTCCCTTTCTGTCTCCTACTTTTCTTCTTTTAGGACAGGGCCTTGCTATGTAGCTCCAACTGGCCTGGTACCTGCTATAGTCCAGGCTAGTCTTGAACTCACAGATGTGCACTGGGCTCTACCTCCCGTGTGCTGGGATTAACTACGCGTGCCATCACTCCCAGCCAGCTACTGTTCTCATCTCCACTTAACAGATGAGGAACTGAGACAGAGAGAGGTTGGACAACCTGGCTGAACTTGCACAGTAAGTAGCCTAGCCAGGTCCTGAACTGATCTTAAAGGCAGCATAACACTTCCCCTAGAGGGGTGCCTGGATACTGCATAGAGCAAGCTGGAAGCCAGCTGATAGGCAGGCAAACTTGGCCCCCTTTCTGACAAGTGGCAGAGAGTCACTTGGGAGTCCAGAGGAAAAGCATTCCCACTGGAGGAAATTGACCTATGTGCAGAGTAAAGATGAGAAAGCAGGGAGAGCCGGGCGTGGTGGCACACACCTTTAATCCCAGCACTTGAGAGGCATAGAGGCAGGTGGGTCTCTGTGAGTTTGAGGTCAGCCTGGTCTACAGAGTGAGTTCCAGGACAGCCAAGGCTACACAGGGAAACCATGACTCCATGAAACAAGGCACACGTGCAGGCAGGGTAGGGGTGGGAAACGGAGAATCTGCAAGCCAGGCAATTAGCCAGAGGATACTGTAAGGGCTTGGTTGAGATGGACGGACAGGGCATTGGAATTCTAGTACAAAATCTTTAGGGGACTTGGAACTGATGAGGCAAGTGGGTCCACAATGGTTGAACAAGGAGAACCTACATAACAGGCAGGTGAAGGCGTCAGCGGTAACATGCAGCCACATTTACTGTGCGCATTGGTGGTGGGGAGGAGGTGTGTATTTTCTACTTACAAAACAAATACTGTGACATTGCATCACCCACACAGACCTCAGTGAGTTGCGCAATGGTGGCTCATTTCACCATATTTTTTTGCTCCTGGCAAATTCACTTGGGAGCCTGTAACAGCATAGGCATGGATTCTAACACGCCCCCCACCCCTATATTGAGATGGGGGGGGGTCTTAGGATGCTGGAGGTTGATCCTGGGCAAGGTGGAAGTAGGCTTTGTTACCCAGTGCACACACTCTCTCTCTCTCTCTCTCTCTCTCTCTCTCTCTCTCTCTCTCAGCCTTGTGTTTCCTGCAGGATGCATCTCATTAAAAAGAAAGGAATGGCTGGCTGACACATTTCCTGAAGTGACATTTTTCCATGGCCCATGTCCTGCTATCTTGTTTTCTTTCCTTTATAAATAGCACTAACAAAATACAAGGATGAAAAAAGAAGGGAAAGAGAGTGAGAAAGATCTCCTAGGATCTGAAGTGCCCGAGGAGGTGGTCTAGATTGCTTGGGTTTCGGCTTGTCTAAGAGATGAGGTACAGAGCCTCCTCGAAATCCACCTGCCATGATTTAGCCTGAAGTAAAGGTAGGTGTTTATCTCAAGTCATTGCCTCAAACAGCCAACTACCTGTTGGAAGAAAGGTCTGATCGATGCCAACCAGAGCAGCCGAGCGTGAGCTGTTACACAGCGGTTAGTATTGATCAGAGCCAAAGGCTGCCCATAGGAATGTGGAGCGAACTGACAGGCGGAGAAGAGGGAAGAGGGAAACTGCCTTCGCTGGTGGCAGCTGTGGAGAGCAAAGCCGATAAAAAGTCAATTCCACTTAGCGGAATCACTGCTAACTAAATATTTGGGGGGCCAGAGCCTTCCTGGGTAGCTGCAGGAAGATCTCCGCTTCCAAACTGAGACATCAAACAAGCTCAGGGAGAGGACAGGTGAGGTCCGGGCTCTGCTGTGGGTAAGAGAAGAGAGCGCTAGGTGGAAGGTGAGCCGCTTTGGCCTCAGCTGGGATGGCTGGACTAGGGCACTACGGGACAACCGGCTCCACGGGAAGTTAACAACGGTTGCCCGTGCTGTAGTTTGGATTTTTGAATGAGAAGGTTTGCTGTGTTGAAAGCTTGCTGGTTTCTATGGGGAAGTGGTGGAAACTAGTACAAGGGGTTAGGTCTCTAGGGATGTGCCCTTTAAGGGACTGTTAATCTTCATCAAATCCCTCCCTCCCCTCAGGACTCAGGGAATCCTGCAGAAGAGGAGGCTGAAAAAGAGCATGGAGGACACCAAGCAAACAAGGTCATCTAGACACCACAGGACTGATGCAGACAGGAACTCAAGAACACTGAGGCAGAGTGCACAGGGCGCACTAGATGGGTCCTAGAGTTGAAAGGAGAAGCGGACACATGCCCCCATCCCTAACCCAGAAACCATCTCCAACTGATAAGCACCTGCAAGTGAAAACTTAGTTTTCTCCAAGGGAGTCTCACTGGGGAAACAATCTACTCTTAAGGGCAGGCTGCATGCCGGCAGCAGACGGCCAACTGAAAATGAGCTCAATGTTATCTTTGGAGGGTCCTTGTCTCATAATGTCATGACACGGCTCTTTCTTTAAAAAACTTGTAGCTTTTCTTTTTCTTTTTTATTTAGTTTGTTTTCTTCTTCTTCTTCTTCTTCTTCTTCTTCTTCTTCTTCTTCTTCTTCTTCTTCTTCTTCTTCTCCTTTCTCCTCCTCCTCCTTCTTTTTCTTCTTCTTCTTTTCTCTCTCTCTCTCTCTCTCTCTCTCTCTCTCTCTCTATATATATATATATATATATATATATATATACACACACACACACACACACACATACATAATGACTTCTGGTTTTGTGTTTTTATAGGATGCCTGAGTGTGCAACCAGCGGGAATTTGTCTATATCTGTTTCTCAGGCTTTTTCTTAAGCTCTTTTCCTTCTGTTTCTTTGTTCTGTCCTATTCCAATGTGTTTCGTTTCATATCATATCATGTCATATATCATATTCCCTTAGAAGCCTGTTTGTTTTTTAATGAGAAAGGAAGGGGTGAGTCCATAAAGAAGGGGGAGTGGGGAGGGAATGGGAGGAGTAGAGGGGCAGGCAAACCATAGTCAGGGTATACTGTATTTTTTTTTTAAATCAGTTTTCAATAAAAGAAAAAATTGCTTAGAAAAAAAATGAGAGTGTTAGACGTCCTTGTTCCCTTCCCTCCCTGGCCCTCTGTTACCACGAGGTGAGTTGCTTCCTCCTTCGTGTGCTCCTGTGGCCATGAGCTGCTCTGCTACAGGCCCAAACGTACTTGGCCAACCATCTACGATCCGAGTCCTCCAAACTTATGGAGGAGAATGAGTCGAGAAACGGGGGAGGGAGAGGAGTGGGGAAGAGAAGGAGGGTTGGTCACAGCAGCAAACTGAGAAACCAAAATCCAAAGCCCTCCAAGCAGTGAGCCTGCTTGGAACATTCTTCTGCATTTGGGCTGCCACTCTTGGCTATGAAGTGCCACCGCATTTGCCTGTTCATCTGCGACACAAACAAGGGAATTCCTTATCAAGTCAGGGGTGGTTAGGGAGCCTTCTGAGGTACAACGTGGGCTGGCAATGCCTACCTCACCATTTCTGTTTTTAATAGTAACATCAAAAGAAAATCCTACTGGGTTTGGCAGCACAGGCTGCTCATCGCAGCTACCCAGGAGGCAAGAGGATGGTAAAGTTCAAGACCAGCTTAGGCAACTTGGTGAGAGTCTATTGCAAAATAAAAAGGGAGAGGGGGAATGGGCTGGGCACATACACCTACAATCTTAGCACTACAGACGCCAGCGTGCAAATCTCTACAACCACTGCAACTGCGTTCACACTCATTTCGTCTGTAACATTAAGTTCACCCACATACCCTTCCCCACTGAAGTGTGCATTTCTCATCTCTCTCTGCTCTTCCTGGTGTTCGGCCTCACTGCTGGCCCTTGTAAGGGCACTGAGCAGTAACCATGGCACAGTCTGGAAGCTACCCTGCCTTGGTATTTTCTCCGCCAAGCAAACTAGTCGTCATTTTTGGATTCAGCTTCACCTAAGTTCTCAGGGCACGAGTAGAACGCGGTCAGATTTCTTGCCAGAAGGTAACATGAGTGGTCTTTGGCTCAGTTCCCCCCACAGAACCCTTGCCTCCAATATACATCATGAGCTGGTTTTCCAGAGTCTGCATTTCTCTCAGCATATACCCAACCAGATGGCCAACAAATAGCAGTCTTGCACACCCCCACCAGAATGACCCTCTGCACTCTGGTGGTGGCATTCCAGGAACTCCCTAGCCTGTAGCTTTAAGCTCTTCCACAGTGTCCTCAAAAGCCAGTTCTCAAGGCCTGAGACCCACACGGGCAGTTTTATCCCAGCAAGGAAGGTGTAACGGTGGCACTGCGAGCTGGCTGCTTACGTTGTGTAGTCAGGAAGCAGAGAAGAGACAGGAGATAAGACTATAAAACGTCAAGCCCGCATTTCAGTGTTCCAATCCCCCCCCCCCCCCCCCCCGGTGACACTCAAAATCCTAAAGGTTCTACAGACATCCAAAACAGTACTGGCAGCTGGGCATTCAGTGTTCCCACACAGTAGACTTCAGCAAGAACACTTCACATTCAAACCACCGTGTTTCTGACCTTACATTCTATCTGGTAATGTACAGGGTGCATCCTTACTCTTATATACATGCTTAATATGGCAACCATGGTCCCTAGATGACTGGGGAGCAATCCCTGAGTACCACAGAGACATCTTATGCCGGTCAATATTTTCTCTGAGCCTTTATGAGGTTATTTAACGGTTTGTTGTTGTTTGCTAGTTTTTTTTTTCTTTTCTTGAGGCAGGGCTTCTCTGTGTATCCTTGGCTGTCCTGGAATCACTTTGTAGACCAGGCTGGCCTCGAACTCACAACGATTCACCTGCCTCTGCCTCCCTGAGTGCTGGGATTATAGGTGTGCGCCACCGTGCTTGGCTCATTTAACAGCTTTACTGAGCAACAGCTCTCATGGTTTCTATAATAAGGTGGATCACCCAGGCTCTCTGATGGTCAGTTTCACATGCTGAAGAAAGGCATTTATTCAATTTATTGATATTGATATGTGAGCACGTGCTTATGTGGGAGTGTGTGCACGTGTGTACAGACACATATTTACGCACACTGCCTGTCTCAGCTCCTCTTCCAGCACCATGTCTGCCTACACGCTGCCATGCTTCTCACACCATGATGATAACGGACTGAACCTCTGCAACCGTAAGCCAGTCTGAATTAAATGTTTTCCTTTATAAGAGCTGCTGTGGTCATGGTGTCTCTTCGCAGCAATGAAACCATAGCTTAGACAACCATGTTTGGGAAGAGAGCTGGACTCCTGCTGTTTTGGGCAATGGCTCCGCCACCTCCACCATTGCCACCAATTATAATCTGTCTTATTGGGTACACTTTCATCTTTTCACACTTATCATCACTGTCCACTGAAGCAAGCAGAGGCCAGGGATCTCAGTGATGAAGTGGAGCCATGGATTGGTTTTATAGTGTTTTCATTTTGTTTAAGACAGGGTCTCCCTATGTAATCCAGGGAGATCCTGAACTTGGCCTTCTCCTGCTTCAGCCTCCAAAGCGCTGGGATTACAGGGCCCTGTCAACATTGTACTGGACTATGTTATCATTTAAAACAGCTCATTCATTATCAGTTTTTATTTTTAAATTTTTTCTTACATTTATTTATTTGCATGTGCGTGTGGAAAAGGGGCTCGTGAGCATGCCAAGCACATGTGTGGAGGTCAGAGGACAACTTGCAAGTGTTGTTCTCTCCAGCTGCCATGGAGTTTCAGGAGATCGAACAGAGTTCGTCAGGCTCAGCAGCAAGTGCCTTTATCTGCTAAACTGCTGGCCCTCATCATTTCAAAATGCAAACCATATAAGGAAGAAAGTAAGAATTAAAATAAAACAATAGTTCCATCATTCATAATGAGACTTGGGTCTCTAAAACAACAACAAAAAATATGTATTAAATTCAAATACAGAAGTTCCCCCATATCCTAAAGAGGTCTCCACATTCCAGGACTCACAGGGCTGACCTGAAACTTAGATAAGTACATATAGATGATGATGATGTTTAATTCATAAATTAGGTATACTAAAAGATTAGCAGTAGTGAAAGACTACCAAAACTCATTAATAATAAAATAGAATGATGACATATCATAACAAAAGTAACATGAATATAGTTTTTCTCTCTTGAAAGAGTCAAGACAAACAGTGTTTTTAGATCATAGTTGACGTTGGATAACTGAGGCCGTAGATGGCTGAGCCTCAGATACTGAAAAGCACCAAATGAAAGTGAAAAATCCTCTTCCTCCTTCCCCAAGAAGGCCCTTCTCACAGAAACTCTTACTGTTAATATTTTATAATAATCCCCCCTCTTTCAATTACAAAACCATTTGTAGTTGCTTCTTGACCTCCTGGATAGGATCAAGTATAAAAATATATTTTTGATATAAATTTGACTATGCCTACAAATCCTTCCCTTTCCCAGATATTGCCTGTGCTCTTACAACACCTGATGCTTTACTGTTTCAGATCTAAAAATCTCTGTGGAAGTACTACATGTTTATGCTAACTCTTCTATTCAAATATAGTCCTGTAGCCAGGTCTAATCATGAAGGTCTGCGTTCTCATTCTTCAGAGGCAGAGGCAGGAGGATTGAAAGGTGAAGGTTAAGCCTGGCATGATAGTACACACCCTTAATCCCAGCATTTGGGAGGCAGAGGCATGTGGATTTCTGGTCTACAAAGTGAGTTCCAGGACAGCCAGGGCTACACAGAGAAAGCCTGCCTCAAAACAACCAACCAAACAACCCAACCAACCAACCAGCCAACCAACCAACCAACCAAAAAAACAAAAACAAAACCAAAAACAGCAACAACAACAACAACAATCCGAACAAACAAAAAAACCAAAGACATCTGAAGATACTATTCTGTGTTAGCGTTTTCCTGGCAAGTACGATTTTAGCAAGTTCAATCCTCCATGCTGGTAACAACAACAACAACAACAACAACACAAACCTAAACAATACAACCGGCAAACAGGGTTAGCCAATGCCTGTTAGCCATCTCCCACCTTCTGAATGAACACTCTGCCTCCTTGCCAACAAGGTCCCTGTTGTCTCTAAAATATTTCAGGTTGGTCTCTTCACCCTAAAAGTGGAACAGTGAAAGTCCCTGCTCCATAAAGTTGCCATGAAATCGCAATGAATGAACACCTTGCACGTAGTGAGACTGAAGCCATGAGCCAGTTACGCTGCAGACTCAAATATATAGTTCATGCTGACTATAAGTGGATTTGAAAACAACTGCTCTGAGAGTCTAACAAATGTCGGGCACAGTCCATGTACTTTATGTGACTTTATGTGCGATCTTTCATACCAGTCCTAAGAAACAGTCCCCAAACCCACTTTTTAGAAGAGGAGGCTCAAAAGCAAAATGTAAATTGCTCAAGGTCACGTGGCTAAGTCTCACAGGCCAGCTGGGTTTTGAGAGCACATCTGTCTGATTCTTCTTTTCCTTTTGGACTACTTACGGCAGGGCAAGAGTCTAGCGTGGAGACCTCCTGCCCCAGAGATGCAGTTAGAGTGTGGGCTGGCGCAATGGGAGGGCACAGGCTGGGAGGGACGCCTGCAGGGGAGGGGAGGGCTGGCCGAGGGGAGGGGGGGAAGGCATCAAAGGCGCTCTGCCCATACTGTGATCTTGCCTAGGGCCAGCACAAGGTCTGATTTCCTTTGTGGTCTCCTAGTTGCCTGGGGCAGGGAGTAGCTAGAAGCCACAGGCTGCAACCCCAAAACCTGGTATTCCAGTTCTGCCGTGAATTCTAAGGCCTCAGCAACTCGCAATACTTCCTGGGCAAGCTCCTATCTCTGTAAAGTGGGGATTGTACATCCCGGCTCAAAGCAGTCCAGTCTGGGATGCTAAAGGGCTTGGCTGATGATTGGGAAGCGCAGCACAGGGCTTGGAGAGACCGCACATGGCCTGATGTGAACTGTCTGTTAAGGAGGGGGCTGTAGAACTTCCATCTAGAGATAAGCCTGAACACATATACCTCCCCGGGGAAGAGACAACAGTGCCAGGGATCCTGGTATTGTTTGTAACCAATTCCAGAGCAGGTAAAGAGTCTGGGCACTTCACGAATGGATAGTATTTATTACCATCCATTGGCATGATAGCAGGGTTGACAAAGACACCATAATGAGCCCTCTCTTCCCTGTCCTTCCACTCCTAGCAATTTGGGAGCTGATGACGTCTTCTCTGGTGGGCTGGTACCTGCCTTGTTTAATGGTCTGCTCTGCCTTGGGGGCCACCTATCCCCACAGAGACACCAAATAACGGATGGGCAGCATCTCGGGCCGTTTCTTACAGATCCAATATCCTGTGTCTAGATGGTATTTCGGGCCGAGTTATAGTGCAGTGGATCAATGCCCGGATCACATAATGTAATCTGATTCCTCGAGAGTTTGATTAATGGTATCACAGTCGCAGCCTCAGTTCAGGTTCAACCTTTTAAAAGTTTTATCACTGGTAGAAAGGGATCAATCAGAAGGGGCAGAAAGACCAGGGCCCCCGCGTCGCTGTGGCTCTCTTCCTTATCCATCAGTAACTTGTGGAGTGTCAGAGAAAGACTGGGTCTTACGACAGGCTAGGGCGGAACATACTTTTTGACCCCCCCCCCCCCAAAAGGTGGGTTGTCTAAGTAGCAAGCACTGGTGTTGAATGAGCACATGGGAACCCTGGGGAGATCTGAACAGCTTCAAGTCCGGCATCCTCCCTATGGGGATTTTGATGTTATGGTCTAAGGCAAGGTCTGGGCATCCTCTGAGGATTTCAGTGCGCAGACAAGTGTTTTGGACTGTATTGTCTCGACTCCAGATTTGTATGTTGACACCTTAATCCCCAGATTCCCTAGACTGTATATAGATACAGACTTTAAGAGTCAACTCAGGTAAACTGAGGTCACATGTGTGGGTCCTAGTCTGGTATGACTGGTTTCCTTGTAAGAGAAGGAAATGTTCCCATATCAGATTCTGTGAAGTCAGTAGAGGAGGTCAGCCATCTATAGAGAAAGGAGACAGGCCTCAGAAGAAACCAACCTCTCCAACAACTTGTAACCTGGACAAACACGAGAAAGGAAACTCTTGTCGTGAGACCCTCCCAGTCTCTTGTGCTTGGCTGTCACATCCTGAGCAAATGACTACACCAAGGATGGGAGGCACTGGCCTAGTGGGACCAGCTACCGACAACAACTTTTGGTGTAAGAAATTTGGTGGGGGAAGGCTCATCTCCCTTAACATCTATTTTCTATGTCTTCCTGACCCTCCAGGAGCCCTTCTTCCTGGAATTTGCTCGAAAATGACCATCAGTTGACAGGAGTCTCAGGTTTTAGCCTTCTAGGAAGTACCTGTTCTTAATGTATATTTATATACATTAAATACATATTTATTTCTTTGGTGCTACAGATAGAGCTAATGTGAGATTTGAAGAAATTATTATTGAGTGGAGGGGTGGAGAAGTTAAAGAACACTTTGTTGGAGTCAGAACTTGTGACATTAGGTTTGGGCAGCAAATGTTTTCCCTGCTGTGCCGTCTCTGAAGTGGGATTTTTGTTGTTGTTTCTTAGGTTTTTGAGATGGGATCTTACTAAGCTGTCTAGGCTGGCCTTGAACTTGCCATCCTCCCGCTTCAGCTGTCCTAGAGGGGTCTGCAAGTGAATGCCACCACAGGTGTCCTTAATGTGGGACTCTTAAAGGGAAATGTTTCTAGGTAATGACAGAATTGTTTTGCTCCTACTAAGTTGTTTGCTGAGGTACATTTGGGCCAGTTACTTTTCAATTATTATTACTACAGTCACGGTCAGTTGCATGTGCCCAGCGCAGTCCTCCGTCTGTCTCTGACTGCTTTTCTGTCTGTTATTTCCTCATTTTCATTCCTGAGAGCCTCCTCCTGTCACTGTGACTTGTATATGTTTATGTGAGGGAACAAAGGGTGTGACCGCCATGTCCAAGCCCTTGCGGGTACTAAATGTTAAGCGGAGGACGTGAACCTATGAAGTCTGATTCTAGAAACCGTGCTTTTAACTGTCAAACACTCAAGTCAGCCTAATGGAAGGTAGCAAGCTCAGAAAGGAGTCAGAGGGTCAGTTTTGCTTCTCCAAGGGAAGCAATGGGGATCCTCTCTAGAAAGCTACCCGCCCCCCAAAGTCCCTGAGGTACTGACTGTGGGAAATCAAATCATTCATAAATACAGTTATCCCCTGGTATGCTTATATCTCTTATGTGACATTACAAGGTAGTCTCACATACCTTAAATCACTCATAGGTTATTTACACCTAATACAATACAAAAGCTCTGTAAGCAGTTGGTTGTCAGACTATACCGTTTAAGGTAAAACGCCAAGAAAAATATCTGTGAATATTTAGTATGAGAAGGTTATGCTTTGACTTCCTCAGCTTCAGCTGTGGTCATGTGACTTGCCTTGCTTTCCAATATCACGTGAAGAGGAAGTGATAATGTGAGCAAGTCCTTTGAAAGCCGCCAGTGGTGCTGTCCTTCCTTCTAGCATTAAATTCAGCCAAGGGTTTCCTCAGCTTGGGTTGCGGGATGAAGATAAAACAGAAAAGAGAGGCAAGCAGCCTGCCAGTGAAAACACTATCTTTGTGGACAGCTACTGAGACTTTAGGGCTGTTTGTTATCGCATCATCACATAGTAAAAACTGACTGGTACACTCTCCAAATATCAAAATAGTTAAATGTGAAATGCCAGGAATAAGGTAAGGATAACATCTTTAAGGAACCAGTAAGTGCTATTACAGTTTATTGAAGCAATCTGCCAAAACATTTCAATCCTACCTTCTCTGAATATTTTCCATGCATCTATCTGATCCTACCCCCAAGGCCAAGAGACCATAATCATCCATCTGGCTCGGTACACCCAGCACTCACACAGTCCTCACGCAGACATCCAGAATGGTGGGAAGTAGCTCAGTTGGGGTCACTTTATATTCCGGACATGGAAAGAACGGAAGAGAGGAAAGCGAAGTCTTCCTTTACGGATGGGACCAAAGATGACAGAACCTGCCAAAGCCAGTATCCAGTCCCGGCTTCTACCTGCTACTCTGAGTCCCCAGTTCCTTTCTCTTTCTCAAAGACTGGGGACGTACGGCCTGTCAACTGACTGTGGAATGTAGGTTTTTATTTGGTCCATTCCAAACAAGACACTGCTCTAAGTACAGGCATTCGCACCATATTGATCGCCAGCACTCAGCGTGTGGAGTAGCGCACACTGAGAAAACATCAGTATTTCTATATTTTCTTCAAGAAAGTCCTGGGAGCCTGGCGATGCTTGGTTGGGAAAGCAGCCTTTGAGGTTGGGCAGCTGTTGCTGATCGGCCTGAGGAGTTTCCCACAGTCTCCTGCTCTCTTAATTACCTTACACTACTAGGCCTACAACACTTATTTAGATTCTTTGTTTATTCTATGTATCCAATTAATTCGACAAACTGGGGATCCAGTGTCCTTTCCCTGCATCTCTTGTCCCCTTCCATCACTCCTTGTCCCTTCTTCCCTGTCTGTCTGTCCATCTGTCCACCTCCTTCCCTTCCTCCCTCCCTCCCTTGTCTGTCTATCAGCCTCCTTCCCTCCCTCCTTCCATTGTCTGTCTGTCTTCCCTCCTTCCCTCCCTCCCTTCTTCCCTCTCTCTCTTTATCCTTTTTTATTATTATTGTTTTTTAAGACAGCATTTCTCACTGGCCTGGAACTCACCAAGTAGGCTAGGCTGGCTAGCAGTGAACCCTGGGCATCGGCCTTCCTCCCCCTCCCCAGTGTGGGAATCCAAGCACCCTCAGTTTTCTGGCACGGGTTCTGGGATTGAATCCAGGTTCCTTGCAAGGCAGACCATTCACTAGCTGAACTGTCTCTCTAACCACACGCTCTTGTTTTCTCTTTTCTCTCTGTGAGACGAGGTTTTGTATGTAGCCCAAGCTGTTCTTGAACTTACCTTGTAGCCTGGGCTAGCCTCGAGCTTCGAATCCTCCTGCCTTAGCCTTCTGAACGCTGGGTTTTAAAAGCATGGGTTTTAAAAGCTAGAGTCCCTCTCATATCCTCACAGGAGCCTACCCTGCCTTAGGTCTCCAGCTTGTCACAGGGATGCCCCCACCCACAGTTTCCTGTTTCTCTGCAGGCCTTCTGCCTCCTGCCCCGACTCTCCCCAGGTCTGATCTGGACTAGGATGTAAAGTGAATAAACAAATAAAGAAAAAAAATAATAAAAGCATGTGTCAGCACACCGGCCTCCCTTGGCTTTCTCCTGCATAGTATAGTTTGTGCTATACTAACGTTTTGTTGACTTAAAACTTCCTACAAGTGCTCAGGGGTTTTAAATTCAGGGAAGGTCTGTGCAGGTCACAATACCGTGTGTAGACATCCAGCTATACACTTGGGTCCCTGACTCACTGAGAAACCTGCGCTAGAGTTCCCATGCCAGCATTCAGCTTGCTGGACTTCCCTCGGCTTGCCTTCTAAGGAGATTAAGAGCGGACATTTTATTTTGTTTCCGTTTCAGTTTATTTGAAGGTTTTATGATGTCTTGGTTGGATGGCTCTTGGGACTTCCAAATAAACACGGTGCTTTTAAAAACGGAAAGTTGTTTTTATTTATTCCTTTCAGGTGCCCAGTGACCTCCGGGTATATTAGGCAGCTTTAAATTATAATTAAAATAATAACTGTGGTCCTAAAATAATAATAGATGTTGAATTACAGAAACGCCAAATTAGGATGTCCCGAAAATCTGTCTGAAGGAAGCCAGAGGAAGCCTGGAATTTAAAAAGTGATCCTTGTGCCAATGGAAATGGATGAGGCTCCATAGCCACAGCCTTAGCTATTTTATTTTTTGCTTTGCTTTGACTTCCTATTTTGTACAGTTTGTGTTTGGACTTGAGGCTCATTAGTAGACTTTAACATGGCTTTATATGCAGAAGAAAATAATGAAATCTCTTTGTTACCTGCGTCTATCTCTATATTTCAATAATGTCATGACAGTTTCCCACATCCATGGACACAGGCAGCGGCAGCCAACTGTGCTTCCTCCTTGATACCAAATCCTCAGAGCGCTTTCGGGTCCAAGGCATGCATCTGCGTCCCCCATCTGTCATCTTAGCTCATCTCCCTCTTCCAACTGTTCTTAAATTAAACGACTACATGTAATGATGAGAGATTTTCTCATGACAGCTTAGGAGAATTCATCCAAGGACAAATTAAAACATTGCGAAGTAATCACCCCGCCTCAACTCCCTCCTCTGCTCGCCCCTGGGTGCCTGTTAGTGCTGAAAGGAGTTCATCAGCATTTGTGGAAGAAAGCAACCAGGAAGAAGACCCACAGAGGAGAAGATGGGGACCACCTGATGCCTGCCAGAGAAGGGGCAGGGATGGATCAGGCCTCCTTCCTCTCAGCAGAAGGTTCTGTGGTATACAGGACTCCAAATACCAGGGCAGAAAAGAGGAAGAGGAAGTGTAGAGGAAGAAAACAGAGCATCAACGTTGAGCATGTCTCGGGAGGAGCCAACCTCAGCTAATGAAATCTCCGTTTTCCTCACGCACTTTCCACTCCCCACGGATAAATGGGTGAGGGGCCTGCAGCTATCACAGCCCACCAGGGTTGGTGGGCTCCTCAGCTTTGTTTCTCATTCTCTGTTGTTTCCTGCTTATACCACTGGTTGAAAGAGAGGGAGAGAGAGAGAGAGAGAGAGAGAGAGAGAGAGAGAGAGAGAGAGAGAGAGAGAGAGCCTGCGACAATTCTAACTTATAGGAATCTATCCTCATGAGACAATGGGAAGATTCACCAAGCACAAAGATGCTCATGGCGCATCATTTATAGCACTGACCACAAAGGGAGGATGAAGTAAACTAGGGTCCATCCAACACAGAATGCAAGACGGCCGCTGAAAGGCAATACAGTGTATGTTCATAATTAAGTGATACTGCATGGTGTTGAGGGCAGCAGGTAAAATAGACCATGGGGATAATATATGGTACTTACATATATATGTATGCCTAAGACACATCTGGTAAGATAAAGCACAAGTTAATGTGCCTACTGGGTGTGGTGTCTCATGGCTTTAATCTCAGAGTCTAGGAGGCAGAGGCAGGTAGATCTCTGTGAGTTCAAGGCCACCCTGGTCTACAGAGTGAGACCCTGTTTCCAAAAGGGTGAGGCCTATCTCTAGGTGGTAAATATTCAGGCTGATTTCAATTTTCTTTATATCTTTATATTCTTTATAAATGGTCATAATTTTAAGGTAGCAATTAATATTTTTTTAAAGCTAGGAAAAAAGATCTTAAAGCCAGGTTCATAGTTGAGAAAAGAGAGCCTTGGGTAATAGTTTATGAGGCACTATGCTATCCTGTAGTTTCTAAACCCCAATATGTAACCGAGTACTGGATCGTGCAAAGAGGCTGGGCTGGGCCACGAGGGCAGAAGGACTCCCTGGTGATGCTCTAATATTGTTCCAAAGCTATGACACTCTGACCTGATAATCGTTTCCATTGGAACTCCAGAAGTGCTTTCTCAGCACAGGGCTCTCAGCTCACCTTCCTATGGTGTTTGTGATGCAGAGGAGGGCAGTCATATAAACCACTACCTTAATGTCTGGAGACCTGGGACACCGGAGGCTGTAGGGCTTGACAGAGACCATGGTACCACTGGTCCTCCATCTCTGCTCAGTGCTCCACCCCTCAATCCATAGTGCTTTGCTTTCAGAAGTGAGGTGGGTAGGGGCTAAAATAATGTTTTAGGACCCTCCATGTACCCCCAAATGGATAGGAAACCTTCTTTGGCAATTTTGTACCTTGGGATGTTCAAGAGTTGGATGCTGTTCTGGCCATGAGGAAATAGGAATATTGTGTGGCTTCTTGGCTAGGCTGGTGCCCAGGGGCAGTCTGGAGATTCAAACAACAGTGTCGGTGATCCTGCTAGCTGCTTCAAAGGCAAGGGCTCGCCTGGGTGGGCTGCACTCCTTCTAAGGTAAGATGCTCATCGAGAGAATCCTCGGTCTTCTGTAGTTAATGGCATTATTTGGAGAATCAAGTGATGGGCCAGATAAAGAAGTCATCACCTTCTGGTCTTCTCCCACGTTTCTCAAGAAGCCTTGGTTGCCCCACCCGTAGCATATTCTTGTAAGAGCCCATCATTTATATTCTACATCTTGCTCTCTCCACTGTGAAGAGCAAAGTCAAGGCCAATTCTAGAGCCAGGTATGGTGGTGCAGACCTATCATCTCAGCACTGGGGAGATGGAGACAGGTGGAACTCAAGTTGAATGGCAGCCTGGGCTCCATAGCAAGACCCTGTCTTTAAATTAAAAATAAAATAAAATAAAATAAAATAAAATAAAATAAAATAAAATAAAATAAAATAAAGATTTCTGATTCAACACAGTGCCATGTCCAGGACCTAACAGAGCAGGTTTCAACTGCATAGGCCAGTGAGAAAAGCTCAGGGTAAAGGTGCTTACTGCCAAGTCTGATGACCAGAGTTAAATCCTCAGAGCCCATGTGGTAGAAGGGGGAGAGATGACTTGCAAGCTGTCTTCTGAACCCACTCATGGACTGTACATGTGTTTTCCCCCATACACACACACACACACACACACACACACACACACACACACACACACACACACACACACACTTTGTGGACCGGGTGGCTGGTTCAAAAGTTTAAAATGCCTCGGCAATAATAAACCATGCCACTGTGAAACTACACATAAAATGAACCAGGGTCTGCACTGCACAGTATACAATTAAGTAGCCATTTTAAAAGCAGCTCACGCTCTCTAACATCCTTAAGAGTGTGTAGAAAAGCAATAATTGCTGACATCGGAACAATCACTTCATGCCAAAGCCTGTACTTGTCCCTTCAAATAGTGTTTCTCTTTCTGTCTTCCTGCCTCGCCCAGAGTTGGGTACCATCTGTGACCCAGGAGGAAGTCAGCTCAAGCACAGAGAATGGGTCCTGGTCCCCTCCTCTGCCCTGTACACGGCTTCTGCTATAGCTGCTGACTCTGGAGCAGTTCGGAACCGAAAGGCAGGGCTGTTCACCGCCTGCTTACTGCATTTGAACTTGGGGATCGTTTTCAGTTCACCCCTTGCAGATGCTCTTTGTACCAGCTGGTACTCAGCAGGTCGACTTGAGCAGGGTCACAGGGAAGGCTCAGTGGGGCTGTGTGTCCTTCCTTCTGACAGCGCCAGTTCATCTCTGGAGCACAAGCACCAGCGGGGTCCTTTGTGTTGTTTCTTAAATGTTCCCACTCTAAAAACTTCCCTTTTAGCTTCCTCTTAACTAGCCAAGTGACAGAAACTCAATGCTGACCACTTCATTAGCCAATGACCTTGTCCCTCTGGCCTTCTGCCTGCTCGCTCTCCTGGGCAGGTTTGCCTTACGTCATAAGTCCTCATTAAAGGTCAGGACCTTAGAGACATCAGCAGCAGGCATGTTGTTTTAATATGTATCTAGAGAAATCAGGCCTGTTGGTTCATATTAGGGCCTGTTTACAGACTGCCCAGCAGTGTCTGCGATGGAGACGAGCTGTTACTTTTGAAATAAAACTGGAAGGAGTTTCTCGTGAGTACAGGGCTGGGTAGGTTGTTTATGTTCTATGAGGGAAGCTGTTGCAACCCACGTCTTCCCTCAGTGTCAGGGCCACCCTTCTTCCTATTCAGAGCGAATCTTATATACAGTCATCTTGTGAAGTATCAAGGGTAAGTGACACAGTAGGGTCTCTGGAGCCAGTTGCATGCATGACGGGTAGCATTATATGTCACAAGTCAATGCAGCTGGAGCCCCCAGTGAGGCGGCACAGTTTTCCTGCTGCTGTGCTGGTAAGACGGTAAAGTTCACCATGGTGGTAGGGACAGACAAAACATTTTAAATACGTCACCCTGTTAGATATTCATAATAGCCTTTAAGGCGGATGCTATTGTTACCCCGGCCCCCCGAGTTTATGAATAGAGAAACAGAGGTTCAGAGAGGCCCAATGACTGCCTCCAGTTCTCAAAGCAATAACTGTGTAGGGGTTGGAAATAGGCTAGGGTTGCTCCTGATCTTTACGCTGCTATGATCGTGCAATGATACTACCTGGTCTCCTTTGAGAGGTGGCAGTGTGGATGGTTGCTTAAGAAGAACCATCGTACTGTAACTTGTCTCCCCAGATGTCTCTAGTAAGGCAATAGGAGATTCGTTTAAAAAAGTAAGTCTGGGGGGAAGCTTGCCTCTCCACAGCACAGCCTTCCCCTGACTTCTCCAGGACAAACTTGAAGTTAATTCTCATTTCCCCTGGGAGTCTGGTTGGACAGATCCCTAATGGAGATTAGAAATAGCTCTCATGGGCTATTTTTAAGGAAAATGTGATGTCAGAAAATGAGGCAGGAATGGGCACCCAGAAGGGAAGGGAACGCATAGCGGGAAGGGCAAAGAGATGGAGAGGAGAAGGAACAGACAGAAATGTTTGAAAAAATGTGGGCATGGTGGCCCACACCTGTAACTCCAGCATTTGGGGCTAAGGCACGAATATCACCCCAGGTTTGAGGCTTGCCTGGTCTATAGAGTCCCAGGCTAGCCAGGTCTTCATAGAGAGGCCTTGTCTAAATAAATACATATGTAAATAAACTGGTCATAAATGATGTGATGATGTGGACGAAAGATGGGTGAGGGTCAGTAGAGGCAGATGCCTTTGAATCTAGACAGCATATTTTCACCCTACTCACTATGGTTGGATTTTAGAAACTCAGCTACAAAAGGCAAATTCTACCAGCCTCCAGCAAAGCCACTTTTCTCTCTGAAGAAACCCAGCCCAACAAACAGGAATGCCCGCTGGCCTCTTCCTGAGAATGCCAGGCACAATGTCGAGGTGTCTGGTAACACTGCAATTTCCTTTGAACTGTAAGGTTTTGTTTGGTGGGCTTGTCTGGAGGGTTAGTCTTTTTGACTGTGTTAACTCACTTGGCATAACATTTTCTTTCATGGAGACACACGAGAGGTGGGACTCAACTGTCTTATTCAGCAAGGCTGGACACCATCCAACTGCGCGGTGCTATACCCCTGCAGGTCATGAATTGTATCTTCCGGGCTAAGGAAGAGAAGACGAAAGCATTGTTGAGGAGGCATTGAATGGTTGGGGAGCCTTTGAATGGCTGAACGGTTAATGAGTGAGATGACCTTCCCATTTCTTTCTTTGTTTTTTTTGGATGAGGTTTGCACCTAGGGTAAGGTTTTAACGAAGTTGGCCGGTGTCACATGCAGACATAGCTACCCGTACTCGATCACGCTGGAGAGACTGTAGAAATGCATTATTGTCTCTCTGAAAGTAAGGGCTTTAAGAAGACAGCCCAGGGCTGGAGGGAGATAGGCTCAGAGCTTAAGAGCCCTTGCTGCTCTTGCTGAGGATGTGGGTTCGGTCCCCAGCACCCACATGGTGGCTCACAACCATCCACAACTCTAATCCAAGGAATCCGACACCTTCTGAGCAGCACAGCAGAGGGCACACATGTGATGCACAGACATACATGCACAGGAAATAAAATAAATCAACTTACATTTTTTTTCTTAAAATTAAACAAACAAACAACAAAAAAAAGAATACAATTCAGAAGGATTGAGGATACGGCTAATCTGATAGCATGCTTGCAGAGAATGCTCAAAGCCCCGGGTTCAAGCCCTAGCCCCATATAAAGTAGACATGGTGGTACCTGCCTTTAATCTCTGCACTTGGGAGGTAGAAGGAGGAGGATCTGACATTCAAAGTTATTCTTGGCTCTGCTCAACACGTTCAAAGCTATCTTGGTTGACATGAGACATTGTCTAAAAACTGTAACTCAAAAAAAAAAAAAAAAAAAGAATGCCACTCAAGGCAGGCATAGAGGCGTACGTCTGTAATCTCAGCCCTTGGAGGCTGACACAGGAGGCTGCTTTCAGTTACGGGACTAGCCTGGGCTACAGTACAAAATGAACAAAAAAGAAAAAAATAAAAAGAGGTAACCGAACAACAGCCAATCTCAAGATGGAAAGAGATTAACTAGGAACCATAAACCAATCTAAGGCGTACTAAAAGAAATGCAGGCAGAGGAGTCAAAAGAATGCAGAAAACTGCCAAGTGAGGCTCACCTTTCCAGAAGCAACTGCAGCCTGCCTGCCTCTCTCTCTCTCTCTTTCTCCCCAAGCAAGACATTTCTGCTTGCCCATCCCGGGATCCCAGGGAAGAGATTTGAATGGTGTTAACTACTGACCGCTTGCCTGACTCTCTGCTCCCGTTTCCCTGGGTAGCTGTGGTGAGCTGGCTGCCGAGACATAGCCCTGAACCTATCCATCACGTCTACGGAAGAGAGAGTTGGAAAGGCAAGCATTATCTGGAATCAATATCTTTACAAATCCAAAGGAAACCCCAGCTCCCGAAGGGTTAAGCCAGGGAAGGAAAAGCCATCAGGCTGTTTAGTGAGCTAATGTTTTTATTGACGGGGAGGCCTTTAAGGCCCTAACAGGAAAAGTGGGGAAAATGGCAAATTGTTTGGCTAGGGAGAAAAAAGGGAAAGGATTTTTACCCTGTGTGCTCATTCCTAGACCTTGTACTCAACCCCCTGGAATCCATCTACTGTGGGGCAAGGGGGAGGGTGGGCATCCCATAACCTTGAAAAATATCCAAACCAAGGAGTTTCCCCCCTTTTGTCCTATCCCCTCTGTCAGAGCAGAGTCTGCATCTTCCACTGAGATCTTCGTCTAATGCACATCCCTGGCTAATGCCTGCTCTGCCGAGCACATCTTAATTTAACAACTGTTAGAAAGCACATCTGAAGCTAACATTCCTGGGACAATCCATATTTCAACCTAACTACCCTGGCAGAACACTTCAATCTAATTCCCCCACTGTAAGTACATAGCAATCTAACACCCTCATATAATGTACATCTCGGTCCATTATTTTGTATTTTGTAAGCCATATTTTGATATGTCTTTTCCATTAAGTCGCAGGACTGTCTGGAGACAACTGGCCAACCCTGTGCTGAAAGCTTCCGTAGTTCTTACGTTGTCCTCTGGTGACAGGCTGCTGATGGATATGCTCGTGAACTTTCACCTTTGGCATCTTGGGTTCAACTCTGGCTTGTTTCTGCACTTGGAGTCTTAAGCATCCTGTTGGGAGCAGGGGTGACCTGAGAGCCCTGACAAGCCTTCTCTTGTGCTAACCAGCAGGGCAGGCCACCTCAAAAGATCAGAGTGTACCTCAGGAGAGGGCTGCGGGAGGTCAATGTCGGGGGTCAGGGGTCAGGGGTCAGGGTGTAGCTGTTGGCTAATAGAGTGCCAGCTAACCTGTCGTCAAATTGCTGGGTTCAAGGACGATGGCTGCCTCATGCTGATGATTTTACCCTGGGGGAGAGAGAGCTACTGGCTTTATTGGAAACCTGCCAGTCTCAGAGGTGATGGAAGCGGCTGATCACAGCTAAAGACTGCTTGATTGTTGATGGAGAGGCCGTTCTGTGGTTGGTCCCCAACTGAAAGGCCTACACAGTTGCTTATTGATGTCTGAGTTTTCCACATGTGATGGATTTCTCTTCCATTTCCCATACAGCTGGGACACCACTCCACTGTGGAGGCAGACCACTGTGACGGTTGGCCATAGATTTTCCTTTTTTTTTTTTCAGGAACTGAGAACCACTAGAGGCAATGTTGCCTCTGAATCTTGGCACGGTTTAGGATGGCATCAACCCTCTGCTGCCAGTTCAAGGGGTCTAAAAAAAACAAAAACAAAAACAAAAACAAAAACAAAAACCAAAACCAAAACCAACCCAACCCATAATGAACTGAGACTGAAATAAAATATCTCTCAAGACCAAGGCATTTGGAGTGAGCACAAAAAAAGGGAAATGAATATATTCTGGAAGAGATAGTCTATCAATACCCTAACCTCAAACTTTCAGTCCAATTCAGGCAGAAAGAAGACATGGATTTATCTTTATTATTCCTTCTCTATCTACTGGTTGGGGGAAATCTAACCAGGCTAGCGGTGTGGTTAGATAATCCATGGAAAGGAGGTTACTGAAAAACTAGCCCCTCCCACCAATATCCCAGCATGGAATAAATGCAAGAAAGTTGAAAACAGGAAGTGAAGACCAAAGCGCAGAGGTGAAAAGAGAGGTTGAGGAAAGTCATAGAAACGGCGGAGGCTCGCCAGCGAGCACGCAGCCTGCCAAGACAGACAGCGAAGGACCAGAAGGCAGAGACGGGAGAACATCTTATCAAAACTGCCAGCTAGCTCGCCTTTTGTATTACGCCTCACAACACGGTACTGGCTCTTCTTACTCTCGAACTTAACAGACAGAGTGAAGCACACAGGAGAGCCACTCCAGGTTGTAGAGGACGGCCTTCTAGGATATCAGGTGACAGGACTGTAAATGTCACTTCCGCCATGTCAGTGTGTGGTGTGAGGCGTGTGGTGAGAGGCGGGTTCGTCTGTAGATACCATTTGTACTTCTTTGACCATAGGCGTTCTTTGTAAAGGGCTCATGCTGTCCACCGAACTCAGCAGAGACGGATTCAAATAGAGGACTGTTTACTACCTGGATCAATGCCCATATGCAAACCACATATACCCCACATTTGTTTGTTTCCTTTCACTCCTCCTCCTGTGGGATGGGCAAGCACTTTACCATTGAGCTACATCTCTAGTCCTGCTTCCTTTCTCCCTTAAGTTGTGACATGAGCCTTTTATTTTGATGAAGGAATTGACAAATACTGGGATATGGGCAGTGGGGGCGCACACCTTTAATCCCAGCACTTGGGTGGCAGGGGCAGGCGGATCTCTGAGTTTGAGGCCAGCCCGCAGAGTGAGTTCCAGGACAGCTAGAGTGACAGAGAGAAATTCTGTTCTCAAAACAAAACAGAAATAAGCACTGGGTTTTGGGATAGCTCACAACTATCTTTGTGAGCAAACTTATAACTGTATTTAGGAATATAAGCACATTCCAACTTGACCGTTCTACTTAGTCTGGACATAAGTAAACTATTGCCTACAGGATAAAACTGGCCCACTTCCCTAATTTTATAAATGAAATTTTATTGACCCATTGCCATGTTCATTCATTAACATATGAACTATGCACCTAACACATCACAAATAATAGAGCTGTTGCAACTAAGATGGTACGGGCAATAAGTCCTAGTATTAGAAATACTTTTATAGAAGATGTTTGTCAGCCTTTGACCTATACCAAGGGATATTATTCACTCTTTTAAAAAAAGGAACAATTAAAAAATTATATTCATTTGTGTGTGTGTGTGTGTGTGTGTGTGTGTGTGTAGGGGGAACGCCATAACTTGAGGTATGAGTACCACAGCTCACATGTGGAGTTCAAAGAACAACCTTCAGGAGCCTATTTTATCCCTCCACTATGTAGACCCGGAGATTGAACTCGGGTCATGAGGCTTGGTGGCAGACACCTTTACCCGTTGAGCCATATCACAGGCCCTTGTTTACAATCACAAAGCAGGGATAAGCACTGAACATTTCCCCAGGGAGCCAAACTCTTCCCCGTCTGGCACAAACGTTTTGTCTCTGTAGAATTGCTCCTGCTTCCACTGAGCAATCTGAGTGGCAGGCACTGGTTGGAGCGGTGCTGGATGCTTCCTGTGGTGCTAAGCGATCAGCGGTCTCCTAAGAGATGATTTAGGTGGTACAGACAGTCTGTCTGGCCCGGAAAACCCTGGACTTTTTGATACTCAAAGTCGGGGAGGAGAGGGAACCAGAGGGAGGTGAGGGAAGGCAGTAGGGGAGAAAAACAACCGAGGACAAAGTATAATGACACACATACGAAGAGGCCGTGATGAAACCAAGAGCTTTGCATTCTCAGCTGACAACTCAGTTTTGGAAAAACGGGCAGAGTGGGGCTAGAGAGATGGTTCGGCAGTTAAGAGAACTCCATGCTCTTGTGAAGTAGCTGCATTTGATTTTCAGCTCCCACACGGAAACTCACAACTGCCTGAAACTCTAGTTCCCGGGGATCTGATGCCCTCTTCTGGCCTCCTGGGGCACCAGGCATGCAAGTGGCAAACATACATACATGTAGGCAAAACACTCATAAAATAAAATATAAATACTTCTTGAAAACAATAAGGATAGGCTTAAATGAGATTTTTTATATATGTCTGTAAGCTTTTGAATATATATATATATATAGTGTGACTTAATAATATAAGGCTTGCCTCACAGTTCTTTTAACTACATTAACATATTTTATTTTAATTATGTTAATATATTATAATTAGCACAGATGTTCATACCATCAATTATTATAACATTTACCAATTACATTAACAGTATTAATATTATTTCATTTGAATAGGTTAACATAATATGAATAGATACATTAATTATTCTGTAATTATTACTAGTGCTTAAGACTTTGTTCATGCTGTAAATATCATTTGCATATTGTTCTAAACATTCCCAAACAAGGGTTGGAGATGTGGCTTACTGGGACAGGGCTTACTTAACATATGCAATGCTCTAGGTTTAATACCAAATACTGAAAAGAGCCAAAATGAAATAATTATCCCTAGCAACACTAACACTTACTGGTTAACTAATGCACCTGGCCACAGTGGACACATGTCATGTGCCAAGGTAACCCATAATTATTGAATGAAGTCTATTTAGTGCCAGCTGTGTGTGCAATATGTATACAGATATCCTTATTCTGCTCCACCATTCTTAGCAGCTCATAAAGCTCTTTGTCCAGTCAATGAATTCATTTATTTGTTGCTTTTTGTTTGCTTGTTTTAGACAGTGTTGTGTAAGCCGAGTAACAGAGGTAACTTGCCTCGTTATCGAGGCGGCAGCGATCCACAGTCAAGCATGCCTTAGCAAAGCAGTCGGATGCTCATGGAAAGCTCAAGTTTTCAGACCCTGTGCTATGACAGCCTGCTCCGGCCCCTGTCAGGTTAAGTAGTGCCTATTATTTTGCCCTGAGTGCATTTTGTATATTGGGATTCCTAAGTGGTCACTTCCAAAAGTGCTACCCTATGGCTCTTTGTCCCAGGCAGAGGGAGCCCTTTTAGAAGCCGTGTTTTCTGCCACTGTGAACAGAGTATCAGAGGCTTTCGGCTCCTTTGTCTTTACACTTCCACTTTCATGGACTGGCTCAGGGCTCCCAGCACAAGATATTCAGTCAGCTGGGCAATGAGACCTTCTGACAGCAAAGAATGTCCTCTTCCTAGTTGGGGCTAATGTGGCTCAGCGGTCAACTGTGCAAGATTTGAGTTAGTTAGCTCTAGGCTCAAGTCTTGCCCATGTTCCTTCCCAGCCATTTGCCTTGTATCACTCCGACCCTTGGTTCCTTCGTCATTAGTGAAAGCCTTGCCTACCTCGTACACTGGTTTGCACACTGATATTTTAAAAAGGAACGGTAAGTAGTTACTGCTCCACTTTTCACTGTGTTGCTGTACTAGAAAAGATGTAGAACTCAAAGTTGCTATTTGGGGCAACTTGAACAACATGGTATAATCAGAAATTATTAAGCAAGGTGGAAAGACATCGATACATTTGCATGTGTATAATGTGAGTGAGCTAAGGGTCTCGGAGTGACTGACGGCTTTGATTTGTTGTTCATAAACTGGAAAGAAGTCGGGGCCCCATTGCCCTTCATATCTTCAGCATTTTCTAGAAAAAAAAACAACCTTGTTTTTGCTAGAGTTTCAACATTCGATATACACCTACTGAACTCAACTGTATTTCTGTGGAAACTCGTCACAGGTTGCGAAAGCAACCACGGGTACAACTGATGTGTGGATATATATATATCCAAACCAACATCAGGACCCCAGAAACGAAACATACTCTTAACAGAAGGGGCGGATACATTTAGTAATGTGTAGTTTTCATCTCCTGCTTTCACTTGGCCTGGCGTTGCCAGTGTTACAGCATCCTGTCGCTTGTTTTTATTTGAAGGTAACATTCTATTGTATTTGCTCATTCTGTTTAGTTTTTTGTACTCCTGATGTTGATTTTGATACAGTTCTGTTCGGGATGGCGTCCGTGTTCCACATCTGCGCAAACATCAGTGGTGAGTGTAGTACTGATCACATATTCCTACAAACATGCTTACTCTCACTGAACTGTGTCCTTTACTCGGATGAATTGCCTAGTGCAGGAATTATATTCCAGTTGTGGTTCATAATTTAAGAAAGGGGGATAAACACATTGAGACGTCATAGGAGTAATGGAAATACAGGGGCTGGAGAGATGGCTCAGTGACTAGGAATGTTTACTGTTCTTGTGAAGGATGGAGTTCGGTTCCCTGCCTGTAACTCCAGTTCTAGGGCCTGACACCATCTCTGCCTTGGAGGGTACCCACTTGCAAGTTTACACATACACACACACACACACACACACACACACACACATATACATACACACACACATATACATATACATACACACACACACACATACACATATACACACACACACACACACACACACACTTGGAAAATAACTATACTACAAAACTGCTCAACTACAAGCCTTAGGGTCTAAGGGTTTACTTTATAGGGAACATAAAATATGGAAGTTATATTTTTGTCTGCAAATACATATGAAGCTGGAGTGCATATTCTGTATACTCTACAATGTGTAATGTGTAGACTAGTTTTTTTTTTTTTGTCCTTTTGAGACAGCGTCTCACTATGAATTCTTCAGGTATATCAAGCTAGCCTCAAAGTCACAGAAATTCCCCTGCCTCTGCCTTTTTAGTGCTGAGATTAAAGGTGTGTGTCAACACGCCTGATGCACATAATCCTTTTATTGTTACTAATTTATTAATTAATGTATTTATTTTTGTTTTTTTGAGACAAGGTTTCTCTGTATAGCCTTGGTTGTCCTGGACTCACTCTGTATACCAGGCTGGCCTTGAACTCACAGAGATCTGCCTGCCTCTGCCTCCCCCGAGTACTGGCATTACAGGCGTGCACCATCATGCCTGGCCACAATCCTTTTATTAAGATATACCTTACATATCATATATTATAAAATCCACTCACTTTGGATGTAATTATATATCCACACATTTTAATCACGGGTGACGTTATTTACATTTATTTTTTGCTAGAGTTTGATATAGCCAGTTAAGTGTTCTAGCTCTGAGCTATATCCCCAGGCCCTGTACTTAATTTTTTTATGATAAAAACAAAAATATCTATAATTTTATAAATTATAAAATTTATAATTTTATAAATATATTTATAATTTGTTTAAATTATAAATTAATAATTTATAATTTTGTATAGATACATACTTTATATTATCATACTTTATATTAATGTACTATTAATGATTTAATTATCTACTTCCCCGTATTCTGTATTTTATAAAATTTCTACAATGGAATATGCTACCTTGGAAAGAGTTAAATAGTATAAACTTAATTCTATTACAACAGGGGCTAGAGAAATGGCCCAGAAGTTGAAAGTGTGCTTTTCTAGAGGACCTGGGTTCCATTCCCAGCACCGACATGGCAGCTCACAACAGTCTATCTATAACTCCAGTTCCAGACATCCAGTACTCTTTTGGAATCTGTGGGGACTGTACGTACATGGTGTACATCAAACATACAGCAAAACACTCAGACACATAAAAATAAATAAATCTGAAAAAGTAGAAAAAAAAATACCAGCAATCACAAGAAGTGATTGAGAAGCCTGGCTAAATAGGGCAGATATATAAAGGGGAAATGAAGGAAAGTAGCAATTAGAAAATTTTGAATGAAGTGTCAGGATAAAGAGAATGTCCAGTAGAGCAGAGAAGAGCCAGTCAGAGTCAAGTTGGAGAAAGGCTCCGAGGAATTCTGCGATCCTTGGAATAGGCCATCAGAAAATAGAGGCTGCCTACCTGCTCAGCGACAGTGAGTGTTTGCGATTGATTGGTGATGTCTGCATGGTCCTAAGAAAGGAGGAACAATGGCAATCGAACTACAGACCATCTACCGCTCAAGGACAGAGTTTAGAATCGGCTCAGTTTTACTCCACAGTCTGAGGAAGCACGCTGATTTCTATATGCTGAGCTCACAGAGTAGACTTCCACCTCTCAATCTAATTCCTCCACATT
Source organism: Acomys minous (assembly GCF_964271855.1). Lineage (NCBI taxonomy): Eukaryota > Metazoa > Chordata > Mammalia > Rodentia > Muridae > Acomys > Acomys minous. Next base: position 19,577,586 of record NC_140496.1, read on the forward strand.
CCCAGGAACACGGTCCAAGCCACACAAGTTCCACTCGACTTGATAACACTGCCCTTGCCTGAGGTAACCCAGTGACATGTGAAATTTCCACCGTGCCAGCTGAGAGAATGAAGAATGCAAACAAGGAAGAAGGATGGGGTGACAAGCTGAGACGGGGGTTACAACCACGGCCTCCCCGAGCTCCGAGTTACTGAAAACACTGTGTATGACAGCTGGAGGCAGCCTGCTCTCCTTGAGAGAAAGCTTCCCTCAACTCCAACGGAAGGTATTTTTAGTATATCCTGGGTACCAAATAACTGCTCCTATGTCCTGAAAAGTGATGAATTCACCCCAACAACAAGTCAGGACCCCGAGTATCACTCAACTCCAACCAGTCATAACAGCTGCCAAATATAAAATATTACGTGTACCCCGTGGGCCTTGGTTTGGGTTCCCCTCAACATGCATATTCAAGACTCTCACTCTGTCCCTAGCTGTCAGAGATGGTGACAGTTGTGTGAGGGCCAAGGCGGGGGGTTGGGGTGGGGAGCAGGGGGGGAGGGTAGTAGGTGGGTGGGTGGGTGGGTGCCTCCTCTAGCTTTATCGAGAGAGATTATTATTTTTTAACCAAAATTATTTTCCACTGTAAATGTTTTAAATCCATATTAAGTCCAGATTAATGCAGGCAGCAGCTTCAAAGGATATCAGCTGGGGGGGGGGGAAGGAATAATAATAAATGAAATGGTTCAGGACGGGTCCCATCGCAAGGAATATTTTCAGACTAGAAAAGAAAGTTGTTTGGATTAAAAAGATATCTAAAGAAAATATGTTTCCCAGGGATTGCTGGCTCCTTTCACAGACACCCAAACTCTGTATACAAACCAGGGCCTGGAACTTTTTTTCTCCCCCCTCCTTTTTTTCACATGATTGGAATTAATAATGCAGATAAACCCTAAACAAATCAGGATTAGTGTTAGCTACATCTTGAGGTTTAGGATGCAATAGGAAAATGAAAAAGGGAGAGGGAGAAAGAGAGAAAAGAAGGTGCTTTAAAAAAAAATCTGAACAGTGGGATGGGGAAAGGAGTCATGGGAAGCGGGTGGGGGAAGGGAGAAGCAAGAAGGAAGGCCCAGCTGAGCTGGGTAATCAAAGGCCTTCTAATCACAGCAGCTTTGGAGATGTGTTCAAAGGCTCTTTCCTGACCACAGCCTGGGTGAGGTCACAAGTGAAATGCAGTTGCTGGGGAGGGGGAGGGGTGCCTGGGATTTGGGGAAGGCTCTGTCATGTCACTTTGTGAGGGAAGGCCTGCTGTAGCATCTCAGGAAGCCGGTCCAACACTCTGGCGGGAAGGAGCAATCCCATCCCCAACTTGCACAACCTGTAAAGAGATGACATATTCCACACCAGTGTGTTTGTGGCTGCCTGGAAAAGCTCTTCCTGGGTCACCTATCTGAGGCATAAGGATACTTTTCTATTTGTGGAGAAATTGTTGCACGAGGGAGTGAATTTTAATGAAGTCGTTTCGTATCTGAGTTTGAGACATTTAAAAATGGCCCCAGCACGTGCAGTCAGACCATCCTTTTCTTCCCTCTACAGGAACCCTTACGGCTGAAGATGACACAGACTGAGCGCACTTCTTTTGGTTACCGTTTAAAGCTTAATTCCTGGTAAATAAATGATTCTGTGGAAGCCCTTAATTTTAGCCAAAGGAAATAGTAGTCTCCAGACACACTCACGTGGCTGAGGAGATTGCAGTAACGCTGGTGGGAAGCTAGGGCATGAGGCCAGCTTTGCAAGCGCATCCCTCTTCTCCACCATGTCGGCCTCAATGGATGCTGCCATGGTTTAACTTTCTCCTTCCTGCTTGCTGCTGCTGGACTGCCAGCCACACTGCCAGCCTGTGGCACAGGACCCTTCCTGGCGCCTGCTGCAGATGGCTTCTCTTTGGTGAACACACAGGCTTCAGTTTGGCCCTAACCTTTCCAGCAACCGGGCTGGTGTGAGGTTTTCTCAAAACTTTTTTGGAGTTTTGAGAGATCGTGTCCTCCATCTGTTTCCTGTTCCGCTTTTCAGCATTTCCTCTTTTCTCTCCTGCAGCACCGAGCGGGCATGCACAGCCTGGGACATCCATTCCCTCTCCCTGTCTGTACAGAAGTTTATCACCTTTGTAGGTTTGTTGTTCCCTCTTCCCAGAGATGGAGCGGAATGGAAAGAAATGAGTGATTCCGGTGCTGGGTGACTTTTTTGTCCTGTGATGTCTGTGGCTATTTGTGGCTCACTATAACTTTGCAGTAGACTGGTGCCCACCCCTCAAAAGCAGCATGCATTTTAAAGGACTCTTGATAGTTACCATGGTAATTTGAGATTTTTGGTAAGTAAAAAATATACTGCAGGGAATAAGAATAAGTCAGAGATTTAACCTTCAGGAAAACCTCATTATACTAATGATGGGTGAAAAATGAGGGAGAAATGCTAAAATCAGGGGCATGCAGTACCATGAACACAATTCCAGCCTAAAACAAAAGGATTTCCTTTTTCAGTTGCAACATATATCCTTACAAACAATCCAAAACACTACCCAAGGCGAAAACAATGCACTATTAAGGGTATGTGATCTTCAGGGCATCAGGCTTCAGAGGTCAGCGTCAAGGACATGGCCTTACAGATAAACAGCATCTCCCAGACTCCCAGACACCAGGGCCTTTGTTGCAAAGAAGAAGCTGAGCCACCAGTCTGGGACCTACTGTTCAGACCTCCACTCAAACAAATCCACCAACCGTAACAAGATATAGCACATATGAAGTGGAAACTCCTGATATAATGAGATACAACTACTCACAAACATATTTTAGAGGCACACACAGACACACATATACAATATATGTACACACACACACACACACACACACACACACACACACACACACACACATACACAGTCAGTTTTCCCTATCTGTCAGTCCTCATCTGCCAATTCTGCCAAATGCAGATATAAAATACGTGAGAAAGTCCCATGTATACAGGACTGGCCCAGACTTCTCCTCTTGTCAGTGGTCCCCAAACATGTACACAATAACAACAATTTACGCAGAACCTACATGGCATTAGGGACAAATGATCTAGAAGCGACTCAGAGTGTAGGAGGATGTATGAAGGTTATATGAAAATACCATGCTACTTTATATGAAGGATTTGAGCATTCACATACAGATGTTGCTATCTGAAGAGGGTTTTAGAATCTGAAGATGACTGTTGATATACATGTAAACACCACACAGGATGCATGTGTGCGACTGGGGTGCCGGTGGGGGTTGAGCACATTGATTCAAAAAATTTGAAATCCGAAATGTTCCTGAATCCAAAACTTTTTGAGTGTCAATTTGACACTATGTGTAGAAAATTCTCCTGACCTCACATGACAGATTGTCATCAGAATGCAGATACACTAAAAATACCGTATAAAATATCTTCAGGCTATGTGTATAATGTGCAATGTGACAGGTAAATAAATAGCAAGTTAAAATGGATCACATTCCCATGATAACTCATTATGTATATGCAAATGTTCCAAAATTGAGGGGGGATATCTGAATTGTCACGTACACAAATTGGCACTAAATAGTTTGGGTAAGCAATATTAAATGTGTGTGTGTGTGTGTGTGTATGAGAGAGAGAGACAGAGAGACAGAGAGACAGAGAGACAGAGAGACAGAGAGAGACAGAGAGAACACAAAAGAGAACACAACTTTTTTTGATAATACAAAAGTCAGGCTCATTAGAAGAAATGGTAGCTAGGTGATAATTTCTATTTAACTAAATGATTTTTGGTACTGAAAGAAAATTGTAAAATTAAAAAAAGTGACTATTAAAGGCAATGGTAGACTTGGCGATGTAGCTCAGTGAGAGAGGGTTTGCCTTCTATGCACAAGAGCCCACGCACCCCTACCCTCACCCCTGCATTTGAGAGGTGGAAGCAGGAGAATTGGGAGATCAAAGCCAGCACTGGGGACATTAAAAACCAGCCAAACAAACAAACAAACAAACACACACACACACACACACACACACACACACACACACACAAAAGAGGCAATGGTCTGGATGGTGAGGCAGTCTGTACTAGATTTTCAGAGAAATGATGCCATGACTGTGAGGAGGCATCATCCAGGCAGGTAGGAGCCTTCACTCCTGGCCTTACCTCTCACTGCTGTATGTCGGTGAACACTCACTTCCTGGCTGTACTGATGATTTTGGTACCCTTGTAAGAAATGAGTGACCTGGGGCTGGGTCAGAAGAGGCCAGATGCAACCAGTTCTGCAATTGGGCCATTCACAAGAAAGAAAGAAAGAAAGAAATACTACGAGTGCGGAGAATCACCGGAACATCCCAAGGATGCTGGCCCCTCCAGTGTCCTTTCCTCATGTGGCTGCCAGTGCAGATTAGCTCCACATTGGTTTGGGTGGGTGGTGGCTGGTAAGTCCTGGGGTTTTCGAGGACAGCTATTTTCATAGTCTGTATTTACCCACTAACAAGGACCTTCTCTATAGGACTATGGTCTCAGTGGCCCACTGAGACGGACATTAGGACTTAACACAGGTTAAATCCATTCTGTTGATGATAAAAATCTGTTCTAGGTGATTTAGGCATCTTTGGCAAAGAGCTAGCCCATTGCCGAAATAGCTGGGCACCAGGAAGAGACAACAACTGTGGTACTTTCTTCACTGGCCCTTCAGAAAACAAGCTAATTCCCTGGCCCTTAAGCCTCACCTCACTCTTTCTCATCTTACATAATCGAAACAGAGAAAGTTCTTGAAGTTTGGACAGTGATAATTAAGTCTGAATTGGATGGGATATTTGTAATTTTGAATGTTTGAATGCTGAGAGGAAAAAGCTATGTCATGTTGTTGGCCAAATGACCCGTCATTAAGATTCCTATGGCATTATTTAGTTAGCTGGCTTTTTATAACACTGTGAGGTTTTTCTGTGAGTTGTGAAGGAAGCCACTGGGCTCAGAGGGAAAATCTGCCTGGGCCAGAAGGGGCAGAGCATTCACCCCACCCTTGTCACTCACAGTGTCAGCCTTTCTGAGCTCCTTCAGATCCAGGGATAGAGACAAGTTGAGGAGAGCAGCCGAAATAACCATTTTTTTTTTTGTGAAGCCAATGGAAACCGTGTCCTGATCCAGGAAAAGAAAAGTGAGACAGGAAAGGGAGGGTCACAGTTTTGAAGGAAATCATGCGGTATTTTGGTAAATCCTTTGTTGATGAAAAAAAAAAAAAGAACAGCACATTAATTATGTTCTGAGAATGGAACGTTGCTGGTTTGCATCTTAGGCCTTTCCTAGCCTGGGTCAGCTGTCTAAGCGTTTACTAGCTGGTGGACTGGAGACTTGGGCTCCTAGACAAACATTGTGAACATTCCCACAGTGTTTCAGTCTGTCTGAAGCAGGAGATAGGATGACATTTTATGAGACATAACCCAATTGTTTAGGACCCTTACAAGACAGGAAGGGCTCATCCTCTGCAGAGTAATAAAATGGAATATACTAAGAAAAACTTCTCTCTCTCTCTCTCTCCCTCCCTTCCTCCATCTCCCTTCCCCCTTCTTTTTGTCTTTTCATGCCTTGAAAAATAATTAATCAGGGCCTTGGAGGATGGCTCAGTGGGGGAAACACTTACATGCTTGTGTGAGACCCAGAATTTAGATCCCCAGCACCAATGTCAATGCCTGGACAAATGTGTCTGTCTGTCCATCATCCTGGTGCTCGAAAGGCAGAGACTCAGTATCCCTGGAGCAAGCTGGCTAACTAGACTTGCTGAATCAGTGAGAGACCCTGCCTTAGAGAAAAAGTGGAGAGCAGGGTAGGCTGGAGAGATGGCTCAGTGGTTAAGAGCACTGTCTGCTCTTCCAGAGGACCTGGGTTCAATTCCCAGTACCCACATGGTGGCTCACAATTGTCTGTGATTCCAGTTCCAAGGGATCTGACACCCTTGGCCCCCCCATACTAATGCACAAAAACCAAAATTAAATACATTATGAAAAAAAAGTGGAGAGCAATATGGGCAGTCACCTGATGTCAACCTCTGGTCTCCACACACATGTGCATGTGTGTCCATAACATGCAAACACTCACATACTCGTGTATGCGCACCACACACACTTGTACATGCAAAATAAACAAACACAAATCCCATAAGAAATTATTTAGGAAAAGTTTAAAACATCACATTTGGGGAGGCATATCAACACCTCAACACGGGCTGCTGTCTTCCAGAGGGGAGCAGTCCAAACAGAGATGGCCAATGTGTCTTCTCGGCCATCCACTTTAAGCTGTCTTTAAGCAGTGTCCGAGGATGACTGCCTTTTCTTTGGGGGGGGGCACACTGCCACACAGACCACGTGTGTGAAAGAAAATGGTCACATGCTTTCCTCCCCTTCGTCTCTACCTTGGGTACAGTCTTCTGGTGGGTTCTGGTCTGGCCATATGGGGTTTTCTTTGGCCTATAGGATAAGAATAGCAAATGGGACAGCAGTGCTGGAAGCTCAGGCAGCATGGATGGGGCTTATTCTCAGCCAAACTGACTCAATAAGAGAACCGTCCAATTCTTTCAGGAACGGCTTAATGTTGTAGGTGACTGTACTTTGCTAGATGGCAAAAGTTTCATTTATTTGCCTTCACTCCACGGTTAGGGACATGTTCCTTAGATACAAAACTCTGTTTGGAAACGTGATTGCAGCTGCTACACAGTGACAATGTCCCTTTCTGGTTGGGAATCTTATCAGGTATTTGGAAATTAAAAAAAAAAAAAAAAAGCTACGCCCGGCAAGCGTCTCCTGGCCTGTTTTGCAGGAGCGGCCTGTTTCGTGTTCCTCACTTTAGCAGTCATGAACAAGGCCCCAAAGGTAGGAATCCAAACAGAGTGTGGCAGATGTGGCTTCTCCATTGTCCTACCCCACAGTCACTGGTCCCAGTCTTCCATCTGCGTGTCCCTCATGGCTGCTGTCATCATCTCCTTCCTTAATTGCTCCTTTCAAGTCAGTACCTCTCTTATCGAGAATGTGAGAAAGAAAGAACACCAAGATTGCTTTGGTCTTCTGACTACTGAAGTAGGAATTTTGTCATGGCATTCTTATTCTTTGGGAGCAAAGGCTGTCATGGGGGGACTGATCCTCTATCCACCAAGTGGTTTTCTTATCTGTAATCCTCCAAAGCACTCTGGTTCTCCAGGCTCCTGCCCTGTTGCTTATGTATTACCTCATTCCAAGAGGGCTCACCATGCCTTTCTTCCAGATTCTTCGTTTGCATGCCTGGCTCCAGCTTGTTGTGCCCCTGTTTAGAAGTTTCCAGGGACCCTCATGCTCTACAAAGTCCTAATCTTTTTGCCAGCCTCTGAGGGTCTTGTAGGCCAATTTGGTTCCTGATTCTGCCTCACCAATGTTTATCACCTTAACTCACATATAGACACAACCAGAGCCAAATGTTCAGATATAGTCTGCCATGCTCTGTTTGGGGCCATTTCATTTTCCTCTTTATAAGAGTTTGGTCAAAGGGATGTCTCTCCAGCAAGCATCTCTTGTGAGGCTGTTTGCTCTTCTGCATTCTCTGTGGCCCACAGGATCTCACTTATTCATTGTTTGCTTGTTTATTTGTTTATTATTTTCACTTGTTCATTGTTACTGGTACTATCCTGTGTGTGTGTGTGGTCAGTTGTTAGTCTGACGTTTTTCAAATCTACCGAACTCAACCTGGTGCTTCTAGTCAGAGGGACTGAGTCTTCCTGGCAAAGTTCTGCGTATGGGGTTCTGCAAACTCTTGGTGACAATGTTACTCTCTGGCCTTGAGCTCCAGTTCTTCAAGTATGAGCTGGCAAGCCGGTAGCAGTATGACTTGGGTTGGTCAGTAAACACCGTCTCTTAGGTTCTTCCAATTACTGGATTTACTTTTCTGTTGGAAAGGGTCAGGAATCTACACTGCAGACACGCTTCTAAGGTAATTTTAAAGCTCATTATAACTTGGAAACCAGGGCTGGCAAGAGGGCTCACTGGGTAAAGACCTTGTCATATGAAGCGCAAAGATCTTGTTTCAGGTCTCCAAGTCCACATAAAGCCACACGCCATGGCTTCCGAACATCATCCCAGCACTCCTGTGGTGAGATAAGGGATGGGAATAAGGGGGTCCCCAGAAACTGGCAGCCTCTCTCTGCCCCGAGGGACAACAAGAAACGGTGTCTCAGGCAAGGTGGAGGAGACTCAGGAAGCAGGCCTCTGGCCTTCACACATACACCATGGTATGTGAGGACCTACAGAAGGATGGCAGAGCTCCACCTGGCTAGACGGGCATTGTTTCCATCTCATTAAAGATCTGCAGTAAAAGAAGGATTTTTCAAATGTTTTAGTGTGTGTGTGTGTGTGTGTGTGTGTGTGTGTGTGTGTGTGTGTGTGTGTGTATGAGTATGGGTACCTGATAAGTCCAAAGTGGTTGTTGGATCCTCTGAAGCTGGAGTTACAGACAGTTACTAGGGTGCTAAGAATCAAACTCAAGTCCTCCATGAAAGCAGTGGATGCTCTTAACTACTTTGCTCTCTCTCTCTCTGCAGCCCCCCAAACACATTTATTATTGACTAAGTTTTGATGTGTTAATTTGTTTTCTTAAAGGTAATGTTTTTTCCAAATGCATTCGGACCTTATTTATTTATAACAAACGACATACAGCAAGAACAGTTATGAAACACCCACAAAAGTCGTATGTAAAAGCTACATTCAAAAACATTTTTTTAGCTCATGTGTACTTCTCAACCTTGAAGAAAATACTATCTATCCTGTCTTGGTGAGCTAAAGTTTTGTACCCAAATAATTCTCTATCATATCTTGTATCTATCAACTTAAAAAACATCTTTTTAGACCTTAAAACATTTTCTTAAAGCCTAAACATCTTAAGCCTAACTGCGAAACTGTAACTATCTGGCCTTCAAACCCATCAGAGACTTGAGAAGGAATAAAATTATTACTTAAGAAGGAAGCGCAGGCAAGCAGCTTCCAAAACTAAGAGATGACAGAGACAGTAAAAGCAACAGTTTTATTGCCATAAAATTAACCCTTTTAAAGTATACAGCCCAGTGGGTTTTAATATTTTATAGACTCTATAGCCATTACCTACTCTTAGAGCATCTCATAATCCCCTAAAGAAAGCACACTTATTAGCAGTTGCTCCTGGATTCTTCTTTTAGCTCCTGGCAACTACGGATCCAATCAACTTTCTGACTCTGTACTTGCTGAATAGGAAATCTGTATCAGTGGGTTCATACCAGACTGTCTTAGGTGTGCTTGGCTTCTTTCACTTAGCATAGTGTTTTGGAGGTCCACCAACATTGCAACAGATGTCAGCACTTCATTTTTCTTTATGGCTGAATAATATTCTATTTTACTGCGTGCCATATCTTATCCCTATGTTATTTGTTGAATATAGGGTTTGCCTTTACCCTTTGGTTATTAGGAATAACAACGGCATTCTCTTGTGTGTATATCTAGGAGTGGGACCTCGGATGCAATGGTAGCTCTATGATTAAGAATCTATATTCATCTTTGTACATCACGGCTCATGCCGTCATTGGATGCCCTGAAACTATGGGATGTTTACCCTGCTCTGAGCCCTATAGTAAGTTCTTCATTTTTATAGTCTCACTTAACCCTCAGGGGAAAGATATCCCACTTCACAGAAAGGAAGACTGAGCCTTAGAGAGGCAAATAACTCAACAGAAGGCTCACTAGTTGGGACTCAGGTCTAACTCCAGGTCCTGACTCCCCGGGCCACTGCTCTATCTGAGCTAGAAGTATATTGCCACAAAGAAAACTATTTTTTTCCACAAGACTCTAAATAGGGAAAATAATAGAGAAATGGTTTTAAGTTGATGGGTAAAGATGGAAGTGTTGACTACAGAGGGTAGCCTTCTGCGAGCTCCCAGTCAGAACTGGTCCTGGGAAAGCATGGGGTACCCAAGTGCCTGGTCTTAGATGGCCTGATTTGTGTACAGAGTTCAGATCCTGGGGACACAACCGTCTTCTGGTGTTTCTGTAGCATCTTCCTCAGGACTCAGCAGTGACTGGTGGAAGGCGTGCTTCTGCACTCAGTGCCTTTGACAGCACATGGCCCTAATTCTTTCACTTGGGACAAGACACAGTTCTTTCCTGACTTAACTCTTGAGGGCCCTCTTCCTGGCTGGAGTACTCAAGCTCATCTGGTCACTACAAATTTGCAGTCTTCCTATGAGGTGCGTTAATCCAGCAAGCATGTCCTGAGGCACATGCTGGCTTTAAAAGAAATGTGGGCTGGGAACTAAGTACCTAATAATTGTTCATGTACTTGGGGTTCTGACAACCTAATTGCTTAGTGAAAAAAGGGGAGCAGAAAAACAGTTTCAATAACAGACCAGGAGATAGATTAGATGTTGTAAACTATGGCTTGGAGGCCACATCTGGCCTGCCACCTGTGTTTATAAATAAAGTTTTATTGGGGCAGGGCCACGCTCACTCACTGACATTTTATTTTCTGTGTTTCTGCACTACTTACCATAGCAGAGTTGAGAACTTGTGACGGAAATAGTATGACTTATAAAACCTAAACTATTTTATCTCTGGGCCTTTAGAGTTATGGTGTGCTGACTCCTGGAAAAAGACAATTCAATACAGAAACCAAAGGATACAGCAGAATTATGTGGGCTAGCCATTCAGAAAAGCAAATATTTACTAGTATTATACGTGTGTATGTATGTGGGATTCCTTAAGGAAAGAAAATCTAATTGCTGTTTAGTTTAATTAAATTATAGTGTGTGTGTATGTGAGTGTGAGCGCGCGCACACACACACCTGCATATGGGTTCCTGCAGAGGCCAAACATGTCAGATGCCCTGGAGTTGGCATTAGAGGCTGTTGGGTGCTTGGAATCAAAGTCAGGTCCTCTGAAAGAGCAAGATACGCTCTAACGTCAAAGTTTCTCTCTAGGTTTGTTGTTGTTTTGCTGTTTTTGTTTTTGTTTTGTTTTGTTGAGATGAGCTATTACCGTGTAGCTGAGGCTGCTCTCAAACTTATTATCCTGCCTCAGCCTGAATGCATCGACTGTAGGAGTGCCCACCACGCCCAAGATCGGGCATAACCTTAGTGTGGGCACTAGAGAAGGGCTGGGACACGGAGAAGAAGGGCAGAGCTTGGACAAGGAGGTGGGGGAGGGCCCTCCCTCTGGGGGTATTCAGTTGGGTCCTCGGCAAATAGAAAATAGAAAACACTACAAGGTAGAGCATAGAGCATAGAGCATGGCAATGTGTAATAACCATGATGATGGTGGTCCACATACTTTCACTTCTTTGTCTGCCGCATCCTTGTGAGGTAGGCATGGTGGTGTGTACCCTCAGTTTAGCAGAAGAAGGTCAGAGAGTGGCTAAAAGTTTTGCTGGAGAGGGCAGAGCTGCTGAGCCCACCCTGTAAACCCAGAAAAGTTTGTCTTCTCCAAAGGGCCTGTCTGCAAACTCTGTGTACCTTCTTTCCAGGTGCAGTGGGGGATAAGACGGACATTCTAAATCTCAACACTTCTATTAATTTTTAAACCAATGTGTTCCGTTCTTGATTTCTATGTCCTTATATAATCCATGGCTGTGAGACACTGTGACATACATGCTAGTTTTTGATGTAAGGTTCTGTTGAAATCCTGCCAAGTGGAACCCGAGCACACTGACGGGCTTTTCATCCATCTGCTGAGGAACCTACGCCTATTAGATCTTTGTGAGTGAGTAAGTGAGTGTGTGTGTGTGTGTGTGTGTGTGTGTGTGTGTGTGAGTGTGTTAGTGTGTATATGGGTATAAGTGTGAGCATGTGTATGTGAGTGTGTGTGTGAGTATGTATGAGTGTGCATGTTTGTGTTGTGTGTTTGTGTGTAAGTGTGAATGCATGTGTGCATGCATGCATGAGCGTGCTTGTGTTTGTGTGTGCATAAGTGTGTGCACACGTCTTAGACTCCTCCTGCCATATTACAAATTATGCTTCCCTCTCAGGTATTAGTTAGCTCAGTAGCCTAAAGGCATCAGAGCAAGCACGTGCATTCACGCAGCAGGTTGACACCAAGTGTCTTCCTTCAGTGCTCTCCACCTTATTTCTTTTCTGACATAGAGCCTGTCACTGAACCTGGAGGTTGATGAACTGGCTAGCTTGGCTGACTAGCCATCCCCAACGATACCCTTGTCTCCACCTCCCACAGCTGGGGTATAAGTGTGAATGATTGCACCTGGCCGTTGCATGGGTGCTGGAGATCCGAACTCATGTCCTCATGCTTGCATGGCAGCCACTTTACTCACTGAGTTATTTCAACCCCAAAACAATGTGGCTCATACTCCTTAGAAAATTTTGTATCCAAACCATGTTTTTTTTTGTTATCGCTAATACTTAGCTATTTTATTTATTTAGATCCACCTGCCTCTGCATAAGTGATGGGATTAAAGGCATATGCTACCACATCAGCCTTATTTATGTTGGAGACAGGGTCTTATATATTTCATGCTGTCTTGAATCAAACTCTCTACAGAGTCAAGGGTGACTTGGAACTTCCAATCCTCCTGCCTCCACATGCCAAGTAGTAGGATTAAGGCACACTGCACCCCATCTAGTCTATTTGGTGGTGGAGGTCAAACTCCCTAGCTCTGTGCATGCCAGGAAAGCACGCCACCTTTTTGAGCTATGCTCCTGGCTCTAACAATATTTGCTGAGACACAGATCAGGCACTGCCATTAACCAATGTGTGTCTAATCCCTTCAATGACCCTCAAGAGATAGGTGCCATTATATCTCTATTATACAGATGAGGCCAGTAAGTTGCAAGGACTTTACATGCTGGAGGAGAAAGATGAAAGCTATCTGAGTCTGGATGTGGCTACAAGTGGCAGGGCTTCTGGGCTTGCACTCTGCTGCATACTGCCACTTTCTGACAAGCATGACATTGCAACATTTTGAATCACACTCAAGAAGTCAAAGAATGGCATACAGAAATCACAGGGCGCGGGGGTGGGGTGGAGGAAGAGGATGCTCTGATCACACAACAGAGTCACCATCAGACTTAGGAAATGATGAGTCCAAACGCCAATGGTCCAGCAGGGTGTTATAGCCCTACAGGTATCCCAGAGGGAGCCAGAAGGACAAGAAGAACGCAAGGTGCAAGCTGGGATACTCCCAGCCCAGAAACAAAGACCTTACTGTGTCTGTGTTCTCATCCGGGGACTTAAGACCATCTTAAGTGCAGAGAGGTTTCAACAGCCCCTGCTAGGAGGTCTGCACAACCTTGCTCAGCATCTGGATTCTTAACGTATTGCACTCTGCCCCGCTTAGGCAGAGTGGGTCACGCTCTGCCTGGCGCCCAGCTTGTGGCTAAGACAGGGAACAGTACAGAAGAATATAATGCAATTCAGAAGGCCTGAGAAATATTAAGGTTGAATCTCATAACAGACTAATGTAACTTAATGAGCCTTGGGCTTGGGATGGGCGTCTAAAAGATGTGGCCGAGAACCCCTCCCAAGGGGAGGGAGGGGAGCGCTGTGGGTTACCCTGAGCCTACACAAATCATCCGCACACCTATGTGGCACACTTTAAGGTTTTATGTTAGCAATGCACTCGGTTTGGGCCTCCTATTTGTAAAATGAAATTGAGTCTGATAAAGGAAGTGGGAAGCGGGAGCTCCTCCGAGCTCAGGTGTCTCTGACATATCCTCGGGACTGAGACACTGTTGGGATCAGTTGAGTTTGGACTTATCATCTTTTAAGTACAATGGTAGGTGTATCACGTGATGGGGGCATGGTCTTTTTTTTTTTTCCCCCTGTGATTTCTTGAGTATGAGTCAAAATGTTGCGACGCCATGCTCGCAGTGGGAAGCAGTGGGAACGCAGGGCTTCCGAGGCCCGTGGTGGGAAGCCCCTGGTCTGCTCTCTTTAAGAGGAAAAGGCACAGAGTTTAGTGTAGGAAAAGATAAGTGACAAAGTTATAGTGGGGGTAAGTCTAAGCTCTGTGTGTGTGCACGCGTGTGCGTGCACAGTGTATATGCACATGTTCATGTGTTCTTACGTGTGCAGGTGCCAGTGTATGGCAGTTACATGTGTATGCATGTGCACATGACTATGAAGGAAAGAGGCCAACTCCGAGTCCCATTCCTCAGGTACCAGACACCTTGATTGATTGATTGATTGTGACAGAGTTTCTCACTGGGACCTGGAACTCAACACGGAGGCCAGGTTGACTGGCCAGCATGCCCCAGGGAGACTCTTATCTCTTACCTTCTCAGTGCTGGGATCACAAAGGCACAGCTCCTGGCCTGGGGACGGGACTTAGGTCATCAGGCTTGCATGGCAAGCATTTTACTGGCTGAGCCATCTCCTTAGTCCTATTTGGAAGGTTCTTTTTTTTTTTTTTTTTTTGGAGAATGATGGTGGAGCAGGTTGACCTTGAGGCTGGCGGGAGGACCTGCCTAACACCTCTTGATGTGTTAAACAAGTTCTGTCGGGACAAAAACCCAGTAAAAGCAATGAAGAGAAGTAAGTCCAGCAGGGACTTGGTTTGGCAAGGGCACTTGGACCTGACCGTGGGAGGCGGGCTAGGCGTGGCATACCACCTGGCTTTCCTTTTTCAGGGTTAATTTCTGAAGCATCCCTCAGCTAGAGTAAAGTCAAGGAGGGTGCTTTCTCTCTGCAAGAATAGGGAAGGTTATTTTCAGCTGGCTTTAAGGAGGGAGGAATACCAGTGTCCCTCTCTCAAACCACAAGAAACCTTTACAAACGTGGCTAGAAATTGAAAGTAAAAATATGATTACGCTGCTGAAGTGAGGGCAGGGGCCTTCGGAGATGCCCGGTGAACTTTCAGACGGAGAAGATTATTATGATATCTTGGTGGCATCAGAACACAGGAAACCACCACGCTGCATGTGTCTCAACACACCAGACAAAGACAACATAATGTCCGACTCCCTCATCACCATGTCTATGCCATGCCTGAATTAGATCAGTTGCTGCACTGGCTCTAGCCTGGCTCCATGGTCCCTTATCTCCGGAGACTTCCTAATGCCTTATCTCTCTCTGCCCTGTCCAGTTCCCTGGGCTGTCATGTGGCTAGCTCTTGCTTTCTTTTGTCGTCAAGGCCTCACTATGTAGACCAGGCTGGCCACTAGCTCACAGAAATCCACCTGCCTCAGCCTCCAGTGCTGGGATTAAAGACATGGCCTGCTCTTAAACCTTGCTGTCGTTTTAAAGGCTAAATTAGAGAAAGTGGAAGAAAACAGGGCTTTGCAAGTACAGTCACGTTGAGACTTACCTGGGAAACAACACTGAGTAATAGGACTGGAAATTGTCTTAAACATTTTTTGCACGTTATTTGGTTACAGTTTCCATATGGCACAAAAAGAGACTGGGAAAAAAGAAAGCCCTTCCATTCTGCCGCCCCCTCCCCCAACCACATATTTAATCCATGCGCTTATGTCAAACTTAATTACGGGACTTTTGGCATAAAATAACAGTCCACATCCTCAGAGAGAAGAACTTAAGAAGTTAATATGTGCGATTGAGTGAAATTGCTCGGCCCAATGTTTATGAGTAACTCAAGACTAGTGAAATGTGCCGATATTTTAACCATTTCAGGGCTGAACTTGTGCCAAGAGGCTGTGAAGTAAGGGGAAAAAAATATAATAATTTTTTTCGATCTATAGCGCATCACATTTCTGGAGACAGAGAGGGCTGGGTAAGGCCATTTTATGGGGCTTTCACAAACAGGTTTGTGAAGGCAACAACAAACAGACAACGTCAGAACAATTATGGAACTTGTCACCATCTCAGGGAACTACAGGGGTTGGACCAAGGAGCAGTGACTTTAAGCCATGTCTGTTCTGAGGAAAATTCCTCCACCTCTCTCTACAAAGGACAATAGCTTGTGCTTTAGGCTTTTGGCCAACCTTGCCAACCACACCCCAGCTCCCTTTACTTCTTTGAAACTTTTCAGACGTTTCTTTTTTCCTATTGATCTCCAGTCTAATGTGAACGTTTTTTAAATGTGGAGATCCCCCATCCTAACAAGAGACTACACTTCCCACCACCAGCAGATGAAATAGACATCTGTTTAAACATTTTTTTTTTTGTCCCTCTAAATTGTTTCTATTAAGTCTTGCTTCTGGAACTTGAGGGATGGGCCAGTGGTCAAAAGTACTGCACTCAGACAGGCCTTGAGTTTGGTTCTCAATACTCATATGAGGTGGCACATCGCCACCTGCAACTCCAGTCCCGGGGGGGGGGGCATCCTTTGCCTCTGGCCTCTGGGGGCACATGTGCTCACATGTACATAATACACACACTATTTAAAAAAAAACCAGAAAAAAATCGTCGTGACAGGGTCTCACTATGTAGCCCAGGCTGGCCTGGAACTCACTGTGTAGAATAGAGAGAGATCTGTCAGTCTTCCTAGTGCTGGGATTAAAGATGTGCCTCACCACCCACAGTCTGTGTGGTACTGCGGATTCGAGCCAGGGATTCATGCTGCTGGACAAGTGTCCTTCCGAGCCTGAGCTACGTCCAAGCCCCTGTTGGTGGAGCTTTCTCTGGATTCCCACTGCTTCATTACTTACATGTCAGAAACCTCTGCACTCGCACTTGCCCCATAAGCATTTCACTTCACCCCTTCTCAGATATCCGTCCTCTAACGTCTAAGCTGCAGTTCTAGGCGTTTCTCTTCAGCCTCCACCCCCTTTGACTTTGGGGGTGTCTCCAGCACTTGCGCTAAGAATGACAGGATGGGCACAGTGTTCCATCTGCAGGACTTTCAGTGGGCAGCTGCAGCCTTTCTCCCCCCCCCCCCCCCCATCTCAGCCCATTCCCTCCCTCCTGTTTTTAAGATGTGGTTTTAAAATTCATTTATTGTATATGTATTGGGTGTTTAGTTTGTATATATGTCTGTGTGCCATGTTCATGGATTGCTTGAGGAAGCCAGATCAGATCCCCTGGAACTGGAGTGACAGACAGTTGTGAGCTGCCCTGTGGGTGCTGGGAATCAACCACGGGTCCTCTGGAAGAGCATTCAGTACTCTTAATCACTGAGAAATCTCGCCAGCCCCTAAGAAATGATTTTGACATAGAATGTTTCCATGTAGCCCAGGCTATCCCTAGATTTGTGACCCTCCTACCTCTGCCTCCCTAGTGTAGCAGAGAACCACACTCCATTCTTCCTGCTGGTCTTTGATTGAGGCTGATTTTTACCAGAAGACTTCCTTCGCCATGCCTGTTGACACCATCTTTAATACTTTGTGTTTTTCCTTTGCTGCGCTTATGACAACTGGTATGTGTGGGTTCACTGCTAGGCAAGTCCTCTGAGGCCAGTCCCTCCCTTGAGATGGACACAGCTTTAGAAAATAGGGACTGTGTCTATGTTGTTCAGTGCTCTATGCCCAACCCTAGCAGAGTGTCTGGCACCCAGTCTGTGCTCTACAACATTTGTTGAATAACTGTAAGCATCATAACATTGATTACAAAAGTGAAGTCAGTCTATTAGGCACTTATTTTTTACCTTGGAATCAGCTATATAATTTTTTGACGTCTCTTTCATCGATTATTAATGAGGTATGTTTGAGATCCCCGTGGCTTCTGGGGAAAAGGGGGACAAAAGCCACTGATTGCAACACCTCCCCTGCCACCCCCCCCCCTGCCTGCTACCCACCCTGGACCAGCCTTACAGATGGGAACAGGAAGAAGAAAGGCACAGAAGCACAGCTAGAAGACTCTCAGATGAGTCCGGGAAGTGGGAAAAGCTGCACAAGGGAAGAGAACGATCTCAGTGTCTTCCGGTCCTCACTTCCTGTCTCCCCAGGAAGTGTCAGTCAGAGACTTTCAGGAAAGGGTGTCTTCATGGTAACCGGTGCTGGCTCTTCCCCTCGTGGTTGTACTGGGATAAGTGCCCTTGCCTGCCCCCGCTGGCTGGCTGGCAGGGGAGGACAACAACCAGTTGGAAGAGTTTCGGACACATAGATGGAAAATCCAGAGGCGACAACATCTGCAACTACGGGCTTCACTATACCACACAGCAAGGACTCAAGCCCAGCCTTTTCCCGGACTAATTAAAATTTAATCTGCTAGAGCTATTTTCTTGATAATTTGGGAACCTTCTCTTGACTTCAGCAAGTTACAAAGAGCCTCTAAAATAGAGGATGCTATATATTTGTACTTTTATTTCTGTACACACACACACACACACACACACACACACACACACACACACACACTTATATAGGCACCGAAATGGGACTTTTAAAAGAAGGACCGCTGCTGCAGTATCATATAATTTAGCTTTCAAACCGGAACACTTTAGAGGGTGAGAAGCAGGGGGCTATCAATAATTATATGGGGACAATATTAGGACTATTAATTACAACTACAAAGGACAGATACAAACCGGTAACTCTGGTATACAGACAGTGCTCAAACTGTGACTGAGTAAACCTGTGGCTGCTCTGGGTGTGCGGTCTGAAGATACAGCAACCAGAAGCTCTACGGATTGCGGGAGGACCGTGAAGGAGAAGCCACTCATCAAGACCGGGCAGGTACCTGATGCCTAAGTCGAGGCGCAGCCTGTGTTTACTTATTCCTAACTGCTGGCAGTTCACTGCTGTCTGTTGACAGGCCCCAAGGGACGTGTTAAACAGCTCTTGACATTTGCATACGAATTGTCTGCCTGAACATTTTACGTTTTACTAACTCTCCTTTATGGGCCCCTCAATTCATGTTACAGCACCCCACACTCACACGATATCCACACTGGATGCTGCTCCTTAGGGTCTGATGGGCGAAATATGTAGACTCCTCAAAATTCCCCTTTAGGGTCAGTCAGCAATTTCTCCTTCAGAGGAGGGCTGCCCTGGCTCTCCAGGACACACTGGTTCCCACCCCTCCTCCTCTGGCCTGCTGGGTCCTTCAGGAAGAGCGAACTGGTCCATTGACCCCTAAGGAGCAAAAGGGCACGTCTAGTTTTTTTTCAGAGATTGGGGACTCTCTGAGTGACACCGGCAGGGTCCAAGTTTTGAACACCGGAGTCCTGCTGTCCTGGCAATGCAGGGTAAGGCCTGGCCAATCAGCCTCACTTCCTTGCTTTTTCACTCAGGCCTGTGAGGACTGGTTCCCTGCCCTCCTCCTCCTCCCTACCCTCCTTGAACAAGTTCTGGGTCCGTCCTCTTCCCATGTCTTGGAAGAGATCTGTCTCCTTTGACAGACTCAAGATTCCAGGCCGAACTTTCCCATGCCACCGTCCCTCAAAATAGCCCGTGCACGCTGTATTTATAGCTGTGTGAGACTCTAATGGGCCAATTTGTTTGAATTTCCACCGCTTTTGTGTTGAACTTACCCCTCACCCGTGGGCAGTCACTTCAGGCCTTTATTGATGGGGTGTGTTAGGGTGGGTAGGGCCATGTTCAAGATGGTAGCTGTATAGGGCTCAGGGGCTACTTTGAATATTTACTGTTCTTTAAAGCTGTATTTTTTTAAAAATTTCTTTTGAGAGAGAGAGAGAGAGAGAGAGAGAGAGAGAGAGAGAGAGAGAGAGAGAGAGAGAGAGACACGGAGAAAGAGGTTTCTGTAAGTAGCCCGGACAATGAGAACAAGACCGGCTGTATGCCGAGCTCGGGACCCTGGCCAAAACACATATCATTAGCTTGGACCAGCTATAAGCAAGGAAATGAGAAACATATGTTGGAGGGAAAGGTTAGGAGTGAAGGACTATGGGTCAATGACAGTCGCCCTAAAACTTTTCCCCTGTTCTTCAGCTGTGGCCTGGCGGTGTCAGATGTCATTTGGCCTGCCTTGATTTCTCATGGTGGGGGTGCTGCCGTGTGTTCTCTTTCTTTCTTCTTTTTCTTTCTTCCTCCCCCTTTCCTCTTCCTGTTGCTTCTTCCTGCAGTTTTTTTTTGAGGGGGGTGGGGTGGTGGTGGGGTGGGGTGGGGTGGGGTGGTGATTAAAAGACAATAGACAAAGATGTGTATGATATTTCTCCTCAGTTCTGGGAAAGTGACAACCTCGTTTCCCGTGAGGTTGCCTCGAATCCCTGACTAGCTCTGAAGTCGCCCTGTCCCTGTCTGCTTAGCCTTCAGACTTCATTGATCCTTTTTAGGGAAAAAGAGAGGGGGGGGTGGAGGCTTTTAGGGCCGTTCTCGATGTTTCTTTCTTAAATATAATTAGATGCGCCTCATTACCTCCACTGAAGGACTTTTGTGCCTTCTGAGCTGTGTCCCCCGAGATCTTCGACGGGCCACAGCTTGTTGTATTCTCTTTGCATTTGATCATATTAGCAGTTTTTTTTTTCCTCTTGACACATTTGTACTCTGTGTTTGCTTTCCCTCAGATATCTGGAGTTGATTTTTGCTGGCTTGAAAGGCCACACCCAGGGAGCGTGTTTGGGGCCTCCATGGATGAAGGGTCTGCATTCTGCAGGCTCTTCCCAGTTTCCCTTAAAGTGTTTTTCCCCCCTTCTGGACCTTTGTTAACAAGGCTGTTCTCTAGTGTGCTCCGGGGTTGAGACCTCTGGTTCTCTATAAAACCCAGACAAACAACTGTATCACATGAGGCTCCAAGGCAGTCCCTGGGGAACGTGCTGTGGCTACTGTTCTGAAGCCAACCTCCGAGGTCCAGACAACTCATCAGGCACATAGACACAGGCTTGGCCAAAGTCGCTATGTGCCTATAGAAGTATCCACCTGTGCCCAGAACTGAACTGCCCTGGGAGGCGGGACAGCCAAGGCTACATAGAGAAAGCCTGTCTCAAAACAACTAAAAAAAAAAAAAAAGTGTGATCATCCTCCAGGCCTTCAACTGCTGAGGTGAGGACTGGCTTGAGGCTAGCTGGACCTGTCTCTCCCAGGTGATCTGTTTTCACATCTTGGTTATGTTCATATGTATGAAGGTGTGTGTTCCTTTTTTCCTTTTCCTTTATTTCAACACAGGGTCTTGCTATGTAGCCCAGGCTGCTCTAGAACTTGCTATATGGCCCAGGTTGGTTTCACTTTGTCCTCCTGGCTTTGCTGCACTGTGATGCCTCTGCACTGTGATGGCATCACACTCAACTCTACATCTTTTTTCCCCCTCTAATTGCAGTTTCTGGATGGTAGTTTTCTCTTCCTTGGTCACAGGGGGAAGCTGGCTTGATGATCTTATTGGTTGCTGGGTCAGGTAGGATTCTCTCTTTCTCTCTCTCTCTCTCTCTCTCTCTCTCTCTCTCTCTCTCTCTCTCTCTCTCTCTCTGTGTGTGTGTGTGTATGTGTGTGTGTGTGTGTGTGTATGTGTGTGTGTGTGTGAGTATGTGTGTGTGTGTGTGTGTGTGTGTGTGTGTGTGTGTGTGTGCCCCTGCTTAAAGTTGTAGAGGAGTACAGAAGAATCAAAGACAGTCATAGGCAGCAGGTTCTTAAGTCAGACTGGATAAGGCAGGTTGCTGGTGACACATCTGAAAACCTTGTCATTTCAGGGACTGTTTCTCAACCCTTGCTTCTCTTCCTTGAATGGTAGAAATTACCAGGGATTAGGGTAGAATCTACGTGTTTTCTTTCTGTGTCCTCACTGTTTGGCTGTCTCTCATCTCTCAACACAATCAAAGCATGCTTCCAAACCCCCTGTTTCCCTCCATCGCCTCTACTAGAAGCTTCTTGGCCCAGTCTCGAGGCCTCTTGCTGGAAACTGACCACGCTTTCTCAGAGTCTCGCCATTTTCCCTTGGGCCCTAATGCAGTCCACTCATCAATGGGAGCCACAGGGGTCCTTACGAAGTCCACAGGAGACCAAGCCTGGCTCCCTGCTGAAAACCATGCTGGTCCCAACCAGCTTGTCCTGCTTCATCTTGAGCCTCCTCTCCATTGCCCTTGCTATGAGAGCCATGCTAGCCTCATTTTTCTCACCAGCAAAGTGGGAGAATAACAACACTTTCTTCAGGGGTGGGAGAGGTGAACACATGTGTGCACACACACATGCGTACATGCACACACACACACATCTGTGCCAGCATCTCCTAATGGTGGTTACTCCATAAACAGAAGTGCCATTAACATCTGCCAAGGACTTTCCTGATTCAAGGCCTTCGTAAAGTCCTCGGTCAACTCTCTTCGTACAGCTGACTTTTCCTTATCTTTCAAGTCCAGGTTTAAATGTTAACCTTTTTGAAGTCTTCTCTGACCAGCCTATCCACACAAATTTAATTCTCGTTCCTATTATTTTCTCCCATAGCATTTTTTTCTAACTTGTGACTACATATTATTTGTTTACCTGGAAGCAGGCCTATATTTAATGACCATCTCTAGTACAGAACGCATGGGTGGGAGAGATTTATACCTCTCATCTCTGACAGCAAAGCCACACTCTTCTCGCCAAGTCCAGCATGCATCCATCCTCCCATCCTTTGGCCATTACTGACCTGCTAACAGCAGGGAGATGCCTTCAGTCCTGCCCCCATCACTCTCACTTCTCTGCTCTTTGCTCTTGCTCCTGGGCCAGCTTCTCCTTTGAGAGCCTCACACTTTCCTTTATATGTAAATGATAAATAATAGAATATGTAATCTACCGAGTGAGTCCAATGACTAATAACTCCTCATCTGCCAGGTCAGAAGAGTTTGGGAATAAATTAACTCATCCGCTCCCATTAAGAGATCAATGCCTAGGCAATTAGTCCAGGAATAGCCAAGAACAGGTATCTCCCACACCTCCCTGAAAGACTCAAGTGACGGAGGAAGTCAGGCAGAAGAGAGATCCTAGTTCCCAGACTTGGCCCTCATCACGTCCACCCTGTGTGCACCGAGTTTTCTCTCGAAGCTATGTCACATGAGCTAAGAAGGGATGACCTGGCCCAGCCCACGAAGCCCTTCTTGCTTTCTTCCTTTCTCGCTTTCTTGCTCCTAGCCAAGAACACCAAGATGGAAAATGCCTTCGACTGAATTTTTTATTATTTATTGATTGATAGGGTGTAGTTCTTTCTCCCTTCTCCAGCCCCTGTGCACTTTGCTAATTACTTCTCTGGAAGCCATCTCCACCTCCCTCCCTCCACCGCAACCAGCTCGCTTCCAGCTTTGGGAAGGGAATGTGGTAGTGTGATGGACTGTAGGCCCAACCACAGCTAGGCACCAAAAAAAAGATGTCTCCTCACTGAAGGGATCGTCCCACCCTACCCACAGCCATCAAATGCACAGTGAGGCCAATGATGCCATAATGAGAGGTAGCACTGTCCACCCATCTAAGCAATTCTTTCCTTCCACAGGTGCAGCACACAGATGAATGCCCTCATCATTTGTTTTGGGCCCTACTAAGACTTGTAACATCAAACAGCTCCATCTCTCTCATTTGCACATTCAAGAAGGCTCTCTGATACCATTTCTGACCAGAGGATGAAGTCTGGATCTCTCATAGATGAAAATGCTCAACGGTTTGAGTTATTAGGAGTGTTCCATATATTGAATTATTTCTCTAAGAAGGAGGCAATAAAGACATCTTCTATCATACAGAAAAAGACTCCACTAGTTTGGAGATGCTTGATTGGGTAACATTTCAATGGGTTTTACTGAAAGCAACTTTTTGTGGCGAGGGCTTGAGGGAAGAAAGGTAATGATGATATTTCTTTCAGGTAACATAGACATTATCACTACACTTAAATATAGACCAAACAATTTTTTGGTCTTAGATTTGAATCAATGAGGTAGCCAAGTTCTACTTACCTCAAGAAGTAAAGTGAGAGCCGGGTGTGGTGGCGCACGCCTTTAATCCCTGCACTCGGGAGGCAGAGGCAGGCGGATAGCTGTGAGTTCGAGGCCAGCCTGGTCTATAAAGTGAGTCTAGGACAGCCAAGGCTACACAGAGAAACCCTGTCTCGAAAAACCAAAAAAAAAGAAGTAAAGTGAATGCTGAACATCTACTAGGCATAAAAAGTGAGAAAGGCATGGGCCTTGTTTGCAAAGATTTTTGCTCCATCCACCACTATTTTCATATATGCTTAGTTTGTTTGTATGTGTGTGCACGTGGGCACATGTGTGTGAAGATGTGCATTCACAGAGGTGCACATGCATCTAAAGGCCTGTGGATGATGCCAGAAACCACCCTCCATGGCTCTTCCATCTTATCTATTGAGTCAGCGTCTCTCAATCAAACCCAGAGATTGCTGATATGACTAGTCTTGCTAGTCAGCTTGCTTTGGAGATTCCCCTATCTCTGCCTTCTCAGGCTAGAATTACAGGTAACCTGCAGCAGCCATTGCATGCGTTCTGAGATCCAAACTCTGGTCCTCGTGTTTGATGGCAAGCACTTAGTTACTGAGCTATCTCCCCAGCTTGATTATAAGGAATCTACAACTGAATAGAGGAGACATACACAGAAGCGTCTTCGTGAAGCAGTACTAACTAGAGCATCATGGGAGTCACGTTGTCTATATGTTACAGAGGTACAGACAACAAAGAATCCCTGCTCCGGATAAGGGATGCCTGGAACATCCTTAAGAGAATGACTCACCAGCCTACTTTCCATGTGTATGAGATTCCTCCTGCCTCTCTCTTTCTTTCTTGAGACAAGGTTTCTCTTTATGACAGCTCTGAGTGTCCTGGAACTTGCTCTGTAGACCAGGCTGGCCTTGAACTCACAGGGATCCACTTGCCTCTGCCTCCTGAGTGTTGGCGTCAAGGTGTGTGCTACCACCACTCCCGGCTGGAAAACTCTTCCAGATGAACAGAACGTCAAGTGGAATCTGTGTACTGAGAGCTTCTGCCAGTCGCTTCTGACATCAACCTTTGACCTTCCCAGTCTAAGTGGAATTTGTCTTCTGTTTCCCAGTGCTCTCTTCTGAAGTAGTTCTTGGTCATTTTTAAAATTTCATATCAAGTGTAACAACCATTTTTAAAGCTTATTCATCCATGGCATGATCCCCAAATCCTTCTCTTCTGGGGCATTGTTTTTTGTTTTTTGTTTTTGTTTTTTATATGCTTCCAAATGTGTCATACTCACCCTTAAACATAACACTGAAAATTTAACATAATGTTCTCTATGTATGTTGACCACTGAGTTAGTTTCCCCCTTATTGTCCACTCAGCCCTATATTTTCCCCTCCACCCCTCCCTTTCTATACTCCATTGAGCGTCTGTGATTTGAAGCACTCTTGTAACTACTACAGAGATACAACAACAACAACAAAAGCAGCAGCAGCAGCAGCAGCAACAACAACAACAACAATTCAACAAAAGCCAAGTCTTACAGGATGATGGTTCTAGGGAACCATACTCATGAACACAACTTAAAATTTCGTTAATATGTCCTAGTCGCCTGCTACACAGCAGCTATGGAGCTTGCAAACACTGAACTTCTAACATAGCCTCGTAAAACCTATGTTTGTAGACTTTCCTCTTATTGGTGGCTTGGTATTTGAGTTCTGAAACCAAAGGTCATTTGCTTTATATTAATTTTATCCTTGGGTGGGGGCTCCATCTAGGATTTTAATGGACTATAGTTTTTTTTATTATTGATTAATATATATATTTTATTTTTAAGATACTCTCCCCCAGCATCTAGCTATTCCCTTTAGTCACCAACTGCAAATGACACCAATCACTCAGTACACCACCATGGGCCACGCCAAGGCAACTGCCCCATTCTGTGACTAACAAATCTTCATTCCTTTGTCCTCCTCATCAGACAGATCACGAACATCTATGGTCAAATAAGACATTAAAATCTTGATACTATGGAGTCCAAAGAATGGTAGCAGTGTCCTAGTATCGGTAGGGAATAAACTAAGTATGTACATTAATAAAAAGTAGAACCGAGCCAGGTGTGGCATGCACACCTTTAATCCTAGTGCTCAGGAGGCAGAGGCAGGTAGATCTCTGTGAGTTTGAGATCAGTCTGGTCTACATAGGGAGTTCTAAGCCAGTCAGGCTTACACAGGGTGACCCTATCTCAAACAAACGAGCCAACAAGCAAATATAAACACACAAACAATACAAAACGTAGACCTGAGTGCCAGGCCTTGTGCAAATCCATGTTTGTGAAGGAAGGTCTCTCTGCTTAATTCAGCTAAACATCAAGCCTGTGGATTGAGTCAACAAGCTGTCTTTGGGGCTGTGGAGAACAGCAGTGTCCTTTGGAAACCATATTGGGTGTCTAGGTTTAAAGTCCACTGGGTCCTATCAGTCTGTGGTTTGTCTGCCCTGGCTTCGGCAAAGTCGAGATGGGATTGTGCTGTGATTGGCTAGAGCATTCTGTGCTTTGGAAGGAGGAACCCACTGACCCCTGACCGCAGCCTCGTCATATGGAGGGTATAAGAGGTGGCCCAATTACCTAAGAGGGCTGAGAAAAATCCGAAGGACACTTGATAAGGGGGGGAAAACACACAGAGAGGCTCCAGCATTAGGGCTGAGGCTTAAATTACCACTATGTCAATAGAAGGTGATAAATCAAGGGAGATATTTACTGATTAAAATTACAGTCTCCTACGGGAAACTGGATAAACAGATTAAAGAACAAAGCCCACAGGGACCGAGCTCAGGCAAATCCATCCCGCCTTTGGCCAATTGTTTCTGTTTCCAGCCAACTCTTGGACTCAAGGGTCACCAAGAGAGCTCAAGACTTGCTTCGTACGGATCCAAGTACTTGCAGGGAATCATTAAGCATTTAAACAACTGGGAAGAGACTCGGGACTCAGCTCCATTTACAAGGGACTTCTCCTATCTCATTCAGTCCCCATTTTACTCTCACGTCTGACCTAAAGTCACTAGTGGGGGCTAGAATGTCCACTCTGCATATGTTACCTGCCAGCAGAAGCTCCAGCCTGTAGATGCTGAAGGGTAGCGGAAGAATCCCGAGCGGCGGGCTGTGAAGCTCACCCCTCTGCGGGGTCCGCAACTTACAATGATTAGCAGCTTGGTATGCTCACATTGGCATTCCCAGGGAACCAACGCTTTGCTCTTCTACCCTAGCCTCTCCAAATTCATTGCACAGTGACTTATCATTTGGCTTCTTAAATCTTCCATATTTGTGTGTACGTGTGTGTGTCTGTGTGTGTGTGTGTGTGTGTGTGTGTGTGTGTGTGTGTGTGTCCCCAAGGAACACAGCTTGAATGTGGAGATCAGAGGACAACCTGCAGTACTTATTTCTCTACTTCCATTGTGCTGGTCCTGGGGATTGAACTCGGGTTGTTGGGTTTGGGAGCGAGCACCTTTATGTGCTGAGCCACCCAGTGGGTTTCATCTTATTTCCTTACAGCATTCTTGAATAACACAAACTGAAGGACTGCTTTTCTCCCTGCTGGGACCTTCCGATGGAAGCAAGACAAGGCTCATAGCTCAGAAGGCGCAGTCTACTAAGGCAGGGGAGGCGTGGCGGCTGAGGCAACAGAACCTGTGGCGCGGCTTGTTCACATCTCAGAGGGCCAGGAAAACAGGCAGTAACTGGAAGCAGAGATCTCCAAGAGTCCCCTCCACCAACCCACCTCTGCCAGCTAGTCTGCGGTCCCAGTGGCTTTACCATCTTCCAAAAGCAGTGCCACCAGCTAGGGACCAAGAGTTCACAACCATTGAGTGTGTAAGGGACGTTTCACGCTTGAATTATGACAATGGGTGTATATGACTTGAGTACAGTATATAATCCATGTATGGGACTGTCATAATGAAAGCTGTTAGTTTACACAGTTTATATACACCAATAAAAAAAAGAATTGAAAAATAAATGGCTTTTTCAAGCATCTGGGGGCAGAGTCTCTTTGGGGTTGTAGTTACAAGGGTATCCTATTTTGTAGTGTCCCATGAATTTTCTTTTGCTGTCATTGGCTGAGCAAGTAGGTCCATCTTCCCCGAACTGTTCTGCTGTGTGAAGGGGCAGCATGAGCTTCTGCATGACGGACAGGGGAAGCCCACAGGAGGCTGTGTAACATCCTCTCTGGCTCCATTATGTCAGCATGGACTTGGGGTCAAGTTCTGCCCTTATAACCTACAGTGTGTTCTCCTTTCCTTTTATGCCTTTGGCTGTGGGTCTGCAACACTCACCCAGAGAACATCAGGCGGGAAAACACCGCATGACAAATGGGTTTCATGACAAACCGGGGCAGGGAGAATCATTTACGGGCTGTCTGTCGATAGGAGATGAGTGTTGGGGATGTGGTTTCTGTGTGTGTGTGGTGGGACCCTTTGTAGACTATGCAAAGCTGCCGAGAGGGCAACTGTGGGCTGAAAGCAGCCGGCATCCAAATGCTATCTGTGTGTAGACACAGCCTAGGGCTCACCCAAGGCACAGGTGGCGTTTTCTTCACGTGCAGGCCGCATGGGTTTGTCAAGCTAGAGTGAGGACAGCCCTCTTGTCTCTCTGGAGCCCGATGCCTGTCTCTCGGCGGCACAGAGCTGTGGGCTGATCTGGGGGAGTTTCATACAACCCTGACCTTGTGAGGACAAAAGAAGGGGTACAGAAGACCTCATCAAGAGCATATGGACCACTAGTTCTCAGCCTGTGAGTCTCCTCCCCTTCCTGGGGAGGTCAAATGACCCTTTCACAAGGGTCACCTAAGACCCCTGGAAACCACAGATATTTAGGTTAGGATTCCCATCAGTAGCCAAGTTACAGCTACGAGGTAGCAACAAAATAATTTTATGGTTGAGGAAGAGGTCCCCGCAACACAAGAAACTGTGTTAAAGGGTCACAGCCTTAGGAAGGTTGAGAACCACTGCCCTATTGGCTCCTGCCTGGCCTTTGAAGAGGCTGTGGTAGCTGGCTGATGCCTGTCTCATTACCCTGACCTGCTTGCAACCCGCTTGCGTCTCTATTCTTAAGAGATCTCTAAGTTGAGTTACTGTGAGGTATTGATCTTTCACGTGTCTGGGTGGATTCCCTGTCTGGAAGTGTCTCTGAGCCTATCTCTTTCCATCTGTCCAGAGGTGGTGGGGCTGACAGAGCAGAAGCCACGTGCTTTAATTCTGGAAAATTCTGAGCTCTCTTGTCACTATTTTTTTTTTTTAAAG
The DNA here is from genome assembly GCF_964271855.1 of Acomys minous. NCBI lineage: Eukaryota > Metazoa > Chordata > Mammalia > Rodentia > Muridae > Acomys > Acomys minous. Next base: position 19,606,570 of record NC_140496.1, read on the forward strand.
TTATGTTCCGAGCTGATGAGCTTGGCTCCCCTGCCCCACAGAACTTGTTCTGACTGGTTTCCAGGCCATGTTCATCTCCTGCTGGAAGCACACAGTAGGGACAGGATAGCGTTGGTTAGCTTTCTCCAGCCTAGGAGGCTGAGGTTTCTCCAGCAGCCCATGTGGGACTACGATCTTGGGCTGCCTGTTTGTGGCTCAGCAATATCTGACCTGGAGCCCTTTAAATGAAAACCAGTTGCAGAATCGGCAGCAATTTCGAACTTCTGCCAACGCATGGGTCCACAGGGAGCTGGGCCTCGGGGATGAGGCCATGTGTCTGGGAAAAGGCCTGGTTTGTGTCCTTGGCTTTGACCACTCCAGTCAGCAAGCCTTGGCTTCTTGTCTTCCACAGTGGAACGTAGATTCTTTAAGGTGTGGCCAAGCCTTCCTTCAGACTTGACCCTTGACCCGTGCCTTGTTCCCTCTGCAGCTGCAGGGTTTTCCATGTGCTGAGTGGTGTTTTTCATAGCTGTCGCCAGGCCAGGAATAGAGCAGAGCCCTGAACTTCTGATTTCCGAGTGTCCAAGGGTCAACACCTTGGCAATGAGAAGCAGCGACCATGTTGCTACCAACAAGACCTTCCCAGATGACAAGGATCCACTCATGGAAAGCCAAGCACAAGTAGAAGACGCCCCCACCCCCAACACCCAGCATGCATGCACACACGCACACACGCGCGCACACACACACACACACTTTTGTTGTCAACTGCAAGAGAATTTGTAGAAATGGAAACACTGACAAAAAAATTAGGAGTTGAGGACAAGCCAGTAAAATTCCTCTGTATTTATAGCCTGCTTTGTTTGAAACCAAGAGGTACCCTGTTACCCCCAAGGTGTGTATTGGGGAGAAGTGGTCAAATGGGCTCGGTCAGAGGCTAGAGCAGGGGCTAAGCCTACAGTGGGGATGATGGCTCATTTTCCTGACTGAAGTTTTTCTAGGGACACTTTCTCCAGCATTCCTGGGTGGGGTTTCGTCTTATCTTTCTGGAACATTCTAAACTATCTAGTATCTTTAACTAAAATGTAAAACCCACTTGTAAGCATGAGGAAACAGGAGGATTTAATATCTGTGAAATCATCTTTGGGAGAAAAAGACTTTAAACTTAAATAAATATATGTGTATATATATGTATGTGTGTGTGTTCTCACTCAATCAAATTCAGAGTGATATGCAGCAAATTATGTTGATTAGTATGATAAGTGTTGATTGATTATCTCCCACCTGTGGTAGCAGGAAACAGGGTTGGCAAGCTTGGAGAGCTTACAGAATACATTGTGAGCATGCTAAGGCATTGGCACTGTCCCTTACCACGGGGTTTATGTGACAGGATGCCTTGAACCGAACTGTGCTTTAGAAGGGACATCTATGGGCAATGCTAAGAGCCTAAGTGACAAGTGGCCTCCTCTTGCTCCTCCTTCCCTTCCTCTTCTCTTTCAGTCCTTCCTTAGGACAACCTCCTAGACTACCGGGTGTGGACAACGCTGTCTACTTAAAGTTATTGTAGGATTTCCTGGAATAATGTAAAAAGCCCAGTAGAGTACTAGGCATACGACAGGTGCTCACTAAATGCTTTGTGGGTAAACAAGCAATTCTCTCATTTCCTGACCAAGTTTTCTTTCCTTCTTCTTCTTCTTTTTTTTTTTTTTTTAGAAAAATTACTCAACTGTTGGACATTTTACTCATCTGAGGACGTGGCCTTGCCCTCTGATGAAGAAGAAAGCTTTTAACGAGGGGGCCCCTTTTTGATGTTTCATGCAAACTGTACTTAAAAACACCAGTCATTTCCTCTAACTGATAAGCTGCTGTGTTTGAAAGAAAACAAAACAAAATACTTAGGGGCTGGAAAGGTGGCTCAGTCGGTGAGAGTGCATTCAGCACATGTGTGAAGAACTGCATTCAAAGCCCCAGGACCTACCTCCAAAGTTGCACACGACCATGTGTGTGCTTGTAACTCCGTTGTGGAGGAGGCTGGGGGAATTACCAGGACTGGCTGGTTGTCAGCCAAGCTCCAGGTTCAGTGAGAGACCCGGTCTCAAGGGAACAAGAAGTAGAGCAATAGAGCAGACTTGACAGCTTCTAGATTCTGGGCATGTGAACACACACACACACACACACACACCATATATCACCCATGACTTCTGCTCACATTTAAAAGCCAGAGCAAGAGAAGCCATGCCCATTACTTTGTCTTTAAGCCTTTACAGTAGGCATGGCATGGAAGGGCAGAGACAGCCACACACTTTCTATCTGTAGCACTCCATTCTCCACCCGCAGCGTGGGAGCCATTGCTCTAATAGATATGGAGATGCACGTTGGAGGGTGGACACGATTTTGGGTCTTGGAAGGTCTGTGGGAGGGAATGCGCTTCCAGCTCTTAGGCCTGCAAGGCTGACCGCTTCCGGATCTTCACGTGGTTTGGAAAGACCTGAGAAACAAATCAAATCGAGTTGGGCCTCAAGCAGCACTCCTGGGAAATATGTAGAGGGATGGACAGTTGTGTGTGAAAATTATACACTCAGCGGGAAACATATTTGTCTCAAAACATTAGATTAGAAGCTTCTCTGGGTGACAGCATTTCTTCCTCTTCGTCCTTCTAGTTCATTCTTATCTGACTCCTGTCAGCTCTCAAACTGACATTTTCCTGTTCTGATCTTTTCTCAGATAGGGAAGAGGGATATTCCCCCCCCTCTATTGGCTTGCTACAAATCGCAGCCCAGCCTACAGAGAAGGGCCAGGGACAGTTTGGAGTCCTAATCCCTGACCCCTGCCCTCTCCTAACTAGCCATTGACATTGAACTTGAAAAATGCTCGCCATGCTAGGATGAGATAGTATTTTAGAGGGCAAGACTGTGGTAGGGAGTGTGGGTGCTAGAAAGGGCAGTGGTGGGGAGCACAGGGGCTATAAAGAACTGTGGTGGGGAGCACGGAGGGCTGGAAAGGGCTGTGGTGGGGAGCACAGGAGGGCTGGTAAGGGCTGTGGTGGGGAGCACAGGAGGGGGATGAAAAGGGCTGTGGTGGGGAGCACAGGAGCTAGAAAGGGCTGTGGTGGGGAGCACTAGAGCTGGAAAGGACTGTTGTGGGGAGGGCAGGGACTGGGAGGCTTCAGAAAAGAATGTTATGCTGGACTGAAAGTCAAACTTCAAGCTTTTAAAAGTTCAGCTTTGCTTATAAGATCTAGCAAACAAAACAAAACAAAACAAAACAAAACACGGTCTCAGCTGGGTGTGGTGGCTCCTGTCTGTCATTCTAGTACTCAGAAAGCTGAGACAGGAGAATCTTGAGTTTGAGGCCAGCCTGGGATGCTTACCGAGACCCTGTCTCAAAACAATGACAACAACAACAACAACAGCATCAAACCAGATCTCACGTTTTAGCTCAGAGTTGGGTAGGTGGTCCTATTTAGATGGTAGCTGTTTGTCCTTTTTGGGCGTGGATGTCAAATTGTGATGCTTTCTGTGATGTATGATATCCATGTGATGTGACGGAGATGAGCTTTGCAGTGCCTCTGTGTTTGTGTGTGTGTATGTGTGTGTGTGTGTGTGTGTGTATGCAGTTGGAGGCTAGAGGTCACAATTTTTTATTCTTCAGGAGCTGCCCTTCTCTTTTCTTCTATTCCTTTTTGCTTCTCTCTCTCTCTTTCTTTCTTTCTTTCTCTCTCTCTCTCTCTTTCTCTCTTTCTTTCTTTCTTTCTTTCTTTCTTTCTTTCTTTCTTTCTTTCTTTCTGAGAAAAGGTGTCTCACTGGCCCTGAACTCTCCAGGTAGGCCAGGCTGCTAGGCACTGAGTCCTAGAGATCTAAGTACCTCTGCCTGCTGAGCTCTGAGATAACAAGCATGCATTACCACACATGGCTTTAAACAACACCAGTCATGGGTTTTGGGGTTCAAACTTGGGTTTTCACACTGTGCTGCAAGTGCTCCACTGACTGAGCTGTCTCTCCAGCTTCCAGATGTGACATTTTAAAACAGGACCATGTAAAGCAACTCTCCCCATCATTTCAAAATGGAAAGAAAAGGTGATCGACCACTTCCCTCCGCACCCTGGGGTCCAGTTAGTCTCAGGTAGACCCTCCCACCAGAAACCAGAGAGAAAGCAGCCTGAACCATGCTGCTGGGAAGATGCCTGCATTTTTTTTCATATCACTTGGTTCTGTGTGTTCTGGATCCTGGCATCTCTGGGCATGTTTCCTCCATTTTGATGTTGCTTAGAATTCTTGGCTGGTTAGCTGCCAACTGAGATAGAAGGAACCAAGATGGTGGTGATGGTAGGGTGGGGTGGGGTATTAGACTTGGAAAGTAAGATTTTTTTTTTTAGTGCCAAAATGAATTCTGAGATACCTGTATTCTCTCTTCCTCCCTTATGGCTACTTACTTACAGAGAGACCACTGTCCGTCTGGATATTTCCAGAAGGCGGTATGCTGCAGTGCTTAACAGAAAAGCATGAAGGCATCCTTGGATGTCTTTACCTTCTAGAAATTTCTATTTCCTTCTTCTAAGACTTGGAAATGTTAAACTTTTCCCATCATGCCAAGGGCCAGTAAGCAGGCTGGGGAATTGGAATCACATGTCAATGGTTCCTGGGATGGGCAGTTTTGTCTGTGTTCACTCACTTGAAATGAGGGCTTATGTATCACTAACTGATGGACTACAGGGAACCAGCCTGCACCGGGGTGTAGGGAATGAACTGCAAGAGGTCTTTTTCCAGCTTTAATTTCCATGGCTCTAAATATGTTGGCTGTTTATAAAGCAGCAAGTTGACTTTTCAGGCATATTGGCTGGCTTTGGGGTGCCCACTGAGGGATCTGGCTTCATGTGGTCATAACTCTTAGGCCCCCATACAAGAAACTCCCTGGGTTCTGAGAACTATCCTTCCGTATCTCCTTTCACTTCCTTGTCGCAGAGAGTGAAGGGACCTTAAAGGGCTGCCTTGAGCTGTCTTTCAGGGCACAGTCTCCATATGCTGGGGCTTTTGCTGTCCTACCTGGTAACGTATAAGGAACCAGCAAAGGAGGGGTGGAAGAGACATCAAGTGGCTCACCGCTGTTTCATGTCTGCTGTGAAGTAAGCCAAGGCTTAGGCTCAGCATTAAGCTTTTCCCGGAAGAGACCATTTGTTTCCTCAGAAGAGATGATGAGCAGCAAGGTCACAGTCACACAAGCATCTAAGGTCAAGGGAATGGGCCTCACCCTAAAGAGTGCTTCCACAGACCCAAAAGGAGGTAGCCGATGTGCCTGTGATGCTGTGATTTCATAGTCCACAGCTGGCAAATTTGTTTGGGAAATGACTGCTTGGGGAGAAAACTGGCTGGTTTTCTGTTGATAATTGCTCTCATTGGCTTTCCTTATGGCCCACTCCCACCATGACACAAGGAAACGATTACTGACAATAAAGAGAGACGGGGCTAAGTTTGGAGGGAGGGGAAGGGTCCTGGGGGTTTCCAAGTTTTCTTTGCGCTCATACATAGAGTGCTTTTGTTTCCCCTTGGGTGTGGGAAATGAGAACAACTTCAGTTTTTCCATGCATAAAACAGGGATTTTAATTATTGCTTGCTTCACAGAAAATGCTAGAAGGATGAATTAGCTGAGGTTTTTTTTTTTTTTTACAGCAATCTGGAAAGGAACTCTACCCTGTAACTACGAGGGGATCTTTCAGGGTGATGACAAGTACCTAAGAAGGTGACCCAGACATCTAAAACAGACAGAAAAGATACTGGGATCCATGACATCCCAAAGCTAATATAATGGATGTGTGTGTGTGCACGTGTGTGCATGTGTGCATGTGATATGGATATATTCATATGAGTAGGTACATGCATGTGAAGGTCAGAGGTCAACATACGGTATCTTCCTCAGTCATTTTCCATTTTGTGTGTGTGTATGGTTTGTTGTTGTTGTTGTTGTTTTTTGTTGTTTGTTTGTTTTTTGAGATAGAGTCTCTCACTGAACCTGAAAGTCATTAATTTGACTAGGCTGGCTAACCAACGAACTCAAGGGGTCCCTCTGTCTATCCTTACCGCCCCACCCCCACCCCCCAGCATTGGGGTTACAGACATATACTATTGTACTTTACTTCTAGGCAGGTATTGTTGGAGCCACACTCAGGTCCTCGTGCTCGCAAGGCAGGCACATTATCAGTTGAGCCATTTCCCCAGGCCTGACGTCATACTTTAAACCGCTTTATCCGGAAAGAAGGAGTCTGTTCCCAATGAATCAAACCTCAAGCTCACTCACAGAACCACCGCTCAGGTAGAGCAGGGTTCTTCACAAAGGACAGAACAGAGAGCCGAGGAAGACACGGACACGCAAAGTAGCGATGAAGGCTGTGCTCAGTAGTTTTTGATTGTCACCTTGACACAAGCTGGTGGAGGGGGGGTCATCTGGAAAGCAGAAACCTCAACTGAGAAGATGCCTCAGTCAGAATGGCCTGTAGGCAATTTTCTTGGTCAATGATCAGTGTGAGAGGGCCCGGTCCACTATGGGCAATGACGTCCATGGGAAAGTGGTCCTGCATTGTATAAAGATGCAAGCTGAGCTGAGCAAGCCACGGGGAGCAAGCCAGTAAGCAGCACTCCTCCATGGCCTCCGTTTCAGTACCTACCTCCAGGGTCCCGCTTGAGTCCCAGCCCTGGCTACCTTTATGACGGACTATAAGCTATAAGATGAAATAAACTCTCTCCTTTCCAGGTTGCTTTTGATCGTGGTGTTTATGACAGTGACAGAAAGTACCCTGGGACAAGGGCCATATACTTTTGTTGCATTTGAGCTTCTTGGAGCTCTGTTTTCAGCCTGCCACCCTCTAAAGAGAGAGCCGTGGGTTCATGGTTAGAAAGCACGTCGCCCCCTTCCCGGCTGGCCCATGGCTCTTCCCAGCCTGCATGCCATAGAGACACGAGTGAGTCAGGACCGCTCCCTCCCCCCATCTTCTGCTAAAGCAGTTTTCATCAGGATTCTGCAAGCCTGCTAACGTAGCCCCTCTTTTTAAAAAAAAATCTGAAAATGAAACAAGACATATTTCTGAGGTTGTCAGCAGGTAGATCCACTGGCTTGGGGTAAGTACTCTCTCTGGGAGGAAGGCTCGCCTCTGATGTCTGTGTTGAATGCTCTGTGGCTCCCCCTCGCCACTCCTCTGCGTGTCTGTTCACTGGGCAGGGGTGGTGGTGATAATATTGTTCCTAACAGCCAGACTGAAGCGTAGCCTCAGGCTGTCTTGCAAAGCCCCCTCCAAACAGCGTCTAATTAATTTTTATCCTGCCATCCCAATGAGTCTCGGGAGTCTATCAGCCCCACAACAAAACCCCCTCATCTAGTGGTTTGGAGAAAGCTTTGACGTAACACTTGCGGGTCTCAGATCTCCAAAAGAGAAACCGCTGTAGGAGGGAAAAAAAAAAAATTTTTTTTTTTAAAAGAAAACTGTTTCCTTTTAGTCTTCCCCACCCTACTTGATATTTTTTTTCCCCCTCCCCTTTGGCTTCGCTTCTTTTTTCCCCTCAGTGATCATTACTCGGATCTTTCTTGGACTCCTCCTGCCAGTGGCGCTTACAGAGAGAAGCCTGGAGCTATGTATTTTTTTTTTCTGTAGGAGAACCCCATATTCCCCGGATTCTAGTGTCAGGCAACTGCATGGGGCTGCCCTGAGAACCTTAGCAGGTTCAAAAGGCGAGAAAGAGAGCAGGAGGCCAGCCTGCCTGCCTTTCATGTGCGGTGTGGCCAGGCAACACTGGAAGCAAGGGAGAGATTTGGTAAAGAGGCCTGCTACCCGCCCATCACATCAAAGCTGCGGCATTCCAGTACCCCCACTCCCCTGCAAGTGTTCCTGGAAGAGGCTCAGGCTCACTGCCTGCCTGTCAGTGACAAGTGGTCTATGCGAACTCACTGAAGGCCTCCATTCTGGTTGGTTCCTTTCTCCCTCTGAAAGGAGTTGGAGTTGGGGGCGGGGCTTTCCAACCTGCCACCGCCCCAACTCATTTCTCTGCAGCTCCAAGCTTCTGCTGTGCCCCTGCCCTTCCCCCGAGAGCTCAGATTCCCTTGATCAGTTCCCAAACACTGCCCCCTTCCCACTCCCACTGCAGCCCCTCTTTGGACCTTGGAATGACTTAAAATCCACAAAAGAGACTGTTTAACAAGGTTCTTCCGAGGTGCTGCAATGTAAACCGGCAGTGGACCCGCGCTTCCTGGGATTTCGGGACCAAGAGGTTGCGTGATTGCTCTGTTCTCAAGGACCCCCGGCAGACACTGATCTGTGACCAGCCCCTTGGGTGCTAATTTCGCCATCACTGGGTGCCAAAGACATTCCCTCAAGACCACTTGACTCGGCACCTCCTGAGAAATGGGTCATGGCTCCTAATGAGCAGTCTGGCTCCTTGAAACGAGTTAATCACAGAATTGCAGGCCCAGGAAAGACGTCTTTGATGGCCGGCTTCTCTGTACCAGGTCCAAAGAGTGAGAGCCAATCCTGTTTCTGAAGACACCCATGGAGCCCCACTCCAGTGACTAATCGCTTGTAATTGTCCTCTTTAATTTTATCCTTATGCACTGGTGCTTTCAAAGGCAGATTTCCGCTCACACCCTCCTCAGAGAAGGGAGAAGGTAGTGCTCACCATCCAGCTCCCCCCCCTCCCCCCCCCGCCCCTTCTCTCTCCTTGTTTCCTTGTCTACTGGGGTTATAGTGTGGCCCAGTGACCAAAAAGGAGATTCAGACACATCTGAGTCTGGAGTCTGTAACTTACCAACTATGTGCCTGGTGGGTGGTGGCACACCTCTTTAATCCTAGCAGAGTGAGTTCCAGGACAGCCAGTGCAAGCATGTCTTGAAAAAACAAAACAAAACAACAAAACAAAAACGTACCGACTACGCCATTAAACCCATGTTTCTCTGCCTCTACGACCCGCAAACGAGCTCAATGCCTGGGGAGTAGCTTCTGGGTTTCATATAACCCAGGTGGGCCTTGAACTCACTACTTAGCTGAGAATGACTCTGAACTTCTGGTCCTCCTACTTCCACCTCTCAAGTGACGAGGTTACGGGTACGCCGCACCATGATGCTCAGGTTATGTGGGGATCTAAGCAAGGAGTTTGCGCATATTAGGTGAGTGCCGCATCACCCTCCAGCTCAGGCATTCCTCTCTAATGCTAAGTGGTATGTATGCAAAGTGCAGTGGGGACCACTGCACCAGGAGACCAGAGAGATAAAGGCCAGGGCCATCACCTTCCCTTGGCTCAGCAAGTGAAGAAGATTGAGTTCAAGCCCGAGTTCAGTGCCAAGGAGCCACTTGCTGGGAGGAAAGAACAGAACCTGCAAGATGTCCTCTGATCTCTAGACACAGACACAGACACACAGACACACAGACACACACACACACACACACACACACACACACACACACAATGGCACAAGTACCTATCTACTGCCATATATAAATATAACTAAAAATAAAATAAAGAATAATGCCTTGGTACATGACCAATATACAATAAATGTTAAAAGAATAATTATTATTAATTCATTTTTTTCCTGGTTCATGCAATAAGAAAGCCTGATCAAGAGACAATTAACTTAGTTCTGAACAATTTCCTTATGTCACGACCCTCTTGCCTACTGGGGTCCCAAGTTTGTAGGGATGATGGTTTGTTGGAAGAAATGTTAAAATTATGGGCTTCCTGTAGAAAGGTTAACACAGACTTCTAAACTTCATACATGTTTTCCACTTATTCATGGAATTGCCGTTTATAAGGAACTTCGATTTTGTTTTCTTATTTATGAGATGATCAGGACCAGCCAAATATGGTTGTAAAGGCAGTAAAAGTAACTGATCAGAAAATTAATTAATGGTTAATTTCAACTGGAGGTCCTCAAAGGGGAAAATGTGTGACATAACTGAAGATAAGGTTTAAATTCAATTATGATCATGTGCGTGTGTGTGTGTGTGTGTGTGTGTGTGATTCATGTATGTACTTGCAAGCTACACTGTGAATGTGCAAGCATGCCACATTGTGCATGTTTTAGAGTTTCTTTGCATTGTGGGTTCTAGGCTTCAGCCTTGACCATAAGCACCTTCACTCACTGAGCATCTCATGGACCCTAAGCTACTCCACCTTAACCTCTATTCCTAGACTATTGATTTCTACCATTGAAGTTAATGAAAAAAATGTTACACTGCCACTTATTGGTGTGTGTGTGTGTGTGTGTGTGTGTGTGTGTGTGTATGTATGTGTGTGCACGTGCGCATAAATTCTTGACTAGGGGCAACTTTTCAGAGATAGTTCTCTCCTTCCTCCATGTAAGTCCTGGTGATTGAACCCAGGTTGTCAAGATTGGCAGCAGGCACCTCTACAAGCCCACCAGTTCATATTTCTCTTCCTGAAAGAAACTTTCTCTTTGTTTCCATGGCAACTACGAATATCCAAGCATCACTTCATGAAGAATTCCCAATTCTGAAAGTCAAGGTCATGAACCCCAGTTAACAGTAGACCCTTGCTCATCTCAAGTCACAGGAAGCCTTCTCTTAGGAATGGTGTTTACATGCTAGGGTCTGGAAGATCTTAAATCACAGCGGAGACACCCTTCAGCGTGATTAGCCCCGGGATGACTTCCTATCGTCTTGACAAGAGTTAAAGGCTAGCCTGTAAGAGTTTGACATTTCAGCCTCCTGGTAGACTTACTTAACAAACAGCAACTTTTACATGCTTCTGATTTAGTTCTAAACCTCTATACCATTGACTTTGAACATTTCATTTGCTACATAGAAGTCCCTTCAATCGCTTTTCTACAAAACCCTTTGGCAGATGAGGGTGGATGTTCTTGATTTTTCTATCAGAGGCTTGTGATTCTTGGGGAAAACAACAACAATGACAACAACAGCAGCAGCAGCAACAAAACCCAAAATGCAAATACCATAGACAAGCATTAGGGTTCTTTAAAAATTAAGGCTTCAGAAATGAAGAACTGTAAATATAAATACTACACAATCTAGTCTGGTGCGCGCACAAGTGGGTGTAGGTGCATGTGTGTATGAAGGCTAGGGAACAACCTCAGCGGCCATTCCTGAAAGGCTGTCTATCTTGTTTATTGAGACAGGGTTTCTCTTTGGCTCATTACACTAGCCAAGCTAACCAGAGAGATCCAGGAATCCGCCCGTCTCGACCTCTTTCCAGAGCTAGGGGTCTAAGCGTGGACCACTGTGCCAAGCTTTTTACATGTGGCTTCTTTGGATTGAGCTCACTCTCATCCTTATGTGGCCGTCTCCCCATCCCAGTTGGGTTTCTTTACACTTATGCTCAGTTTACATTGATAAAGAGGAGGAGAAGATGGGGATAGAGACCATGACGTCACAGGGAGGAAAGTGATGGGTACAAAAGAGCATGCTGGGTAAGAGAGTTACACCAATGGCAAGGACAGAGAAGAGGATGCACATTTCCCATTTACTCTCTTTGTACCTATGTGTCTTCAGATCTCCCTCATTGCTTCATATAGTAGGTACTCAATAAATCAATGGAACAGCAACAAGGAGAATACATTCGATGCCACAGGCTTTGAAATTAATGTACGACACAGCAGCGGGTTTCATATGGGCTATGATCTTGCCATCATCAATGATCATTTCTTTCCCCCTGGAATTCCCTTCCCACCTCCACCCCCTTTTTTTTGTAGTTTAAATGTCGTTTACAGATCTTCATCTGTTGCAAGCCTCAGAAGCCTTACCCCAAGGGAGGTAAGGAGTGCTTCTGGCATGAGGTGGTGAAGTGGGTGAGGCAAGGGCGTTCCTCACGTCTGCACTATGAGTGAGTAAGCAGAATCTGAGCCCTGTGGGGTTGGAGGCCCCTGTGCAGCCAAGTCCCCAGTCTCTCGACCTGACCCTGGGGATTGTGGCTGAGCCTAACCATCGCTCAGATTAGAGAGATGGTAAAATTTTTCCTTTGGAGAGAATTTCTGAATCGGGAATGGAAAATACAAAGCTAAGAAAGAAAGGAAGAGGCACTTATTTTGTAATCACCATCTCATAGAACACGTCAGCCCAGGAGGGCAAGTGCTGTTTCACTCTGATAGAAGTGGGTGCCATAGACGGTGGCTCTGCAATGCCAAGGGGCTTTGGGATAAATACACTCAAGCCCAAAGTGAGGGCTAGACACATGGGGTTTGCCCTTAAGATGCAAGGGCTTAGAATGGGTTTTGGAGAGGACTGTAGTTCAGCCTACATTCCTCAAATGGTCACGTGCCATGAACCTTCAGCAACATGCCTTGGATAAACCGAGAGCCAAGGTCAGCATGATGGAAGGCTTTCTGGAGGGCAATGGAGCTGGGACACTGGTATTAGTATGGTGCCCCCTAGTGTTTCTGTGGCAGTAGCATGACTTGGAATCACACCAGCACACTGGTCTAAGAAGGGCCTCCCAGTGGTCTTCTGATTGAAGGAGTTTACATGCCCATCATAACTGTTTGTCTTTTAAGCCATCACGTTAAACAAAATTCTCTTCAACTTGAATGCATTTTTCCTGCCCAGTATCCATTCCCAGCCTGTGCTGAGCAGAACTGAGTCTTCACATTGTTGTTGTTGTTGTTGTTTTTTCTCTCTCTCATTATGTGTGGCCTCCTGTCTAAGTGCCTTGAAGATCAAGACATGCCAGTTAATTTTATTGTGGCTGCAACGTCATAGACAATGGGTAACATCATCAATGGATGAGTCGTCGGAGGAGGTGGGTACTGCTCTCTCCATGGCCAGCGGGCAGAGGACAAGTGAGCCACTTCAGGATGTTGAGTAGTGCGAGCTTCCTGCCTGTCACTTGCTAGAGTTTTCATCTTGACAACCTTGCAGTGCAGTGTAGCACATGATGGACACGATGACAAGGATTGGATTACACATGAACATGGAAGGAGGTGAACCAGCTAGCTGGAGCCATCCTGTTTACATAGTTCATGGAAAAGTGGGGTTTTTTTGGGGGGTGAGGTGTCAAACCACGTGTCCTTCCATTTAATGTAACATGTCTTCATTTCTAATGTTGCACAACACAGCAGACACGGACTTGTGTTAAAAACAATAATGAACACTAGCTCATTAACTATTGGGAGACATACATGGCAGAGCACGAATGGGCATCCAGTTGGGCGCAGCCCCACCGTTCTGTTTATGGTTATTGCCCTGTTTTATCAGGTATAAAAGACTCTTATTGTCCCTGTTGCGCACATGCCTGGGGGCCAGCAAAGGGGAGGGAGACAAGCCAAGCTACTTTATTTGGTGCCTCAGGACTCCAGTCATAATATCACAAAGACTATGAGTCATTTATGTTGCACAAACGAGTGATTATTTTCTTTATTCCACGATGGCATCTTTTTTCTTTCTTTTTAAGTTTCACCTTCAGGAGACAGAGAGAGACACAAGCTGACCCAAAAGAGAACGTAGGGACATGTCCCAGGCTTCACTTCTCCGTTAAGGAATAAAGACCAGAGGCTATATTGGAATTTGCCATGATGTTATAAATATATGACTCTGTAGATTATTTGTGACTGAAGACTGTATAGATAAAGATATGCAAGGTGCAGGCCCAACCCCCTCGCTTTTGTGAGGTCTGTGGTGACTGTTTATAGCTTTCTTCCATTTGGTCCACACCTGCAGGTTCACTAGCTCACCCCGCCTTCCCTGGAGGAGTTTCCCTTGTGTTCTAGATGGCCACATGAGGAGCAGAAGTCACCTACCAAGAGAGGTGAGTTGGGTGTACTTTCAAATAATAACTAAAAAGCAACAACACCATCAGATGGAGTTTCTGCTTGGGGTCGTTCGGTTTTATGAACGCTTCATTCACAAGGAAGCCCTTTATTTGGATAGTGGGCCTGGTGAGGGAGCTTCAGCCCCTTGGGCTGCTCATATCTAGAGTCAATCATGAGCAGTAAGAGCCCTTGGGAGCTGAGGTCCTGGTTCCGTCGCATCACTGGGGACTGTTGCTGATGCATGATCAGAAAGGATGGAGATGTTCCACATAGTCAATATAGATAGGGGAAATGGGGTGTGGTTGAGGTACCAAAAAATCTCCTAAGGGCAGACACTTTCTGGCCTTAAGATATACCAATGATATTATTTTATTGGAACAAAATGCAGGATCATTTAAAATAAAACCAAGTGTTGAAGACTCCACAGCCCATTGCACTCTTACAGCACACAGCTCCACTGCTATTTACGCCCAACGCTTCTTACTTCCTAGGAAGCCCAGTTTTATAGAAACACACTAGAACATCTTCTTTTACCTTTTGACAAAATGAAACTGCATCCTTGGGAGTTTCCCACCCATTGCTCTCTTGGCTACTTCACTCCAGTACTATTTCATTACTTATTGATTTTTCAACGCCTCTCTGCATGGCTGTAATTTACACAGGTCCTACAGCCCTTAGCGATTCTTAACACCTCTAGGTAAGAAGATCATGAGTCCACTAGAGAGGGAACGCCAGTTACTCTCCTTTCTCAAATGATGAAAAAATTGGCAAATCTCATCCCTCCAACAAGTACCTCGGGAGAGCATGGTGGGTGGGGAACATCAAAAAAGCGCAGATGCTAACATAGGGAGATGAACGGGTCCAACTTTAGGACAGTGCTGCCACGTTCCTGCTGTTACAGGATGTGGTACAGCTTTCATTTTGGCTGTAGAGTTCAAGGGTGGTTTGTAGGGTATCAATACAAGGGAAGGAGGGAGGGAAGGAAGGAGAGAGGCAGGGCAGTTCACGAGATCAGCTTAATGCTGGTAAAGCTGGATTTATTATGGTCTTCAAAAAAAAACCTATTCCTTGTCAATTATGAACTGTGTGTTTGCCTTTGTTGTAATCAAGGTCTCACATGAAAATTTTTTAAAAAGGGAACATTCTATTGTGATAGAGAAAATAGAATAAAATGACATGTTTTCTGGAGAAATTCTTTTATTTAGGTAAAACACACCAATGTTTTAATGAGGGAAACAAACTGAAAAGTAATTATTTCTAAACAAGGGAATCATTTAGATCCATCATGACACTGGCCAACTGTAGTTGGTAGATTTCTCATCTCATAGGCAGACTTTCTTCCTTTTACTTCTGAAAGCTTATAATTTAATTGGGTCATTGAGGTAGCTCAGCAGAAGAAGACATTGGCCACCAAGTCAGACGACCGAAGATCGATCCCCGGGACTCGTATGAAGAGAGATCCAACCCTCTAAAGTTGTCCTCTGACTTCTGCACCAGAACTATGGCATGTGTGCTATCACCAGCAAATAAATAAATGTAATAAGAAATTTTAAAAGTTTATAATTTAAAAATATATTTTGACAATAGAGCTTCCCTTTGTAGCCAGGGCTGGCCCTCCTGCCTCAGCCTCCCAAGCACTGGGATCACAGGTGTTTGTATCATCATGGCCACATGTGTGCATTGTTTACATGTCTTGGGAAAGGGGTAAGGGAGGAATGGGAAGAATTAACCAGTGGACATAAAGAAATTACTGTCAAGCAGAATTCAGGAATTCTGTATGCTACCACACAGCAGCGGCTATAGATAGCCACGCATCCTGTACATCACAAAAAGCTTGATGAAGGATTCTGAATGTTTTTTTTTCCATAAAGAAGCTATAACCATTTGAGGAGACAGCTACATTGAGCTTGATGACACAGTGTAGTGAAATATCACAAGGCTTTCCAGCAGCATGTACAATTTTCCTATTTTTATATAAGTTAGAGATTAATACAATACAAGAATTAAAAAATATATTCATCATTAAAAAAATAAAAAAAATATATTCATCAATTCTGTTGTATATTTCTATGGAATGCTTTTCTTGTTTTACCTGTAAAAATTATTGCATGGCTTTTCATAAAATACAGAGCTGTGGCTGAGGATGTTGATAAATATGAAATAACTTGATTATAAAATATCTAGAGGAAAAGGGTGAGATGTATTTTTCTCCAAAGATAGAGTTGAATCCTTTGTTTTTTCCATAAAATGGTTTTAAATAAAAAGCTGAAGAAGTGCCTATTACAGTGGCCTCTGGGGAGTCTGGAGTCTGAAAAAAAAATAAAGCTATTAAATGTTGCATTGTTTATGCAGGATTGTGTAGCTAACAAACTCTATGGCCTGAAAGCAAATTCTAGGTGATTCTAAAACAATAAATGTTCAGAGAATGGACAAGGGTGTCATCAGGTGAAAAGATAATTTTTGCTTCATTTGTTGAAACCAGTGTAAATGACTCAGTCACAAGAGCCATTGAACAACAAAAGATTGAAATTAGTAAGGAGTTTTGACGACAACTTATTTTCTGTTATCTGCTTCATGTATTGTTTGTGATATGCCCTCAACTGATCTCTGCTCCCTGATTTTCTTTTCTTTCTTAGGAGAAAAAGAATTAGAATTCTTCATTCTTTCTATTAAAAAAATTTGTGTGTTCAGTATATGCACTTCGTGTGTGTGTGTGTGTGTGTGAGCGTGTGTGTGTGTGTGTGTGTGTGTATGTGTGTGCACGAGTGAGTGGGTGAGTGTGTGTGTAGGCTACAGATTGACACTGGCCATCTTCTCATGTTGCTCTGCACCATTAATTTTGAGGCAGGATCTCTCACTACCCGTGAAGCTCAGTGACTGAACTATGCTGACTCGCCAATATGCTCCTGGCATCCTCCTATCTCTGCTTCTCCATCACTGGGTTCACAGAGTACCTCTGCTGCTGTGCCCAGCTGTACACCGATGCTGAGGTTCTAAACTCAGGACTGCACACTTGTGCTGTAGGCACTTTATCCACTGAGCCATCTCCCCAGCCTCCACTACTTGACTTTTCACATCATACTTGTGAGGAACTGATAATGAATCAGGCTTGTTGCTGGAGCATCCCCTCCTCTACTCTGGGGACACATCCCCACAATTGTCTTTGCTGAGGAGGCACCTCTCACATCATTTGTCTGCAGTGGGACAGACTGTCCCTATGGCTCTAGTTGGCTCAAGCCAGAATAGATAGGTACAAGCCTAACCTGTCCACAGTGATGAACCCAAACTAAGAGACGAAGAAACCCAAACCAGGCCTCTCACTGGAACTTTTGACCCTGGTGGAGCTTTCTCCCTTAGGGGAGGCTGTGTTGACTTAATGTTATCTTGGCCATTTCAAGAAAATCTCACCTAGAGTGAGGCAAATATAAGGAGAAAAACATACGAAGTGGGTGTGAGGAGAAGCAATGAGTCAGGTACTACTGTTGGAGCCAGTGACTACCTGAGCCCAAAGCAACCTGCCCAGGTAGTTTAGCCTATGGCTTAACACAATCTCAGCTTCGCTCAAGCTAATGGGAGTCATGTTCCCGTCACTCTCAATCACTGAGCACTGATTAATGAGGATAATTGTGTTTAGAAGCAATCTGCATGCTTCAAGTGATTTTCTTTTTGTTCTGAAATAAGTCCAGAATGTTTAGGCAGGTTAATGGCATTAAGAGGAGATTAATGGTTTTGTTATTGAGAAAGTGCAGCTAAAACAATTTCCATGGCATGGGAACAACCCCTTCAAAAGCAAGAAAGAGATGTTTTTTAAAAACCCTCAACATTGCTTCCAGAAGTTTCTCTGATGAGAGTTGGAGTGAAACACGGATCTATGGGTATAGCAACATGTCCTTATGGGTTGCTTTCTTACTATGTTCATTTAACAGAATAATTGCAGCAGGTTTTCTCCTAGGCCCGTGTTCCTGTCAAGTCTTGGGTTCTTGGCCTCATTAACCACGTCATTTATGGGTTCCACCTCACGGAGTGAGCCCTGAATCCAGTTTCTAAAAAGTAGTTGGTTACTCCCATAACGTTCACGCCGCCATTGTACCAGTGTATCTTACAGGTGGGTCTCTACTGTAGATCTCAGGTTTGTAGCTGGGTGGGATTGGTGATAATTGTTCTCCTGGAATTATGTGTAGAGCATCTTTCAACACTGTGAATGCCAGTCCGTAGACAGGTGCCAGGGGAACACCAGTTCAATATTTCTCCATGTTCTATGATGTAAGTATGTGGTGTCTTCAGCAATAAGGTCTGGTAGTATGGGGTAGCCAGCAACAGTGACAAGAGCCGATAGTGTCTGTTAGGGGTATGCGTGTGATGATTAACATAGAGGCCCACAGGTAGCTAAGGTGCAGAGAGTGAGAGACTTCGGAGCGTTCAGCTGTATGCTGGGAGGTCTTGATCATTCTCTCTGCCTCAAGGCTCAGGAATCTTTCTGAGTGGAAGATGAGGTGGAAAGATGGCAACAGTCAGAGGTGGTGGACGATTTCAAGGGAAAGACACTTCCCAGATAGAACAGGGCGGATGCACGCACCAACTCACAGAGATTTCGGCGGTACATATAAGAGCCATACAAGCTCAAGCCAGACAAGAGTGAAACATGCAGAAAGGGAGGTGAACACAGAGCCCCAACCCCAGATAAGAAGTTATTTAGCTAGGATAGTGGCTTCTGGGAGGGGAAAAGTCAGTTTTCTTCAATGGAATGGTTCTATCACCCACATTCTGGGGTAGGTCCTATGCTCAGGAATAGTTGGCCAATACGAATTGGGGTGTGTGTGTGTGTGTGTGTCCATCTTTTTTGTTTTTGTTTTTAGGAGAGAAAAAAAAAAGAACATGAATGAAGTTGAGTAGGTAGGGAGGTGGGGGAGGATCTTGAAGGAGTAGAGGAATATGATTATATATATTGGTTTTGTTTGTTTGTTTGTTTGTTTTTCGAGACAGGGTTTCTCTGTGTAGCCTTAGCTGTCCTGGACTCACTTTGTAGACCAGGCTGGCCTCAAACTGACAGCGATCCACCTGCCTCTGCCTCCTGAGTGCTGGGAATAAAGGTGTGTGCCACCACGCCCGGCTTAATATGTATTGTATGAGATTTTCAAAATAAATACAAACATTAAAAAAAAAACTCCTAGTTTTGCTTTATTTCAGGAAATACTGAAAGATACAAAATCCGCTCAAGGGTAGGCATCTACTAGACCAAACAGAGAGCTGGGTGGCCAGTATGAACTTACTTGATTAAACCTACAAGAACGGACTGTGGTCATCTATTATTAATGGCTGCTATATATTAAAGAAAGAATAGCACTTACGGCAAGCTAATATTTCTAAGGGGTTTAATACAATCTGAAAATGATGACTGTTCTTTCTGAAGATTGACAAAATTCCCAGAAAACACCAGAAACATAAATCAACAGGATGATCTTCATTTTCTGTGACTCACAGGAGCACCCTCTTTAAAAAAAAAAAAAGGGCATTTAAATGCAAAGATCTAAGCTGACTTTAATCACTGTACAGCCTGAAGCCAACCACCATTTCTCACCTTAGAAGATGCATAAGAAGAGTATGCACCTTGTTAAAATTCATTGACGTGTTCCAAATCTGAGCTGGACTGGGGATTTTTTTTTTTAACCCTTAGAATCTTTTAGAATGAGCACTACTAAAAGAATGCACACCTTTTTGAAGCAAGCATCTCTTAGATGTTTATTGCTTAACCATCTTTTCCTGATGCTAACTGTTGGTCAAAGCACGAAGCCAAAAGCCACATGGCAGCAAGATCTGACACTGAGGGAACTCGGGCATGGCCCAGGGCAAATGGCTCAAAGAGTTTCTCTTACTGAGACAGCCCAACCATATAGCCAGTTTGGCCCAGAGTCAAAATCAAAGTTGTAAAACCATCGCTAGGATGGGTGAAAGATGTGTGGGCAGCCGGAGTTAGAATGACTGTATTGTCACTCTGAGAACTGGGCCAGCCAGACGCCGTGGAAGACCCAGACAGGAATTCTGCAGGAGGAGGATGGACCTGGCCCTGTGTTACCTTTGCAGATCCCACTCTGCTCCCTCTCTCCTTGCCACAGTAGACTGTTGGTCTGCCTTCATGTCACACACTCTGCACATCTCTCTGTCTTTGATTATGCTGGAACGACCACCTGCTCTACCCTCATCAAAGTCCCAAGCATCCACCACCTCCTGGCCCTGTGCTCTCATTGCCAGCCCTCAGGCACACTCTGAAGTATCTGGGGTACCACCAAGCTCCAGCTATGCACCCCTGATTTTTCCTTCATGCCTTTACAGAGCTGATTTTTCTTTTTCTTCTTAGCCTCCCACTCTCTTCTTAAACTTCCCTATTGTCTCTATCAGCTTCTTATCTGGTACGTAACTCATCAGCTCCCAATACAGCCCAACACTGTAGATCTCCACAAAGACCCGTCCAAATGTCTAGAACTCTTGCCCTTGAAGACTGAAACCCAGCAAAAACTAGATTTGCGTTCTTACTGCCTAGCACCGGGGGCTCACCAGACATGGGGAGATAGAGGGCTAAGAATGATGACTAGAGTTTCATGTTGCTTCCTCTGGAGTGTTCCATGACCCATCCCACCCTCTGGATATGGATATATATATATATATATATATATATATATATATATATATATATATATATATATATATATATTGAAATCTCACAGCTAGATTTGCATGATATCACAGCCTAGCAGGATGTAAGCTCCATGAGGTCAAGACCCAAGTTTTATGGTTTTTAATCCAATCCACCCTGTGAACAGAATGGATTGTTTCTGTCTCAGAAACACTGATAGGAATGCATATGGTACCACAGAACCAGATGGCTCAGTTGGTAGAGGCACTTGCTGCCAAGCCTCATAACCTGCGTTCAATCTGCAGGCCCCACATGGAGAAGATGAGAACCAACTCCTGAATGCTGACCTCTGACCTCCACAAGCATGTAGCAGAGTGTGAGCACCCATCCCATAAACAAATGAACATAATACAAAATTTAAAACAAAAATGAAAAAAAAAAACCAAACCAAACTCTTCTGCTTCATCAAGTTTGACAGGCGGGGTGCAATACAGCAATTCTTGTTGACACTTCTGGAACGCCCACTACAGGAGGCGAGCTGTCCCCAAAAGGCATGTCAAAGTATGTATATATATATATATATATATATATATATATATATATATATATATATATATATATATATATATATATATATATATATGTCAAAGTGTGTAGGGAGGCCTGAGCATGTCCCTTTGATGGTGACATGTACCTGTAACTCAGGAGAGAGTTGGATCTGGTGTTCCTAGCTTTTTAATGAAAGCTGAGTCGATGTGAATTTGTACTGACTATTGGCAGAGAACTCTTTCAGTTACTTTCTGCTCACATTCCATTAATTCGTAATTTTTGTAACAGAAAAGAACTCTGTCTGGACTTGAAGGTGTTTTTAGGAAACCAGATCAGGTGTTTGGACAGGGAAGGTGGCCTGCTGGGGCTAGCTTCTCTGCTTCCTGGTAGCCTGCTAAGAGCAACCATCCTTCAGCTTGCAGTCAAGACGGACCACGCTCAGAAAAGGCAAACAGCCTAGACCATAAAGCAGTTACGCGACGAACTATCAATCTTTCACTTTCTGTGATAACCCTGGGAGCTCAGGCATTTTCTTTCTTTCCGTTTGGCGTGTATGTGGTGTATGTGATGTGTGTGTGTGTGTGTTCACATACAAGTACATGTTCACTTATGTGTGTTTATATAGAGGTCAAAGGTCAGCTTCATGTGTTGTCCTCTACTCCTCTTCAGCTTACTGTTTTCAAGCACGGTCTCTAGCAGAGTTGGAGTTCGTTGACTCAGCTAGAGGGAGGGGCCGGTTAGCATCAAGGATCCCCAAGCTTCAAGGGTTCAGGCCTCTCAGTCCTCTGCAGAGCTGCGGCTACAGGTGTGAGCCACAAGGCCTAGCCTTCCATAGATGCTTGGGGGGCCCAGACTCAGGTATTTGTGCTTGCTTAGGAGGAACTGAGTAACAGAGCTGTCTCCCCCAGCATCACACTTTCCTCATCAGAAAGATGTTGACAACCTGGTGTGGTGCCACGTGCTTGCCATCCCAGCACCCTGGAGGCTGAGAGACAGGATCAGCACAAGTGCACAGCCGCCCTGAGCTATGTAACAAGACTTTGTTTCTAAGAAAGGAAGGAAGGAAGGAAGGAAGGAAGGAAGGAAGGAAGGAAGGAAGGAAGATATGGACAATGTTTGCAAAAAATGGGGTTGGTGGGCAACTGAAGCAATTTACCAAAGCCAAAGGATGAGTAAGCAGGTTGGATCAAGATTTGAATCCAGGCTTCTCTGAGTTTGGGTTAACCATTAACTTTCAAGGGCGACAATGTTACTACTGGTTAATTGTTTTACAACCTCAGAAAACTGATTTCCTCACTGAACTGCTGTTTACTGTGGAGGAAGAAAAAAAAAAAAAAAAGACGTGTAATAATGTATTTGGGCCTGGCATAGATTCCGAGTCCTTGCATTCGCGGTGACTTTGATCTATGGTCTACTAAGGCATGTGCTTGACTTGAGGGTTGAACCCGCAATGCACATGTATAAGGCAATTTAGGAAGCCTTGGGAGAAGGGTATCGCTGACCCTACCTTGTGATCTCACAGGGCTGTTACCAGGAATAACTAATAAACAAGCCCAGGACGTGTCCAAGTGCCACAGTGACAGATGCCACACTATACATAAATTAGTCTTGGCAAAAGCGCCTTGCCTGGGGTCATCATAAATTTCTGAGGGTGTAAAGCAGGCCTGATTGTATTTACTTTGCTCCCTGTCAGGTAGAGGAGGGTGATAGGCTAGTAAAACGATTTCGTTGGCTGGTAAATTATTTGTGAGATTGATTACAAGTAGGAAGTGAGCAATCGGCAAATTGTCAATGTTCAGAGAACAATGCCCAATAACTATATGCAGAGATTAAATTAATTTAATACAAGGCCGCTCTTCTGAGAGGATGTTTCATTGAATTCCTGTGATGTTGTTTACACTAATTCCCTCTCTCTCTCTCTCTCTCTCTCTCTCTCTCTCTGTGTGTGTGTGTGTATGTGTATGTGTGTGTGTGTGTGTGTGTGTGTGTGTGTGTGTGTGTGTGTGTGAGAGAGAGAGAGAGAGAGAGAGAGAGATCACATTGGCTCTGAATTCAAGATTTGTTAGGCAGTAAAGATAATACACAAGGGACAGTGGGCCCCTCCTGTGTATCATTCAAGAAGAGATCATTTCGTGGAGATTAGAAAGAAAACATCAGCCATGTAATAAATTACTCTGAGTGTCCCAAGGATTGGAAGCTGTCTGCTATTGTTCCCCCCTTCCTGTAAATGATGTGTCTTATTGTTCCATCACTCTAACGTGATTATGTATGCAAATGATGCCGACAGTTCTGCAATTTACCATTCTGCTGAAGTTCTTAAAGAGCTGGCAAACGGACTTGGCCCAATCGCAACGTAAGGTTTCAAGAATGAACTTTTATCACGGAGCAGAGCAAGAAAACAAGAGGCATCGAGCTACTGTGCTTATGTAAATCCTTCAGCAGGGTACGTGCATCCCAGAACAGATATGCGACGGCGGCGCGCTCAACATTTTTAAAAGGAGCATCAACTCTTCACTTTGTCGGAAAACGGATTACTCAAATATTGCTCTGGTTGAATCAAATATTGAATTAATAGGGAATTATCATATACACCACACATGGATCACCAATTTTAAAAGAATTAGACCTCTGCAAAATACATTTAATTTAATATTTCTTTGATGAGTCAGAGGGCACTTCGAGATCTTGCTGTGCCCCCGGGTCATCATTATGAACCACTATTGATATTGGCGAGCTTGGGAGATGGTTAATGAAGCGATCTGGTCAGCAGAACACAGGAAAACAGGGAGTCTGCTGTTTTTTTTTTTTTTTAGACATTTATGTCAGGACGTTTTCCTTTCAATTTTGATCTCTTCCCATCCCCAGGGAAGCCTGCAGTTCACTCTTTCTTTTACATCTAGGCCAGAGCCTGGTTACGTCATTTAGGACCGCTTGAGGATTTTTGGATTGACAACTGTAGCCTCTCTATACACATTTGCTACCTCCATGTTAATAGTCAGCCCTCTGTTTTCACCGTTCTCTCACCTCTCCCTTTAACAAAGCACATGCACACCGCCCCCCCACCCCCACCCCACCATGTTGTGTCTTTATGATAAACATGTACAGATTCTGGTCTTGTCTTGTTCCTTAAACAATACAGTATGGCAGCCTTTGATTATATCAAGCACTGTAAGTAACCTAGAGATGATTTAAAACATGTATCAGGACGTGTGCATGCTCTATGTAAATGTGATAGCACTTTCTGTAAGAGACTTGAGCATCTTGGAATCAGGTGTTCCTAAGGATAGTTTGGAAGTGATTCCCCGTGGATACTAAGGATAGACACCTACAGCCCAGCAGACTGCTTAGAGAGTACACCGAACAGCAAAACATTAAGAGGCTCCCTATTTGTATATAATTGTAAAAAGGACCAATATATAGTCTCTTTGTTGCAATATTTACTATCCCAATTATTTGAGAGTCTATGTACCAAGAAACTCAAACACAAGAAACAGAGACAAAAGGACTCATAGGTTTCAGGCTCAGTCATGCTGATTCACAGGGTTAGGGTTTCCTAAACCAAGAAAACAAAACACATTTTTACTTTCTTCCTCTGTTGCTGTTTTTTTTCCCCCTTTGAAGTATAAGTTATTCCCATTCCTTTTAAATTAAAGGGCACACAATAAGACTGTGGAAGGGGTTTACTAATGTAGCACCTAACATTCATTATGAGAAGTCTTCTTGTGGTTTCAACATTTTGTATTTCTGACCAGAAATTTCTAATGGTGTCTGTTTAGTTCATTTGTTGGCAATAAGTAATAATGAAGCCAAAGCGAGTTCAGAGCCTTGTGAGCCAGTTGGCCCACTTGTTTCATAACTACAGACTAGGAATTATGGTCTGACACCAATGTGAGTCAGCCATCTTGAAGTCAGCCATCTTAAAAATAAATATGGCTCACCAGAGGGGCAAAACTAGAGAGTAACAAGAAATAATTGGGAAAAACAATGTCTATATCAGGAAAAATCAGTCATGCAAATTGACGTAGAGTAAGATTTTTGTCTATTAAGTTCATCTGGAAACCTAGAGAAGAGGTAAGGAACAGAACCCCAATCCCAGCATGAAAATGTGAAATGGCCCCTCTAACAAGGCAGCTGGGAATGCAAATTAGGATAGTTTGGAAACCAATTTGGAAATAAAAGATATAAATATACATCTATTCCTTTTGTTTTAGTGGCTCAACCTGGAGGAATGAGCCCTACAGAACTATGAAAGTTTCTAGAACATTCTCTCTACTACTTCCTGCTTTTATTGTCATAGGTATCATATACGCATGATAGAAGCCTGTGATGGCTAACTGGTAGTGATGCTACTTTTGAGAAATGAGGTGAAAAACTTCCAGTTGAGATAAGAGATGAGTTTGCCCAAAGACATTTATAGCACTATGCCAAGCATGCCAAACAATCTGTGTTGACAGAGGACTTTACACCTGAGGTATCACAGGTATCACAGATTGTTCTAGATAGTGACATCAAGAATGACTTAACTCTATATTAGCATTTATATTTAAAGACTTAAAAAGGGAGCAGGTTGGTTTTTTTTTATAATCTAAATATTTACATGAGTTTAACAAGGTGATTTAAATAAAATGAAAGATGTTTCTATAATAGTGACAAAAGTAGGATTCAAGATTAAATAGTAAAGTTTTTAAGCTGTGTGAGTACAACCAGAAAACTGAGCTAAAGGAATATATTCTGAAGACTCATGTACAGTGGGCATGAGAGATGAGTTAGCAGCTAAGAGTCCTTCTTGTTCTCCCAGGAGATCCAGGTTTGATACCAAGCTCCAACACAGCAGGTCACAACGGATTATAACTTCAACTTCCAAGAGATCTGGTCTCGGAGTGGTACACAAGCATATGTGTAGGAAAAATACCCATGTCCTGTCCCTAACACAAACATTTAAAATAAGAATCTTGTACAAGGGAAAAATTAAGCAGACTCACTGGGTTTTGTTTTTGTTTTTGTTTTTAAAGGGACATATGAAGAGGGAAAGAAAAGTGGTAGGAAGTAGGTGACAGGGGAGAACTTGGAAGGGAGGGAATTGGGGAGCAAATTTGACCAGAACACATTAGATATATATGTGAAATTCTCAAATAGTAAAAAAGGGAAAAAATATGTAGCTGGATTTCTACTTAGGATTAGGGCAAGTTTCCAACAATTTCTGAAAGGGCCCTAAATGTATTTTCACCATTTTGTACAATGTGTTCATAGCACTGACAAGTATAAAATCAAAGTATCAATCAATTCCAAAAATGTTGAAGTTTTTCTATGTCTTGTAGCATCAAATACTCAGCCATGATTTAATTCTCTGTGTGAACGTAAACGCACCTGTCTCATTAGCTTGCAATCGCATTTTGTCTTTAATAAGGAAAAATCACATATGTGAAAGTTTTGTTTCAAAATAAGTTTCATTATGGGCTATCACCAGGAAAAAGAGTGGCTGTGTCTTGATGGTCCAGTGACTAGTGCTCGCCTGTATTGTCCTCAAATGATGTATTATTACATAAGCAGAAATAATAATAAATAAAGCAATTAAGAAAAATGTTATTTTATGAAAATAATCTAGGGAAACACGGGAAAATTCTTTTACCTAAACACCTGTGAAATTCCAAGACAGTAACCCACCTAGAGGACTAATACTGCATTTCAACTGGGTTTGACCAAAGAAATAATCTTTTTTTTTTTTTTTGGTAAGCAAATAATGGTCAAACATTGATGATTTCATTCTTATTAAAGAATTGCTATCTTATCTATTTTTATAGCCTGAAAGAAGAGCAAATCTCAGATCATTTTAGTCATAGTACCTATTTATACTGTAAAAAGTTATGAAGGGTGGCAAGGAACTGTTGCTTCTTGGGATTGTGTAGATTGATAAATTAATATTGAAACAGGGGAATTATATATAATGAATCTATTATATATAGTATACATATGTCTGTCCCATTTAAAGATAATTGGCTGCTTAGAACTAGTTGGTGAGGCTCTATTGCTGACGATACCATGCCCCTTGCTTGTAGGACATAAAGAAAGCGAGATGAACTGGGCTTGGAGCTTCTTGGCTGGCTAGTCCTCACAGCATGGGCTGGGAAGAACCATCATGAGCAGCCTTACTCAGCTGTGCAGCCTGTCTATGGAGCTTCTTGGCTGGCTAGTCCTCACAGCATGGGCTGGGAAGAACCATCATGAGCAGCCTTACTCAGCTGTGCAGCCTGTCTATAAGAAGACTGAGTACTCAAGCAAGGTGGGCCCAATGGTGCAATAATGGCAAACCTGTTACAAAGCCAACCAACTTAAAAAAAAATTAATCCAATTTGATACCTGCTTCCAAGAGGGAGTTCACATCTGGTACTGTAAACCTGGTCAAAAGCGTGTGGCTAGGGAGGTCACAGGTCCTGGTGGGGAAGCTACCACTGTTGTTTGGCTAAATGGACATGATAGCCTGTCAAATTACCTTCCGCACCACTATCTTTACATCCACAGAGCAGTGCTGTTGTCAGAGTCAGTCAGAGAGGCTTCTCTTACCAGCAGTCAGCAGTAACTACAGAGCCTGTTTTTTTTTTTAAGATTTATTTTATTTTATTTATTGCATATGAGTGCTTTATCTGCAGAAGAGGGTATCAGATTACATTATAGATGGTTGTGAGCCACCATGTGGTTGCTGGGAATTGAACTCAGGACCTCTGGAAGAGCAGGCGGAGCTCTTAACCACTGAGCCATCTCTCCCGCCCACTACAGAGTCTCTTAATCGGCTAATGTACAGAGAATCAGTGACTGTTGAATGTCCAGCCACAATGGGACATCCCTCAAGGATCAGGGGCCGAGTGCAAGAGCTGGCAGAAGGGAGGGAACATGGAATGGAATGCTGATTCTAAGTTATGCTATGGTTATTGTGTCCTTGAATTCACACTGACTGTGATGAACTGCCCAAGAATGCCACAGTATTATGAAAGGGAGAGGAGCTCATGGGGTTCCCTACCTTCCCGAATATTCATGCACAGATAACAGTTTATGGGGGGAGGAGAAACATTTTCTTCAGAGGTGTAGGAACATGGTCCTATAAACAAACTCTCACACATGCTCCTGTAAAGGATCCCAAAACAATTCATTGGACTACAAGAAGTAAAAAGAAAAGACAATGTAATTAGAAGAAGGACAGTTGGGGGAGAAGAAGAAGTTTAAAAGGAGTCAGAGGGAGTCAAAAGAGGGCAACGGGGGGGTAAATACAATTGAAATATGTTACATACATATATGAAAAGGTCATACTGAAACCATTTTATATATAATTAATGAATGCCAATAAAATGTTAAAAAGAATCACATTAGTATAAGTAACAAGTTTTAATTAAAATAATACTTACCAACCCAAAATAGTTTAATGAGAAGAGTGAGTGTTGCTTTAGTCCATTTGTACCACGGACTAAGTTATAGGCAAGAGAAAGTTATAGTACACTGCTCTGGAAAATGAGATTCTGAGATCAAGATGGCAGCTGGGGTCTCAAGAGTGTCTAGTCTGTGTCTCCAAGGTGATGCCTCTGTCAATGATGCATCTTTTGTGGGGGAGGAAAAAACACAGAAGGAACCCTACTTCAACTTTGGTGGGGCTTGCGACTGAATCCAGGGCTTTGTGAATTCGAGGCGAGCACACCCTTGCTGAGTGAAGTCTGCTGCTTTGATAATCCCTTTCTACGTCTTCTTCATAAACGTTACCATTAGGGCTAACCTTTCAGGACAGCCGCATTGGGAATAGAGCCAACTTGAGTTTTTCTGGGGAAAAATTGAAACACTGTTGCATATATCTTTAAATATCAAGCTGAACAAAGGACAGCTGCTTTTTATTTAGTCTGTCCTTGTACCATACACACCACCACCACCACCACCACCACCACCACCATCATCATCATCATCATCATCATCATCATCATCATTTCCCTTCCCCCAGTGTGTGCATGAATGTATATATATGTATGTGTCAATCCAAATACATATTATGCATATGTATATCAGATATATTTATATATATATCTGGTGTGTGTGTGTGTGTGTGTGTGTGTGTGTGTGTGTGTGTAGTATCACATAGTCATAAGAAAATGACTTTTGAGAGAATTTAAAGTGAAATGGGCCAAAAATCTTTGTAAATGAATATGAAAGCTCCTTTGTCCCCAGAAGACACAGGAAAATCCGAATACAATTTAGAGGATCCAGCAACAGCTTTCAGGGTCATGGTTTTCAGCTGGAATCAGGTACGCTCTCCTCCCTGCAAGAAATAAGCACTCGTGGATGTGTAAATAACTTTGGGTGCTCACTAACACTGTAGAGCTTATGGATATCTCAGATTAAGAATGTTCCACCTGGCTGTGTGCATGCGGAAGTGCACAGGTGAAGGCTGTGGCCAGTTCAGATATTCAAGAGATGCGGCACGGAAAGAAACACAGATTCCAGTGAAATTAGATAAATACCTAAAATCACCGAAAGATGGGATGTGATTAAATAGAAATAGCAGTCGGTCTGGTGGCTGCTCTCTAAACAGACAGCAGAAGGGCAGGGGATAAATGCAGACTTCATTTCCCTTGTCTCCCACAAACACAGCTGGTCCAAAGAAGCCACCTGGCTACCACTCAAAGACATGTTGGGGAAAAAAAAAAGGATATAAATATATATTTGGGGGTTAAAAAATCCATTACATTTTTTGATTGCATTGAGTTGCTTATCAAGAGTGTGTGAATAATGCCAGGAAAAGATACTTTTCAAAAAATCAATAAGTTGAAAGTGCTGTTTTAGGGTTGCTGTAGTTGTTGGTTGTGTTTCAGAGTTATTCCTATTGACCTGAATTCAAAAACAAGGTATTGATTTATAAAGTACCTTCAGTAAATAAATGCACATTCTCTCTGCTAACCCTAATAACCTGTAGCATACAGAGCAAGGCTTCAGTTGAGCTCAGAAGAGCCACATTTACAATGTCACAGCTAATCCTCTTTCAGAGGCACCAGGCCACTCTTCTGAGGTGGGGTGGGGTGGGGTGGGGTGGGGTTGGGGGGAAGACAACTGAGGCCTCAGACAAAATGCATGAAGAACACTATGGATGAAGAAGGGAAGATCATCTTCATTTCTGGGGTCCCCAAAAGATCATTCCAAACATCACCCCAGTTTCCTAAGCACTCTGGAGACACACATAACAGAACCGCAGGTCCCTGAAGACAGAATGTAAAGACAGATTTCCTTATTCTTTTTCTATTTTGTGATGCAGTTGAACTGTATGTTCCTGGCTGAACTGGAACTCACTCTCTAGACAGGGTTAGCTTCAAACTCACAGAGATCCTCCTGTCTCTCCCTCTCCAGTCACTGGGAATAAAAGTGACTCATGAGATTTTTACACTCTGTGTTCTTATCCAGATTCCCTCCTGGGACTGCATGACTGATACAAGCAGAAAACTCTCTCTCTGAGCTCTTCTACAGAATGGAGTCCAAGGCCACCAGTGTCTGCTTCAGACTTAATGTTCATGTCAGGAAAATGTCACAGGCTGACTTTTATTTTACACCACCTCCATATTTCAGCTGAAAATGTTGGTTGGTCATTGGTACCACATTTTGTTTTATTTCGGGGTTTTTTCTCCCAAGAAAGGGTCTCTCTGTGTTAGCCTTGGCTGTCCTGGACTCACTTTGTAGACCAGGCTGGCCTTGAACTCACAGCGATCCACCTGCCTCTGTCTCCTGAGTGCTGGGATTAAAGGCGTGCGTCACCATGCCTGGCATCACATTTTATTTCAAACAAAAACAAAGGGTGGAAGAGAAGGCTCATTGTTTCAGGATTCTCGCAGAGGACTAGAATTTGATTCCCTGTATCTACAACTGGTGGCTTACACTCAGCTGTGCTCCAGGGGATCTCAGGACTTCTGGCCCCTGTGGGCACAGGCACTTGCACATATGCACACAGAGGCACATATACATAAATAACAACAACAACAACAAAATCTTAAGTACAAACTAAAACCCCCAAAGTTTGTTTGTTCATTCGTTCCTTCCTTCCATCCTCCTCCCCTTCCTCCTCCTCCTTCTTCTTCACCTTCTAGAAAAATTCTTTTCATGTGTATGTGTGGAGTTCAGAAGACAGCCTTGGGATTTGGTTTCCCACCAAGCCTTTCCCGTCGCTATCTCCTTGTTTCATATCCAGGCCAGCTGGCCCACGAGCTTCAGGCTGTGCTCATATCGCTGCCTCCTATCTCCAGGAAGTGGGCTGGGATTATGGACACCTGTGCAACTGTGCCCATCCGCTCCTAAGTAGTTTCTGGGGATCCAAAGTACTCAGGACATCAGGCCTGTGTGGCAAGCATTTTACCCGCTGGACCATTTCTCAGCTCTCAACTTGGCGCTTTATGTGGAGGGAAACTGCCATGAAGGCAGTCCTGGGCAATATGTGAATGCTTAGGGTTTCTGAACCTCAAGATTCCTTCTGGATTTTTCTTTTAAAAGGTCAAGCCCCAGTAGCACCACAGAATGGTTACGTGTTTATGTACCCTAGTTATCATCCAAGACAAATCCAAATATATGAAATACAGGACAGCATTGTAGTTAGCGGAAACCAAACAGAAACAGAGCAAAACACCAAGCAAGCCATGTCGTCTAGTGTTTCTGTCCATACGCTCTAAAACCATGCTTTCACACATGACCAGATTCCTACAAAGCACTGACATAGGAGGTACAGGCATGACAATCAATCAGGCATGCTGGGACTTGGTGACATCATTTACCTGCTGGGACATGTTGCTTCTGTATCCCTCACTTTCCACATTTCATCTGTGTGTACATGTACACACACACACACACACACACACACACACACACACACACACACACCACATTAGCATGTGTATGAATGTACAGAGACCAGAGGAGGACATTTTATGTTCTGCTCTATCAGTTTCTGTCTTAATTCCCTTGAGGCCAAACCTGGAGCTCAACCCAAAAAACCAGAGGCCCTGGAAATCCTGTCTCTGCCTGCTAAAGTACTGAGATTACAGGCACACACATGGCTACACCTGGCTTTCTATGTGAGCGCTAGAATTCAGAACTGGGCTTCTCATGTTCACACAGCCGACACTCTATCCACTGAACTAACAGCCCCCAGCCAGTTTCTCCCCATTTCTTTCAAAAAGATTTTTAATTAATTTTTTTATATGTATGAGTGTTTTCATGTATGTATGTGCACCATGGACATGCCTATTGCTCTCGGAGGCCAGGAGACAGTTAGAGACAGTTGTGGGCCACCAAGTGGGTTCTGGCTACCAAACTCCATCCTTTGCAAGAGCAGGAAGTGCTCTGAGCCGCCTCTCTAGCCCACCTTCCCTCCGTTCATGGCTACTGTGTTGTGTAGATCCGTTAATACATGTAAATGTCGAGGCCGATGTCCGATCCTTCCTAATCCAGGCAGGACCAGCAATGTCAATTGTTCCCATCAGTGCACTTTTTGACTACTTGAGACACTTTCTCATCTGAAAGACAGAACAGACGCTTGAGTTTCGTCGCTCTGAGTGTCTGTATGGGACAGTGTGGGCGATTCTCCTGCCCTTTAGACCGGCCCATGGGATCAGAGCTAAGCTGAGAGCACCCGGCCTTGGGGTGCTGCAGGGTGGTGAACGGAGGCCATCTTTATCGCTGTGCCCATTAAGCCAGGCAATGCTAAGGTTGCGCGATCTCGAGCTTCCGTGCCCATCCGTAGTTCCTTTTAAGAGACACTTTGTTCCCTCTGTCCTTTTCTCAGCTCCAAACACCAATTATTTGCCTAAACAATCACACCTCACCAGACTCTGGGTTTGACCTACATACACAAGGAGGGAGAAAGAGATCAGTTTTCAGGAGGTTTCTGAGCTAACTTCAATAGCACATTGCAATATAATATGATAATAACCACTTTTTAAAGAGAGAGCAAAAGAAGTTAATAACCCCTCTCGACATATCATGTGGCTCTTTTGTTTTCTCCTTCTTTGGCCACTCACTGCCGTTTGGGGGATGTTCAAGGAACACATATTAAGCTGGAGATTTCTGTCCATTCCCGGAGCTTGAAGGTGTGTTTAAAACCCGGGGGGGGGGGCATTGAGGGAGAGGGGGTGCATTCTTTTTTTGTGTGTGTGATCATCCACTTCTCTGTCTTTCATTTCAGCGTCTGGTTCCCTTCATCTTGAAGTTTTGAAGTTTACAGACTCCCCTTTATGGGCCTGGCTCCCATTTTTTTACTCTAGCTCAGCCCAGATACATGTATCAAATTCTGGCTGCGCATTCTCCGCCTTCTCAGCTTTCAGGAGATGGCTCTTCTGTCCCGTGCGCAGGCTCCCTTCCTGCCTTTGTTCTCCGGGCCGATCTGTAAGCCACCTGCACCCTTGATTATTAGGAACATATTTACTGAGATTTCATAACTGTTTAATAGATATGTATCTTATTACGGGTTTGATACACCTCATTAAACAGACGACTCAATTGGTATTTATTTAATATTCAGTAAACACCGAGACCCCTTGGCCTAGATGCCGGGAGGGAGGGGCAGGACCCCAGCTCTCCATCAGTATCCTCTTTGTCCCCAGTTACTGCTCCCTCGCAGTCTGGTGTCTTGTATTTTAACCCTTCACCACTCCAGCTTAGATGGGCTTGGGCAAAGGATCAAAGATGGGGTGGAAGCTGCAGCTATAGCTCAGGGCTGCAGCTACCAGTCTGGATGCAATCCACGTCTGCCTCCTGCAACCTCGGCAGTAGGGCTAAATGAAAGGCCTGGGGCCTGGCTTCCTAGACCTGCTGCTGGGACAGGGGTTTATTCCTGTGATGGCGGGATGCTGCCAGCCTTTCTCCCAGGCTAGACAGGATGCATGCGAGTCCCTTGAACTGACCTGGATGTAAATGAAGGACACTTAGAATTTGTTACTAATAGGCACTGGCTTGAATTTGTTCAGTCTCAAACAGTCTGTGTCCGGACTGTGGCCCTTCGGCTGCCATGGTAGCACATGGCAGAAGACAGCCATGAATGAGGCCTAGCATAAAAATTGTAAACTACTTAAAATGAGATTTTCTTTTTCTTTCTTTCTTTTTTTTTTTTTTGTAACTTATTAATGGGGCTCTGTACTGTGAGCTTTGTAGATAACAACATAGCGTTACAGTGTCAAGAGGCCAGCCATGTCTGTGGTCTTTGGCTTATCACACGTCCCTCTGTCTACTTTTGGACTTCACTATGGATTCAGTGATTGTCTGAAGCCAGGGAGGGCACCTAGGTGATACTGAGAGGGAAGTTCACCAAAGAGGGAGGGAAGCGCCACACCTGAGGGCCTTTCTCTACATGGAAAGTCATCTTTTCTCGGCCCCGTCACCTTTGCCTTCTCCTAAAACAGCTTCAGAGACACATAACTCCCCTCAAATACCTCAGGCTCCATTTCTTGTTAATTTTTGCAATCTTCTCAAGATCCGGTGGGGGGGGGGGCAGGGGGGAAGACTTAAGGACCCTATCCTAACTCATCTCTGAGAAAAGTCTTCCTTTAACAAGGCTGCAGGCTCGGCTGAACAACCCGTCACCAACCACGAGACCTGGAATGCTTTCCCGAGGAGGGGGCGGGAGGCAATTTAGTTCTCTATTCTTTGCCATAAATAACGGATTAAAAAGCTTAGCTGATGCTATAAATTAAAAACATGAAACTAATTATCCAAGTCCCCATAAAAGTGAAACGATCAATTCATAACCCAAGTATG
Organism: Acomys minous; assembly: GCF_964271855.1. NCBI lineage: Eukaryota > Metazoa > Chordata > Mammalia > Rodentia > Muridae > Acomys > Acomys minous. The sequence continues at coordinate 19,641,248 of NC_140496.1, forward strand.
AGATGTGGCAGTGTGAGCCCAGTGCTTAGGACAGCCCGGGAGATACAGAGGGGGACCCAGACGTCCTGCAAGGACTCCCCGGCTTCCAGCCCAGAACCACAGCTCCGCTTCCTTGCAGCAGAGCAAAACCGCTAGTAGCTCTGTTTCCTCTCTACCCATTTTTCATGACAACAGTCTCATCGTTTCTCCACCCTTTCCATGCAGACCCATTACTCAAAAGAGAGGCTCACCCACACAACAAGCACAGCTGCACTCTTGCCAATTCAAACCAGATGGGCCTGCAACACAGCCGCTGCCAAGACTATAACTCAACCAGGAATTCCTAACTGTTCCAACCAGCCATTTAATAACGATCCGGCTAGCGTTCTCTCCCTGTTCTCAATAGGCGGACAAGGCCAACTCGGTTGGATCCCTGTGTTTCTGAAAAGTTCTGTGTGCCCCTCAATGGATTGTTTCCTCCTGTTTTACACGGGACCGTGCTCGACATATCATAAGCTGCCTGCGGTTTCTCCACACACCCCCCCAGCTTGTCCTCTCCCTGGTGTGGGAGGATAGATCGCTGTTCACAATTCTTCATGCCGTCTGCATCTGAGAATCAGACGTCGACAGCCTTTGTCTTGTGATTTTTTTGCGGCTCTTCCCACTCAAGGCGCAGGGCGTGCTCCTTCATTTGTTGGTGTGTGGCTTAATTGTATGGCTTCATTTGTCTCTTGGTGTGTGTGCTTGTGCCCATGTGTTTCTGTGTATGTGTGGGGTGTGTGTGCGATGTGTGTATGATTGTGCATGTATGTGTTCATGCTTTTGGGTGCATGTGCATGCATGTGTGCTTGTATGTGTGAATGAGCGTGTGTGTGTGTGTGTGTGTGTGTGTGTGTGTGTGTGTGTGTGTGCATGCATGTGATGGTTCGAGAGTGAGACCTCTAGAGGCTTTGCCTCTTCTGTCCGTGCTCCGTGCTCTGTGGATCTGTTATATAGATCAATATGCCCTGGAGAGTGACTGATTGGAAAAGCCTGAGCAATGAAGTTGACTTAAACTCATCCCGCAATCTAGAGCCCAGCCCAGCTCATCTCAACCCAACAGGACCAAAGAACACGTGTAGCTAGACAAGAAGAAATGAAAAGCCTGATGTTTTAAGATAGTTTGAGGAAGATTTGTTACACAGCACAATTGTGGAAATAGCTGACTGATACATTTGCTACCTAGGTTATCTTTAAAAAAAAAATTGACAAATAATTACACCAGTCCATTGTTTTATACTTGATTCTGCTTGCAGAAAAGATTTGCAATCTTTACTACGTCCTTCAAGGCTCCTACCAATAGGGTTGTACCTTATCAAGGGTCTGCTTCTCTGCAAATAATTTTTTTAAATCTGAATCAGCTCCCCTCCTCTGGGATCCTAGACTATTCCCACGGTCTTCTACTAATCATAGTGGATACGGTCAATATTCTATCCGTTCGAAACAAGAGCCTCTACTGTTAAGTGTCAGCCCATTCATCTTTGGAGTCTGGCCACCAGACTGTGGTAAAAAACAGTTTAATTCTTTTAGGAATGATTATGACTTGTCTATTTTGATAGGAAATAAAAGAAGACTATGTAATCACCTTAGGTTCAAAAATTATGTGTTTTTTTTTTCCTTTCTTTCTCTTTCTCTCTGTCCCTGTGTCTCTGTCCTTTCCGCCCTCCCTCCCTCCCTCCTTCCCTCCCTCCCTCCTTCCTTCCCTTACTCAGGCTGGCCTGAGACTTCCAGAGATCTACCTGCCTCTGCCTCCTGAGTCTGGCATCACAGCTTCTGATACTTTCAAGAGAGTCACACAGCTTCATTCACTCTTTTGTCCCTTAAGTCTTGACTTACACATGATGTGGGTTTCAGCAGGAGATGCAGAGGTGTGAGTATCAGTGAAAGTCATAACGTTATGTGGGGGAGCAAGGCCATGGCCCACTTGAGATTGCCCCTTGGGATTTCAGCCTGATCCTTGCTCTAATGTTGACCTACAGCCATTGCCCAAATAGAGAAAGGCGAAAGGAGGCTACACTTGGATTTCCCCCGAGTTGATCTGGGCACAGTTTCGGCTGGCATGGTTTTAATGTTTTTTTCTGGGCTGTGACTGCTGCTTTGAGTAAGACGAGGCAGGAGCTGGAGGCCTCAGACGGATCGATGTCATCGATCCTCAAGGCTCCGTGTCATTTCCAGGGGATTTGCTAAAGAAGCGACTTACGTCCTTTTTTCATTTTCACCATCTCACTACCAGCTGCTGTGGCCTTCCTGCGTCTCAGCAACACCTGGGGTGGAACGTGCTGCTTGGATTCAAGTACAAACACCTTCCTTCCAAATTAAACATGGGGCAGTTAGTGTGCGACTCACCAAAACCTGAGCCCAGGGAGGAAGTCAGGTCACACTGGCCCACAGGGGCTTGGTATTTTTTTTGTTTTGTTTTGTTTTGTTTTGTGTTGTTTTAAAAAGGGCAGCCTGGCCCTACACTAAGCAATTGATCCCCCCGGCTTAACTTTTAAATTAAGACCATTGTAAATTTGGGAACTTGAAAAGACATAGAGAGGACACCCATAATTCTTTGCAAATGTCAAGTGCCTCTTGAGGTTGGTTACTTTCCAAAGGTAGCTAGGTTACAATGTACCCTGGTAATGAAAAAACCCGTCAGGCCCACTCCATGGGTTTCAGTCAATATACATAATATTATTGGGCTTTGCAAGGATTAAAGCTTGTTTCTCTCACAGCTCCACAATAGGTCTCTCTCTCTCTCACCCTCTCTCTCTCTCTCTCTCTCTCTCTCTCTCTCTCTCTCTCTCTCATTGAAGGTGGAAAAAAAGCCTTCTTGCTAAGAGAGGAATCCTGGACATTTTGGCGTCCCAAAGATGGTATGGACCTCCCTTATCATTCTTGCCTCTACTGGTGGCTTTATCAGTAATGCAAACTTACAGCTAATTCCTTTAACCTGTAGATGTTGGGACTGTAAAGAAGAAAAAGAGACCATTAATGACTTTTATTGTCCAGACACCATTTCTAGGAGACAATAAAATAAAATAATAAAATAAAATAAAATAAAATAAATGATTGCTTTAGTTTCATTATGAGAGTGAAAGCTATCACGTCACTCCATCCCTTATTTGGTGTATTGCAGGCTCTGTGCATCCTGAAGACCCAGGTCACCAGAAGGTAGCATAAGATGCAGCATGGCTTTTTAGGAGACAAGAGACAACACAGCAGGCGACGCTGTAGCCTGTCGCAACCACGTCTAAACACGAAGGCAACTTGTGGCAAACCTCAGCTTGTGTGATGTGTCTTGGAGCTCACCATAGAAATACGGGGCTCATCTATCTGGTGGAGATTTGGGGATGCGGAAAGAGAAGAAGATGAGGAATAATGGTGGCCTGATGGTGGGGATAAGCCAACTCATTATTTTTTTTTAAAATATAAATCTTACATGCATTTATTTATTTATATGTGAGTGTACATGCCATGCATATGGAGATCAGAGGGAAACTTGGCGTTGATTGTCTTTTTTGACGTTGTAGGTGCCAGGAATCAACCTCAGGCCATCAAGCTTGGGGGCAAGAGCCTTCAACTGTGGAACCACCTCACCACCTCCACTTAACTAATTATTTTAAGCATCTCTATGATTTCCAGAGCTTTCTTTTAGTTCATTTGACTTAAGAAAGACAGTAAATACATTTCTCACATGTTTTTTTTTTCAAACCACTTTAAGGTGGCATTAAGCACATTTAAAATATTTATTCCACTACCATTGCATTTTAACACCGGAGTCCCTCATCACTCCACGTGGAAGATCCACTGTGTGAGGAAGCCCCATGAAACAACTCCCTTCCCCACACTCCTGTAACCACAGTCTGCTCTCTACTACTATGGATTTGCTCATTCTGGATATTTCCCATAAATAGAGTCATGCAATATAAAGCCTGCAACTCTTTCTCCTTTAACATATTGTCTTCAAGACTCATGCATATTGCAGTACCTTCCAGATAATTTCTTTTTGTGGTTGAGTAATAATCCTTTACACACACACACACACACACACACACACACACACACACACACACACACATATATACCGGATCTGTGTTCATGGATTAATCTGTTGATGGACATTTACATCCACAGGTATGGCTTTGATGGATAAACAAAAGTCACAGAAACAGCCTAGGGTCTAGTGCCGTGGGTTGTTTTGACAAGTAAGTAATATTATTGGAGATGTTTGATCAGTATGGCTTTGTCTTTTCAAAGCTGCTATGGGCTTCTGTTGGACACATCAGAAACAAAGAATGCATTCCGATGATGAGAGGGTGGGGCAAGGGTTATAAGGATGAGCTGTACTGTAGAGGGGAAGGGAGTTGAGCCCTGGTGTGGGATGCTGAGTGGGCAGGGAGGCGGCAGGGAGCGCTCAGTGAAGTCCACACTCTGCTGTGTAAGGGGCATTGCAGTTTCCCACTATTACTAGACAAATGACTGTTGGTAAGAGATCATGAAAAAAAAATGATGTGAGCAGAGAATGCCATGGTAATAGGTCGTAGGCTGGTCTTGTTCAAAACTCTAGCATGATAAAAAACTGAAGACTGCCTTGTCCAGGCAATAGGAATTCTCTGGCACTAGGGTAAGACTTCTTCAGGAAACGATGTTTTGGGGAAAACTTGGTAAAGTGCGAACAAATTTGAGAGACAAAAAGAGTGGGTTTCTGTCACTATAAGAGAAATGCTAGGTTAATGAATGTTGACTAGGTCTTGGTATATGAGTTCTCACAGCCTTTAATGCCACACTATTATACTAAGCTTCAAGAGACGAGATACAATATGGAGACTTTTGTTAAATTCTTTTGATTGTTAGATCATTAGTGATGTTTTGTTCATTTTGTAGCTTCTGTGCTAACTGAAACATCTGGCTAAGAGGGACAGTGAGAGCTGAATGTGTATTTCCTATAGTCTGTTCAGCCAATGTTCTGTGGGGCTGTATGCGCCGATAGGCCTGCCTGACTTCCTTTTTTTCCTTCCTTTCTTCTTTTCTTCCTTCCTGTATTAGTTACTTGTCTGTTACTACGACAAAACCCAGTTTTATCTATAAAGTGACCAAGGCAATTTAAAGAAGTTTATTTGAGCTTACAGTTCCAGAAGGATGACAGGCCGTCAAGGAGGGGACGTGGCAAGCATGGCTGCCTATGTGGAGAATAGAGTAGCAAGCTGGGACTTTGCATTTCGAATCACAATAAGGAAGAGGAAGCATGCAGGAGGCATGCATGCATGTGCGTATGTGCACACACACACACACACACACACACACACAGAGAGAGAGAGAGAGAGAGAGAGAGACAGAGACAGAGAGAGACAGAGAGAGACAGAGAGAGACAGAGAGAGAGAGAGAGAGAACCTGAAAGTGGCTCAGGGCTTTAAACTCTCAAAGCCCATCCCAATTGACATATACCCTCCAGCAAGGGTACACCTTCCAAACAGTGCCACCTAGTGGGGACTGAGTGTTCAAATACACTAGCCTGTGTGGAGCCATTTCATTCAAACCACTACAATTCCTTCCTTCCTGTACTCTAAATATTCTAAGAATAGTCTTTTTTTTTTTTTTTTAAATTTCCACAAGAATGGTGAGCAGAGTAGCAGTGTTCTCAGGCCTGCTTTGGTGGAGTCTGGGGGTGGGTGTGCTTGTATAAGTGGAGGAGGGTGTCCCCAGGAGACAGCCACAGTACAGGCTGGTGGGCAGGTCCTACATGGGACACACTCTAGGTGTAGGGAGGATCTCTGCTGCAAGGGCAAATGAACCAGAGAGGGCACTGCACCACAGAATTCCTTGGTCACAAAGGCTCTTAGAAGCATAGCAGAGCCATGCTGTTATAGAGCCATTGTATTTGAGTGTCTGTAGTCGATGCATTTCTGACTTCCACAGGACGCTGAGCTCCAGGGTGAGCTTTCCTCCTTGGTTGGGACTGGATGAAAATTTGGGACACCAGAGAAGGAAGAAAAGGTGACTGGTTTGAAAGGATGAAGTACACACTCTAAAGGCCCAAAAACTCAGAGAAGGGGCCAGGTACAGAGGAATTGGCAGGGTCAGGAGGTCCCCAGGGAGAATTTGAGCTGGATGTCAAATCAGACACATGTGTCAGCTCTCGCCTCCATGCTTACCCTGATCTGAGCTCACCAACATTCAAGATAAAACAAGATGGGAGCATCCAGGGCCTATGAAATTCCTTCTGCATCAACTCAGGGCGATTAAATTGTTTTGATATCGTCTTAGTTTTTCATAGTTACATTTGGGATCCCTGAATGCTGCTACCACATGAGGGATAATTCTCAGAAGAAAATCTGGTCACACACATGACATTTGAATCTGTGGCCATGGTCATAATGGAAAAAAAGAGATTATACTGAACAAAACAGGCTTGTAGAGTTATGAAGTGGTGGTATTATAGCCAAGTGACTGAGAGATAAAACAGTTCTATACACCAGGCTCCTGAGTGAAACTTTGTATCAAATGAGTATGTATAATCTCTCTCTATTATCTAACCATTTACCTATCTACCTACCTATCATCTGTCTTTTATCTGTTTATCTAGCTATTGCGTCTTTTTATTGTTTGCAAAAGACATATATGACCCTTGCAGAAAATTGGGAAAATTTAAAGACATGTAAGGTAAAAAATAAAAAATAACTATACTTCTATCCACAGTAATACTTGTGGCATATTATATTTATTCACTTTGTATAGACATATACACTTTATTTCATAGATATTTACATATGCGTAGGTTTATTTTAAATGGCATGTATCTTTATAGATTTAAAAGGAAAATCAATACCACTTATCTATTTTGTTTTATAACTTACTATCTTAAAAACTGCATATAAATGCAGTAAATATTCTTCCTATGTCGCTATCATGTCATACCACGGCAGCCCCAGTATACTATTGTGTGGAGTACTGTATTGTATCAAGTGTGTCTTCTATGCATAGACATGTTATTTTTCTGTTACTCATAACTCAGTGATAAGCTTTTTTTTTAAAACACATTTCTAGAATATTTTAGAAGACTCATGTCTTTTTAAAAAACAACCAGTCTATAGACTCTTTGTTAAGGACTTCTTGGCTTTAATTGTGTACTTCTGGCTTCTACCTGTTCAGATTTGCACTTTTCTTCCCACCGACATCACATTGTCTCAGTTACTGTAGCATTCCGTCCCGAAGTACGCCAGAACTGGGCAGCAGGTGTCTTCCTGGCCTGGGCGGCACTTCGCTTTGTGGCTTTGAATTAGCATCTCTCGCTGAACTGTAAGCTCCTTGCTTTGGCTAGGCTGTCTGTCTGGAAAGCTATATTCACCTATCTCCACTCTCTGGTGTAGGGATAACTGGTCCCCTGTGCCTGGATTTTTTTTTTTTTTTTTTTACTTAGCTGTTGGGGACTTGGACTCAGGTCCAAGTCATTCTTGCTGAGCCGTCTCCTCAAGCCCTAAGATGGTCTTTGTAAACAACAGTAGAACAAGTGGACTTTGACTGTAGAGAGGAATACAGACCTGATGTTTATAGTCTTTTGCTAGTGGTAAATAAAAGTTTACATGTTTGTCCACACAGAGAATATTCAACACCAACAGTGAACCCTTGGTGTCCACTGGGAATATTAGCTGACATTGAGATGTGACATAGGTTCCTCAGTTGTAAGAAATGTACCAGCCTGGTGTGAAGTGGTGACAATGGCTGTCTCTGCGTGGGCGAGGGTGGGGCGTGGACCACATGAAAAGTCTCGGCCGTTTGCTCGGTCTTGCCAGGAACATGAAATAACTCTGAAAAACAAAGACTGGCTAAAGAAGTGGACTCGGCAACTAAGGCACCCAGCTAGAATTACTGGAAAATTTTCTTTTCCAAACTGGCCGCATGGTGAGGACCACTTCTCTTGGGAGCATCAATGTCCTGGACAAAGAGATTTCTAAGAGCTCAGCTATGGAGAGCAGGTGAAGGCTTATCCAGCCAAAGCAAGTCATCTTAGACGGACACAGATCCTCCCATGAAGTTTTAGGTGAAAAAGAGACACCATGAGCCTATGGAAGGCTGGCCATTTCAACCAGCCAATCAAACACAGAAGCTCACGACACGACGGTAACAAAAGCTTGCTGCTTCCCATGAGTACAGGCTACCTCCAGGGATGAACTGTATAACATTCTGTTCATTTAAATTCTCAACGTAGCCAAGGATAGCCCTGAACTTCAGAGTGCTAGGAGTGCAGGCATGTCTCATGATACGCAGCTTATGGGGTTCTGAGGCTTAAACCCAAGGCCTCCTACACGCCAGGTGGGTCAGCTACCAACAGAACTCCATCCCCAACCCAGAAATTTGTCTTAAATTAAAAAAAAAAAGTTTGTGTGGCATAAGCAAGTACGTGCATGTGCACACATCTGTGCATGGCATGCAGAGATCGAGAGTCCACATTGGAGGTCTTTTCCTACTTACCAACACCGTATTTTTGCAATATGGTCTCTCGTTGAACCTGAAACTTACCATCTCAACAAGATTGGCTAGCCAGGGAATGCTGTCATCCTCCTGTGTCCTCCTCACTCCAAGTACTGCTGTTGCAGATACATGACACCACGGCTGGCTAGCGTGTGAGTGCCGGGGATGTGAACTCAGGCCCTTATGCTGGTCCAGCATGCACTTTGCTCACTGAGCCATCTCCCCTGGCAGCCAAGAGTAGCCTTATTTAGAGCTATCTCCTGTAGCTTAAGCCGCTTTCTTGGACTTCAATCGTTTGGTAGCCACCATCTTGATTTTACTCTCGTTCAGGAAACTCTATCGTGACATACCTTTTTTTTTTTATTTAATGGCCTTAAATTTTACTTCTAAGTTGAACCTCCGCTTTTAAGACAGTAGCCACGAAACCAAGAGATTACGCCCTAATGACATGCATTTATAAACACAGGTTAACATGACAAAGATTATTAGTGGTCTGTTGAGCGATGCGTGTCCCAGTGGGCATGTGTCTCACCCTGGAGGAAGGACTGATTACAGGAAGGTTGACTATGGAAAACACAACTACGTCCAGCAGGCAAGAAGCACCTGACAGGTGTCTTTCAGAACCGTCTTGAAGGTGGCAAAGAAAGCCAGGTGTAAGATGCCCGTGAATGCCTGGAAGTCAGAGCCACAGCTAGGGATCACTTGGGAGTTTTTGAACTACTGGTTCCCAGAGGCCGGGACTCATTAGCAGTGAGATCTGCCTAGTATGTTCGCAGCACAGGGCGAACACTGGGCAATGCTTTCTTCTTCTGGCCCAACATAGCGTATTTTCACCTGGCTCTTCACATAACACCAACCAAACCACGTCTTCCTGTTTCTCTCCCGTTCCCTTTCTCTTCCTGTCATGCCCCATTCTCCTCTTTTCTCCTCTCCTTGTCCTTCTCCCTTCCTTTCCTCTTTCCTCTCTCTTCTCCCTTGCTTCTTTCATTTCCTTCTTTCTTTTTCGGGCACTGAGGGTGGCACTAGAGCTTCATGCCACTTGCCCAGTCTCTATTTGAACCCAATCTCTGCTTTGGAGCATCTCAGCACTGTGGCCCCAGCACCTCAGATACACCTGGTTACAGACTCAGTTGCTTGGTTCCAACCCCTTTATGGAAGTCATTCATGTTAATGAAACTGAAATACAACACAAGGATGGATGCGTGCAAAAAGATATGCAGGTCGGGCGGGCGGCAGTACTGACTCTGATGGCCTTCCCGGATGCCTTAGGCTCTCTTCTCATTTCGATGAAGCTGAATGCAGACAGACATGAGTAACATGGCAGTGGCCTATGCTAAGATGCTATGAACCCCTGAAAGAAACAGGCCGGCGAACGAATGCATGGATGCTATCATAAGCCAAAGTATTTGAAGAGTAGCCAGTCGTAAAAATAAATTTAAAAAAAATTACCTACGTTGATCAAAATTAAAAACTCAAAAACTGGTCAGCTACTGATTGATGGATGAGAGACTTCTTACGGGGCCCTGTGATAGCTGTGTCCACCGCTGGTCCTGAAATAGCATTAGGTGTTTCAGCCTCGGTCCATCCCAGGAGGGGCACGCTCCCCAGAGAGAGAGTCTGTGTACTAGCAGTCTTTGCTGATGGTGTACAGCACAGGGTCCTGGGGGTCCTGAGGAGATCTTCGCATCCTTTTCAGGTTGCCTGTACTTCCCACCTTAATGTTGAGCCAGTTTCCCGTCCCCCGCCCCACAATGGTCAGATAATGTGGTGTGTTTGACACGAAGAAATGCCTAGTAATAACCCCTCATTCTGCTAGGATTGGCTAGCAACGGTGATGTAAAGGAGGGGACTTCTGACAGCTGTGCATGACTGAGATATGGCTTGGCCAATTAAAGGCTTCATACTAGAATATTCCACGCATGCTATAGGACAGTGAAGAGATTCATCACCTATATTTAAAGTTGAATTTACTGATATTTTATGGTATTAGATATTATTTCTATTAACATTTTATGCTGAAATTACAGAATGATTCGTGAGTACTGAATTTTTGATTGCTTTTACAGTTGCTGGGACACTATTAAACTTGATTTACGTTAATAGTGCTGTAAGAGGATATTAACAATGGAACTTCCAAAAGCACTTAGCATCTCATAATTGGAGTTAAATGACAAAAAAAATGAAGAGATAATAAAGTGACGAGAGGAAAGGAGAGAGAAAGTTTTGACAATATTCTTTTCAACCTGTGGTTCTTAATAAGGTTTTTTTGCAGGATGGTTTTAGGTTCGGAAGGGATCTAACCCCCATCAGGAGAGGTGACGATGATTTATTAGAGGAATTTTGTAATATGGAATTAAGACCTCGCTCCAGGTAGAGAGCACAGAATTTAGCACTTCTCTGAGAGAAAATGTTCTGATTTCCAGAGAAGAGAGAAAAGTCCAATTACTGCATTCTTATTCCCTCCGTTATGTCAAGAAGATCACCTAATTTTTTAAAGTGAAAATTGATTTAGCTGTAGCTGCTAGAATATAAACAAGGAGGCATTTGTAGCCAAGATGTCACAGCTTAAGCAATAGCAACAATTGCTGTAATGAATTTTATCGCGCTGTCATTACATGCGGGCGCTATTCTAGGCATCTTCCCGTGTATGATCTTGTTTACCCTCCACAGCATCCCTGCACATTCGGCACCGCGCTGGCGTGCTTTTCGTGACCGTGACAAATACCTGAGAGAAAGGTCTAGTTGGACTCAGGATTTCAGTCCATGGTTGGCTGGCTCCGTTGCTCTGGGCCCAAGGCAAGAAAGGAAGATCATTATGACCAGAAGCAGAGCTGCTTGCTTGTGGTGGCCAGGAAGCAGACACGAGAGACAGGAAGTGGGCAGAGATGAGATATACTCTTCAAAGTGATACCTTCAGTAGTCTACTTCCTCCAAATGGGTCATAGTTCCCCCATCTCTCCATATATACATACACACATACTCATGTATATATGAATCTATGAAGGGGTCAATACACTGATCAAGTCAGAACCCTGACATGGTTGTATCCATCATCTGAGGACCAAGTGTTTGGGAGTTTTTTTTTTCTCCACATCTAAACCATGATAGATGCTTGTTTTTTTTTTTTTAATTATTTTATTATTGCAGTTGCAGCTAAAGAAAAGGAGCGACTGAGTGACTTTGTTTAGCGATATAAAGTCTTGCCTACGCTGGCCTTGAACTCACGCCACTCCTCCTATCTCAGCCTCCCAAGTGCTGGGATCACGGATGCGAGCTACCATATCTAATAATTCAGTGACAACAAGGAGTGGCCTCACGATCTGAGCATGGGCAGCCCAGCTCCCAACAGATCTTTACCTTCTAGATTCTTCCAGGAATAATAACTTATAGTTGAATTGGGCAACTACCTTTTACGTGACATCTCAGGCCCACTGTGCTCCACCAGGAGACACTCCACTCTCTAAATGTCTTTAAATAAGACATTTAAGAACTGTGTTAGTATACAGATAAACATGAGCATGATAAATGCTATTATTATGTGTTACTTTTCTTGACCCAAAAGTTCATCTCTGAATGATTTTTAAAAGAAATCAAGAGGCCAGAGGGGTGGGCTCAGCAGTTAGGAGTGCCGGCTACTCCGAGTTTCAAATCTGAGTTTCCAGACTGGGCAGTTCAAAGCCACCTGTAGCTCCACTTCCAGGGCCCCCAGACAACTCTGGGCTCCATAAATGTCTGCATTCATATGCACAGCCCACCTCCACTCCACATACACATGATTAGAAATAAAGACAACATTCTTAAAACAAACAAACAAACAAACAAACAAAAAGCAAGCAAGCAAACTACTTTCCTGGCCCCCCCGCACATGAGTGCTAGACCTCAAGCCGACTGTACTGACTGGAGAGATCGGCTGCTGAGCACGGTCAGTAAAAACAGGATTAGAATACAAGATTATGTCATCCCAGTCCAGATGACAACAGACTCTGGGGAGACCATGGCGATAAGGTGAATGGAAGTGACACAAGAGAAAAGAACCAAGTGATCTCTGTCTCCCTGGCGATTGTGTGGACAGAGTGAATAGCATGGCTTGGGTCCTCTCCTTGTCCCTTTGGGTTCGACGTTGATCTATCTTTGTCTTTACCGTCCTCCCCTCAATATATAGTCATCTTTCAGGATGTATAAGGGATTGATTCCTGGACCCTCTAGGTACCTTAGTGGAAGGATGTTTGAAGAGTCGTAGGAAACAGTGACATTATTTACCTGTACCCTGCGCACAACCTCTTGGGTTCTAGTCTTTTTAGGTGACTTGTAGTGCCTGATTCAGTGATATTCTCCTGTGTATTTCAAACCATCTCTAGATGATGCATGACACCAGGTACAATGTAAATGTTATGTAAATAAGCATACATTGCTTAGAGAATGACAACAAGTCTGCATTCATTCAGTATAGAGAGCTAAAAAAAAAATTTTTTTAAAAATAGTTCCTGGCTGAATCCAGGAATGTGAAACCCATGCATACAGAGGGCTAATAAACAAAAAGCCGGAAACAACACCAACACCAACACCAAAAAGCAGATGAACTCTTCATCAGGAATGCTGTCTGCATGCTACTATACTATTGATGGTGAGTCTTGGCAGAGATGAGGCCTGCCGCTCAGTTAGGATTCTGAAACTGACAGAGCGCTTGGGAAACAGTGTCCTGCAAACTCCGAGAAGTCACAGCCACACGACTCAGTCTATACCACTCAGCAACAGTGTGGGGTTTCTCTCTTCAGCAGAAGTGGCTCTAATTCATTCCTTGCCCCATAAACTTATTTTCATTGGAGCTAAGACTAGGGTTCTGAGAAAGCACTCAAGCCCACATTTGATTTTAAATATAAGTAATGAGAAAAAAGTCCAATTTTGTCTTTAGATTTCTCTTGGAACACATGCATACACTGCACACACACACACACACACACACACACACACACACACACACATGCACACACGCACACACTCATGTGCACATGGGGCCTTGAATTCTCTCTAGAGAAGGAAGAAATATAAATGCACACAACTACACTACCACCACGTCAGGGTTAATATCTGTTTTGCTTTATGATAAAAGTAATCTCAAGTTATTTGCATGGATCATTTGCATGAAGGATGCACAGTGGCGAATGTAACAGACTGAGTGAGATTTACGCTGCAAACATGATCTAAAACTCACCTCTTCTAAAGGCATGGCTTACTGGGAGCAGAGATGCCTATTTTATTAAGCAAGGGAATCGCTCTAGGAATCTAGGATAAAATATTTTCCTTGTAATTTTAACTCACTTAGAATCATGTGATTTTTACTGATTTATTTCTGCAGTTCATTCTTTTAAACTCAAGAACGGACAGCCAAGCATATAACATTTATAGACTTCATTTGGAAAGTGGCCATTATTTACCTTAAAAGTGATTGAGAATGTGAATCCGGGATCCTGTTAAGATCATCGCTAACAAAAGGCAAAGACTAAAAAGGGACTGGTCACTGATAAGCCAACAATAAATGGCTGAATGGATGGACGCACGAATAGAATAGATTAATGAACAGAGACAGAAAAACAGAGAGATGGATAATGCAGATGAATGAATTAAGAGAGACCCAAATGGATAGACAAGTAGATGACAGATAATAGAAAGAAATTCATAGATCAATACATGGCTAGAAAATGGATAGTGAGACGCACACGGATGGATAGAGGGCCGGGAAGTAGAATAAATAGCTGATATCTAAATGAATATAACTAGATGAATGGAAAGAGAGATGCTGGAGGTTGATGAACGTAAGGGGGAAATCTGGGTTGAGATTGTAGATAGATGTGAAGTTACCATAATATCGTGATTGTGCCTGACTGCAGTGGAATACCAACGAGGAGAAGGAAGCCAGCTCTCGTCAGGAAGGGTTTTTAAAACAGCTGTACTGTTTGGGTTGTGTTTGGGCTACAAGTAGGAAATGAGCCGCTAAGAGCTCTGAACTCTCACAATAAAGGCCCAAAGGTATGAAAAACAAACAGACATATGGGTGTGCCATGATGAAGTCACTCCTGAATCCCCCATGATGCACTACTCAGGCCTTGCTGGCCTCTTCCACATCTGCTTGAATAACACGCATGTGCAGAGATGAAGGGTGGTGCCTTCCCTGGCAGCCTTGCCGCGTGCCTGACAGCAGGCAGAAGACATTCCTTTTGGCCCCTTTCTTCAATTCTAATATTCTTATGTACTTGCACTGGTAGACCTACTTAGGAGGGTCCGGTGTTGTAATTAATCCATGTCGCAGGAAGATGCAGTATCGGTGGGATTTATGAGTGGTTTGAGCTGCCGTGATGTGTAGGGGAGCCTCGGCCTGTGTGATATAAATGCCTCTGCTAATTGGATTGCCAGAGCTAATCAGAAGCCAGAAAGGGAATTAAAAAAAAAAAAAAAAGGCTGTGTTTGCTGCTGCGGCTGCTGAGGTGCTGCTGGCCACTGATAAAGTGGACAGTTCCTTTCAGGACAAGGGGTGGGGTGCTGGAATTGAATCCTCATGTAGAGGTCTTACTTCTGACAGCAAGTGACACTCCCTCCCCCCCCCCCTTTGTCACCAGCCCAGGAGGAGATAGGGCTATGGGAAAAAGGACAGACTGATCTCAAAGAGATTTTTTTTCTTCTTCTTTTTAAATTACCAAACTGCAAATTCAGAGTGAGTGGGAGAGATGGAAGGAGCCTTTGTGGGAAGGTGCCCATCAGAGTGGCGCTGAGGGACTTGGGTGGTTTCTCTAAACGGAAGCTCTACTTCCAGGAATGTGTGCATGCCCAACGCCACTTTGGGGAGTGACTTTGGGAGTGTGGGTCCACGTCTCCGTGGCCGAGAGGCACAGGCAGGGCAGAGCTCTCTCTCGGCTTGTCCTTTAGCCGGCATGCTCACGTGCCAACTTCACTGAAATCGAGAGGGTGAGCAAAGGCTACCCGTTTTCCTGGGCAGGTGCAATTGGGAGAAGTGGGAGGACCGAGTCTGTAAGGAAGGCAAGGAAATGGCAGACGTGAAGCCATTGGAGCTGAAAGGGGACTCATGGTCTAGCCTTGGTGTTCCCATGCGTTGCAGGAGGCTCAAGATAAAGCATATGTATGTTCACTGTACTACATATCCCCTTCCAACCAATGGTTTGTCCCTGTAGAAAGCATGCGAGGTACCTAAGGGGAGGCTGGTCAGCTACCTCTCTACCTTGGTTGCCTAAGCCTTTGTCAATCTCTGCAGAAGAAAACAGATCCTTAATATTTTATTTGCATTTACCAAGCTGAGTTTCCTGAGGTTCCCATTAAATGCTACTTTTTTTTTTTATCCCCTCAGTTTTTTCCCCTCTGTCATTATCTCTCTTCTGCCTATATTTCTTTCTGGAGCCCTCACTCTATGCCCCAAAGTCCTGCCTGAGAGGCAAATCCTTAGCCTCGATGAGTAGGCAGCAAGCCCCTCTTGCACACAACAAAGAGTCTATTTTCCCCCCCCCCCCTTGCTCTATCTTTTGGGCGACACGATAAAAAATAACCCTGTATTTATGCAAATTGCAAAGTAGCGTGTGATAATGAAAACAAAACAGTGCTGGCCCGCAGCCAAGACATGGCGTTGACGCGGGGGGTGGGGGTGGGGGCTCCCGAGCATGTGGCTCCTGGTTCTTCTCTTCAGGGAAAGCAGCTGTAGAGAAATGAGACTACACAGCACCCTCCTCACATGCGCACACCCTCATCGGCACGCATTCCGCTACCCGTCACCTCGGAGCTGGCCAAACTTGGGGATCCAAAAGCGGTCCTGCTTCCTAGCGCCGTTGAGCTCTGCAGCGTCGTCCCCCACGAACCTCCCTGCCCCCTGCTCCTGATTCCCTTTCAGGAATTTACAAACATTTTTCCCTAGATCAATATCCGTATTGATTATTCATTGTGAGCGAGTCGTGTGTCTTTGGTGATCCTGCTTGCAGAGGGTAGCAGCTAAAGGCTGCTGCAGGGGGAGAAAAAATAACAGAAAGTGAGAGGGACCCAGCTCTGGCTGTGGTCTGCGGCTGTCACATCACACACAGGAAGAAGAGGACACCTCTCCAGAAAGAAAGGATGGAGAAGGGTGGAAGAGAAAGAGGGAGCAACAGCAAGAAATGATGTGAGGACTGGACATCTGGTCTTAGGGATCTCAGTGGCTTGGAGGAAAGCCCCATCATCTTGGGTCTGCCGCTAGGTGCAAAACGCTGTGGGTTCCTCTGTTCTGGGAGTGAAAAGTGACTCACGGTTTTTGGTGTCTTCCTACGTAAGAGCTTTTGGTGGGGGGATTCCTTGGCTTTGCTGACAGACAAGGAAGGACGCAGCAGCAGTGAGGTAAAAAAAAAAAAAAAAAAAAAATTAAAACAAACCAGGATTCCTTTCCAACCGCCTCGCTGAGGATGTGCACCCGTTCGGTTTGATTTGAACAGCTTGCTGCTCTAAATTACATGCGGAAGGAGGATAATTAAAAAGGCCAGCATCACTTACTAAGTGAGTAAACACAAAGCCGTTCCAAACGTGCTCTCCAGCTAATGAGAAGCTGTGATTTCTTATACTTCAAGGCAAAACAAGACAGGGATGGGGGCTCAGTCGAGTGTATGTCTGCATGTGGATGTGGATACGGGGGGTGGGTGGGCGGTGGGTGGGCGGTGGTCCTTGGTGATGGAGATAAATCGACTAATTGTTGGCGATGTTTAAAAAGGGGATTACCGGAAAAGACGGTGAGATGATGACAGGAAGACATCTTGGATCAGAGCCAAAAAAAAAAAAAAAAATAATAATCAAGGCAAATCAAGTCTGCAGTTCGGAGAAAACACCTATGGCTTGGGAAGGGAACATGGGAACCGCTGGAGTTCCTCAGGCGAGTCTGGGAATATTGTTGTGGGCACAAGAGGACAAGATTCAGAGTCATGGCATGCCAGCTTACACAGCTACGCCACACACTGAGAGGGGGAAAAAAAAAACCCAAACCAAATCCATACCAGTCCCAAACAGCAAAAGCCAACATATCCTTTCTTTGGCATGGGAGCCTGTCTGCTGGCTCAAAATCGGTCCGTCTATTTAAAGCAACTCCAATCCGTGCTTTCTGCTGGTAGCTGCTCCTTCCTTGTTTGTCTCCAGAAACTGCTTCACCATCACGGAGTGACAGTGGGAAGAGGAGGTTGGGGAGACTCGGTTTTCCATTGGCTGGGCTTCTGGCAAACGTGCCCTTTGGACCGACATGTGGGAGCTGGTTTGGGGATTCCTCTTCTGTTGTCACCCAGCTGTGGCTTGGTGAGTCCCAAACCAACCGTGAACTCTTTATATAGTGTTCCAAATGCACATGGACAGAGTGGGGACCAAGGAATAAAAACAGTTGGATTTTCCTTCCTCTGAGTGTTCAGTTAATTGAGCTATACGGTTCTCTTTTCCGTGAGTGGAAATGGGGCTTTTACACATGCTGAATGTAGTAGTGTAGATAAGAGTCTCCTACAAAAGGGTTTAAAAAAAACTTCTATATTGCTCCCCAAATATACCTTGTAGTAGACATTCTGCTGACATAGCAGAGACCCAAAGAATATAAACTAAATCCAGCTACGGGTAGTTACGGTTTCTCTCTGAATGCTACCAGTGTTCATAGAGACTCACGCCTGGACTGTTTGTGGGTGCATGTATCAGTATCATGTGCAGGGCGTGCTTGCATGCATGTGGCTCCGGTGACTATGCGTCTCTGGGAGGCAGAGGGAAAATGTGAGGTCTGTGCAGACTGGATGCTTGGGCATTTATATAATTCATGCAGAGTGTGTTCTGTGCTGCTAGGCAGACGGCCACCCATCCCTGGACTCTGCGACTCTGGAGGGCCTGTACAGACCTGATCTGAATGTTAAATGAAAGAGACAAAATTAGCATAATAACCGAGGATGTCATCCCCCTCCTCAAAATCAGTAAATGGCCATCCGCTTTCTCTAAAGGCAGCACAGGCGTGCATGCCAGCCACTTAACTGGGTCCTTTTTGTTTGTTTGTTTGTTTTTGTTTTTAATGAGAGACTGGAAATTCATTAATGAGGAGGGAACGAAGGGCTTCACGGGGCTGTAATGAAAACAAATGGTCCTCTTTAAACCTCATAACGGCCAAATAGGGGGGCGCGAGGGGGGGCGGGGGGTGAGGTTTGCTTTTTCCTCTGTGGCTGGAGAATAGGAAATTCCACAGACAACGGGCCACTTGACGAAAGCCAAAGAATGCACGGCTTGGAAATAGTTCTCCTATGTGGCACAGACCAGCCACGATCAACATGTCTGTGTTAATTAACCTCAATGAGCACAAATGACAAGTGTGGTCTACCAGATGTCTTTCCGTTCAGGCTCAGCCACAGGTTATCACAGTTTCTTGATCTTGTAAAGGTCAGAAGAACACCCTGGAACCCTTTGAGCAATTGCTCTGACCTAAGCGTTTCCCCCTCCCCGGCAGGGTCTCATGTTGTATGTAGCTCAGGCTAGCCCGGAACTCTTGTTGACCTTTTTTCTCCAGCTTCTAAGTTTTGGGATTCTAGATTCTAGGTTTAAGCATCCATAGTTGGCTTGCCTCTAAGCTTTTGTATTGTTTTGTTTTTTGTTTTAGTCTCAAACTTGCTGTGTAGTTAAGGTTGGTCTTGAAATTCTGATCTTCCTGCCTGTACCACCCAACTACTGGGATTACAGGGGTACACCCAACATGACCAGTTTTACAAAGGGCTGAGGATACAATCTAGGGCTTTGACTATGTTATGTAAGTACCTTTCCTGCTGTGCCATATCCCAGCTTCTTGCTTTGACTTTTAAAGTAAAACAAATATTTTTTTGGCGGGTGGGTGGTGGGTGGTGGGGCTATGCACTGGACCTTCCATAAAGACAGGGGTTGCTCTTATTTTGATCTCTGTAATACAGGGAAGCAACATAGAGTAAAGGTATGACTTGCACATCTAAGGAGCCCACACTAAGGTAAGAAAAATGTTGGCTAAGAACCCAAGAGCTGGCCAGGCCTCCCTGAGGATTGGGCTAGTGAAAATATAGTTTCCTTTCCTTTCTTTTCCTCATTTCTTTAGTGTTCTAGTAGGTACTAGAATTTCTTCTGTTTTTCTCCACCACCCCATACCCCATCCACTTTCTTTCTTTCTTTCTTTCTTTTTTCTCTTACTTTTTAAATTTTATTTTATTGATACTGAGGACTAAATCTGTGGCTTTGGCTACACTAGATAAGAACTCTACCCTCTACCATTGAATACTATCCCAAACCCTCTTTTAAATCTGAGGAAAAGTCTCACGAAGTTGTTACTCAGGATCCTTTGGATTCATGTCATACCACAGGCGGGCATTGAACTCGGGAATCGAACTTGAACTTTGAACTTTGAACTTGGCATCTTTTGCCTCAGCCTCTTGAGTAGTTGTAATTGCAGGCCTTTGCCAACAAACTTGGCACTTTTTTATCTATTTTTTTTTAAAGTTTTGACTATTCTACCATTAGAAATAAGTATCTGTTCCATTGTTCTTTAATGGGTTTGGTTTAAAGTGGGGTCACATACTCTGAAATGCTCAGGGATCAGTGGCCCAATTTCAAGAGATAACATATAGGAGAAGGGCTTGTGTGGTCTAGAGAGCAGAGAGAACCCTTATCCCTGATGGTCTGGCATCTGGGAAAACAAAGCCGTGCCTGCTATCGCTCAGTTTTCCAGTGTCCCAGCAGGCGCCAGAATTGGTATGTTTAAATAGGAAATAAAACTAATTTTAACTTTAAAAATCCCCTATTGGGGATTGACTCTAGGGCCTTCCCCATGCCAGCCGAGCATTCTGTGTATCCACAGCTTCAAACACAGCAGTTAACAAACAAACAAACAAACAAACAAACAAACAAACTAGGGGCTGGAGAGATGGCCCAGTGGCTAAGAACACTTGTTCTTTTTGCAGAGGACCTTGATTCAATTCCCAGCACCCACGTCATAGCTCACAACCATCTGAAACTCCAGTTCCAGGGAATCTAAGGCCCTCCTCTGGCATCTGTAGCACTTGGCCACTAAAGGTACACACGGTACATATACATGCAAAACACACACACACACACACACACACACACACACACACACACACACACACACAAAGTAAAGCTAAAACTTTAAGCTAAAAGAAATTATCTATAGCTTAAACAGTTCATACTTGCAATAGTTTTAATGGCATGTAACCTGACACTTTGAAGGCATTTTGTTTGTTTGTTTTTCAAACAAGGCCTCCCTATGTAGGCCTGACTGGCTTGCAGCTCCCTGTGCAAAGCAGGCTGACCTTGAACTCACAGAGCTAGGCCTGCCTGACTCTGCTTTCTGAGTCCTGGGATTAAAGGGACACCCAGCTCGCAGCCATTGTTTTTAGTCTAAAATACCTAGCACAGACCATTTTATGTTTTAATTGAAAATAAAGACCGTAGGCACAACATGGAAATACTTGCTCTATTGGGTTAGGGAAAAAAAAAAAAAGGCTAAGTAGAAACAATGAAGAGGACGGAAGTGAACAAACACAGCTCGCCCCTCTGTGGTAATGCAGTCAAGGCCACCATGTTCTGAGGCACTGCCCTTCACTGGAAGATTAAATATATAGAAATAAATGCTTTCCTATTATCTGTCTGTCTATCTATCTATGTATCCATCTATGTATCTATGTATCTATCTGTCTGTCTATCTGTCTGTCTATCTATCTATCTATCTATCTATCTATCTATCTATCTATCTATCTATCTATGTGAAGCAGGGTCTCATCACATAGCATAGCTTGGCCTTGAATTTGAGATAATCTTCCTACCTCACTCTCCCAAGTGCTAGAATTCTAGGCATGAATCAGCATACTTGGCTTCTCATGTACTTTTAAAAGTCACTCATGATTAGAATCACATTCACTTTCTTCTTTAAAAATTTTGTTTTGTGTTACATATATGTGCACAGTATATCGTGTGTTCATGTATGTATGCATGTGTATATGTAACTGCATGTGTGTGTGTTTGTGTGTGCATGTGCTTGCGTGTGTGTGTGTGTGTGTGTGTGTGTGTGTGCGCGCGCATGTGTGTGTGTGTTTGTGTGTGCATGTGCTTGCGTGTGTGTGTGTGTGTGCGCGTGTGTGTGTGTGTGTGTTTGTGTGTATGTGTGTGCGTGCATGTGTGGGCGTGCGCGAGTGCGTGCGTGCGTGTGTGTGTGTGTGTGTGTGTGCATGCATGTGTGCATGTGTGTGAGTGTGTGTGTGTGTGCATGCATGTGTGCATGTGTGTGAGTGTGTGTGTGTGTGTGTGTGTGTGTGTGTGTGTGTGTGTGTGTGAGGGTGTGTGATGTGGAGGCCAGAGGTCGATGTTGGGTGATGTCTGTCTACCTTTTCACTTTGATTTTGGAGTCAGAGTTTTTCACTGAACATGGAGCTCAGTGATTAGCTAGAATAGACCCAGGAATTCACCTGTCTCCATCTTCCCCATCACCAGGGCTGCAGACATGTGCACTGGGTTTTTGTGTGAACTCAACTCCTCTGCTTGGATGACAAGCACTTTATCAAATGAACAGCTGCCTAACCTCAACTTCCTTCCTTTTTTTCTTCCTTCCTTCCTTCTTTCATCTCTTCCTTTTTTCCTTCCTTCCTTCATCCCTTCCCTCCTCTCTTTCCTTCCTTCTTCCCTCCTTTCTTTCCTTTTTAAAGTATCTAGTATATCCGTAGAATTATTTTTCTTGAATGGTTAGGGGACCGCAGCTAAAAAGATGAAAATTTTCAGAAGAGAGAGGGCCTGCCTGCCTGTAGTTCATTCAAAAATTTTCCCTAGTGCTTGTAATAATATTGAGAAAAGGACTCTTTTGCGTATGGCAAAGGGCAGAGAGAGGGGCCCTGCTCTCACACACCAGCACCTCCCAAGCATACGAGGCTTCTTTCCCATCTCCAAAGTGCTCTTCACACACACACCTCCTGCTCCTCCCTGCAGCCAGTGACGTGGGTGGCTAACTATCACGTGGCCTGCTTTAAGGGGCACACTCTAAGACAGAACTCGTCTAAGGGGGAAGCTATAGAGAAGCCATCATGAGACATTGGGCTCTGACTCTGGTGTGACCTATTACTCTCTGGAAGGCTGCATTAAAGATACCCTCTTTTGAACTCCTGACCAAAAGCTCGCCTGGCCTCCTTACTCTGAGGTGTGCATTATGTGGGCGGTGCAGTGTGTATCACGTTCTCTGTGCCCTGTTAGCCATAAGCAGCCATAGCTACAGCATGGTGGCCACAGCAGGATGCCCACTAGCTTTCTATCTTCCAGTATTTGCACTTGTACCCTTTCTTTCTATGTTTGCTTCTTGAGGGGGGAGACCAGCACTGGGGAATGAGCCCAGGGCCCTATACATGTCAGGTAGGCATTCAACCCTGAGTTGTGGCCCCTCTTTTATATTCTATTATTTAGTTAAACTTTTTTAAAAAATTACATTTGTATGTCACGGTGCATGGCAGAATGTTGGAAAAGAGCCCACAGGAGTTGGTTCTCCTCTTCCACGTGTAGGTCCCAGGGGTTGAACTCAGATGGTCGGGCCTGCAGGCAAGCTTCTTTGCCCACGGAGCCATCCTGCCAGCCCCTTCACGTTTTATTGTGAGACAAACTCTTGCTAAATTACCCAGGCTGGCCTTGAACTCATTCTGTAGGTGGGCCTGTCTCAGCCTCCGATGTGGCTGAGATATAGACCCCTGTCACAGATGCCTGCCTATCATTTTCCTCTTCACTTCTATCTACTTCTTATTAGCACTCTTCCTGGTCACTCAGGGTCAAGTCCCTGGATTCTGTCTACCTCTCCCTCCTCCACAACACTTCCATCCTCTGCTTATATCTGTCATTATTTCATTTCTTGCTTTACTTCTGGGCACCTCATCTCTTCCTCCCCGCCCCCTTTCTTAGATATGACTGCCCGTGAACAGGCCTGTGACCTCCTATTCTCAGTCGTACACAGCTTGCGTTGCACAATGTAAGGCAACCCCAGGTAGCTGGCTACCCGCTTTCCTCTCCCTGCGGCCTTTTGCTGTGTTTCTCTTTTCTTGGTTTATTTCCTTAGTGGTTTTCCCAAGAGCTGGCTAGACTGTTCTCTTCATCCTCAGATGTGCACGGCCCATGATGCAGCCTCTGTACCACTTTAATTGAGCCACCACGGGGAGTGCGGATGTGTTGGTTTTGATGGCCTCTGTGACATCCTTCAGAGGACTGCTCCTTGCTATTTGGCTTTCAAGGTTACTCACGATGATCCAGGCGTCACTTCCCACTTGTCTTCTCTCTGGTGAGTCCCCTACTTTGCACTCCATGCTCCTTAACTCTTTCATGTCTCTTCTTCTTTATACTAGGATGCTAACCTCTACCACTTCACCAGGAAATGACCACCCCCTACGTACCTCATTTGCTGGATCCCTCCACCTTCACGACTCTGTTCAAGCAAGAAGCATTTGCTCCACCTCCAAGCCTCCACCTGGCTCATGTGTACGGCCACAAGCCCCATCTGTACTACCTTGCCCTGCAGCATTTATCCCACGTTTACAATGACCCAGTTCCCTCACTTGACTGTGCGAAGTATAGAGGAAGAGACTTCCTCTTTCCCCCTGTGTTCCCAGCACCTTGCCACAAACTTGATGCTTCCTAACACAACACTGCTTTTTTTTTTTTTAATTTTATTTAGAATGCCACAGCTCCTGTTTCTTCAGCTGTAGGGTTACAAGGTCTCCAAAGCAATCAGGCCAAGGGAGACCTAGCCATCATTTCCTACAGACAAAGAGGGATTTCCTATGGTACAGTTCTCACTGACATAAGTTATTTTATTTTATTTTTTTTATTTCCGTCAGGGGAGAGACAAGCTTGAGGGTGGTCTGTAGGTGTTAGTCGATGTGGTAGGAACTTTAGAGTTAATTAGAAACCCCCGGCTACAGGCGGAACTTCCTCTGCGGAGTTCCTGGGAAGAAACACGAAATTAACAGTTCAAGGTCACCATTAGAAAACTGCCCTGCTTCCCTTGAGCTATGCCTCAGGGAGCTGGTTCACCCTGCTATTTATGTTTCTACTTTCCTTTTGTCACCTTAAGTCTGGTCACGACAAGGGTACAAGTGCCTGAGGTCAGGGACTTGCTTCTTTGTCTGTCTCCAAGAACAGATGAGAGGGTGGCGGTGGTGTGGTGGTGCGGTGGCGTGGGGGTGGGGGTAAGGGTGGGGGGTGGGAGTGGGGGGCGGTGCTCAGAACTGGGTATATCTGAACAGCGAGGAGGTCTGCCCAGGCTAACAGGACAAAGGCTATGATGGCTTTGGGAGGTCTCATCGTCCATGAAGCAGATAATGGCTCACAAGGCCCCACCCCAAGTTAGGTGCTATGGGCGCGGGTCTATGGCTGCTAAGCAAGGGAGAGGTAGTGTTCTGCAGGGATGCTCCTTCCTCCCAAATTGGGTTGCTCATGCCCCAGTGGCCAGACTTATTCCTATATGCACAGGGGCAATATTGGCTGGATCCAGTAGGAGATACACACACACACACACACATACACACACACACACACACACACACACACACACGCACGCACACACACACGCACACGCGCATTAGAAAAGGATATGAATTTGGGGAGATCATGAGTGGAGTTGTGATGACAGGAAAGAGTGGATATGATCAAAATACATTATATCTTGTATGGAATTCCAAAAAATTAAATAACTAAAAAAGAAACGTGCCTGGCATCATTGGTACTACACTTCCAGGGTGCTATCAGGATTCCCCCAGTATGCAAATTCACCAACACAGGACCTTTGATAAATGGGGGTGACCACATTCTTATTATTTGCTGTTGATTTGTTGTACGAAGTGACCGATGACATTGAATTAATGGATAACAAATTGCTCTTTGTTACTCTTAGGCAAACAGGGGTCAGGGTTCTGCAAGCCCTGTTTCTGCACTTTCGTCAAATATTTGTGCCTAAGGATACCTTATTAAACACATGTAGTTACTTCATAAACAATGAATTGCGCCACCGGCACTGTGGTGGTGGCGGCGTGGTCACTCGCTCAAGCCTGAATGACGCCCTTGTAATGTTTTCTTTGGAAAACATCTCACTGCTTTCCTGAGCTTGGATATGCTAGCTAGTATTTGGGTGCTATGCTTGAGAATACCTTAACAGTGATGTCACCAACCTGAAATGTG
The DNA here is from genome assembly GCF_964271855.1 of Acomys minous. NCBI lineage: Eukaryota > Metazoa > Chordata > Mammalia > Rodentia > Muridae > Acomys > Acomys minous. The sequence goes on from NC_140496.1 coordinate 19,666,928, forward strand.
AAAGGCAGAGCCCCGTGGAAAGAGGCTAGCTGGAGTCACCTTATTTGACTTCCGCTGGGAAGTTGTTGCCTTTCTTCCCCCAGTTGGTGAATAGCCATGTAAGTGTCCCAAGTTTTGAATCTGGAGTCACAACAGGATTTCAGTGGAGATGCAAATTCACCAACACAGGACCTATGATAAATGGGGGTGACCACACTACCAAGATATACTGATGTAACAGAGAGCTTTTTCTTTATCCTTTCCTTTTTCTTTCTTTTTTCCATAGACTATGATGATCTGGCTCATAGACTAGTCCTGGCTTTTAAGTTTATTTTCTCTAATTTCTATAAAACTGCTATGTATATGTGGGTGTGCACGTATGTGTGTCAGTGTGCATGTAAAAGGCCCAGAGGAGAACACTGTGTGTCCTCTGTTGCTCGCTGCTCTATTGCCTTGAGACAAGGTCTCTCACCAAGTGAGGTGGTCAGTGTTTGCTGGGCTAGGCTGCTGGCTACCAAGGCCCAGAGATCCTCCTGTCTCTGTGTCGCTGTGGCACTGGGGTTGCAGGCTCATGAAGCCACACCTGGCTTTTTACATACATGCTGATGACCCAAACTCAGGTCCTCATGGCTCATGTTTGTATAGCAAGTACTCTGAACTGGTGAACCATCTCTCCAGTCTCAAATTAGTTTTCTTAGGAGCCTTGATCCTTATTAAACCACAAGTTATCTGGTACTTGGGGTCAGTAGTGTTTTTTTTTTTTCTTCCTTTCTCTGAGATGCAAAACTGCTGTGCTGTGCTGAGCTACGAAGACTAGGGGATGGTCGTACTCCACTGACATCTGGGAGAAGCCTCCCACTGCCATGCCAAGCACCAAGGACCCAAAGATGACCCCAGTAACATCCCTGAGCCTTGCTATGTAAGTAAGATGTAAATATTTGCCTTACAAGGGTATTCTGAGGCAAATCACAGGCTGTTGACTCGAAGCTTCCTCACATTCATTCATTAACACTGTTTCCCCTCCACTCCCTTCTGCTCCTCCCTTCCCTTCCCTTCCCTTCTCCTTCTGTCCCTTCCCCTCCCCTCCCTTCCCTTCCCTTATCTTCCCTTCCCTATTCTAGAGTTCAATAGATGACATCCAAGCTTCTCCTCTGGCCTGCACGCCCTTTCCTTTGCTCTTTCAAGCTCTCTTCCTTTTCCTTTTGTTTTCCTTACATGTGGTCTGTCTAGGTAGTCAGTATAGCTTCAAACTCGACAGCCTCCTGCTTCCACCTCCAGGGTACCAGGATTACAAGATGCACAGCCATTGGCAGATCTAGGAGTATTTTTTTTTTTTGCAAAGGATTACTTTAGCTCTGTCAGTCTGCATAGCAGTCTGCAAGAAACTCCTCTGAAGAAGAAGGGAGGTGCCACAGGACAGACAAGCCTCAAGAGGTCAGAAGTGATCGTGCAGAACTAGACCAGCTGGATGAGGCTTGGTTGATGTCTAACCAGGTTGCCTTAGGGAACGGTGTAAAGGCTTAAAGAGGGCGCTTCCACAGCGCCAGAGGCTTTGCTGTTAGTTTGGAGCTTGGGGTGTGGGGTGTGGAGTGAGATGGGACAGTTCTGGAGGAGATGTTGGAAGGGCTGGGTGGTACCATGGGATGATGGGTGACAATGGCATTCAGACAACAACAATAACAACAACAACAACAACAACAACAAAAGTTCTACCTAGAAGGGCAGTGGTATTAGCAAAACCAGGACAGTGCAGTGAGTTCTAATGTCAGCCCAGAGGCCGGAGTCTGAGATATGCACCAAGTGAGAGGGGAACCCTTCACTGTGAGGGCCAAAAAGGGAAGCTGAGTGCTCCAGGTGGCTGCAGAGCCACCAAGATTGGAGCCAGTGCCAGGGCTCAGACTGGGTAGACCATCCTCTGTTCAGCTGAGCTGGGTCATACAACAAAGCATTGGGATTTGGAAGTGGTTAGGCAGGACCAGAGTGACGAACAGGTGAACTTTACCCACTTCAACACATATGGGGTGACCCTTGTTGGACATAGCTCCTACTGAGCCAATAGCAGCCTTTAACTGAAAATGATCAGATCTTCCCATTGTGATCCCCCCCTGCCTCTCGATATTCACCCCGCCCCCCAAGTCATGGTCCTCACTCTATACATGTCGAACTGAACCCATGATGCAGAGAAGAGGATAGAAAAACTCCGCCAGGACATCTACTGGCATGAAGCCCCCAGGCTACTAGATTCAGGTGAAATGCAGCTGACACATACAGCTCACAGAGCTATTACATTTGCATTTTATATTGAACCTGCCTGCGATCCTCTCTTCTGTAGATGCCGAATTATGAAGAGCTTCCATTAGGGGCTGGTTTCAGTGAGTACACTGACTATACAGGAAAGTGCCTCAGCCGAGCATCCAACATGTTTGGCTTTCGTCCATTGCCTAGCCTGTGTGGTGGTTTAATTCGGGTTTACAAAAGAACCTCACTCACCCTAGAACCCAGCTATTCAGGAATGACTTCATCTCTATGGGATCAATAATAGTAATGGTGATAAAATGCTCTAAGAAGTCAGAAAAATAGTCAATGAAGTCACAGCATGGAAGTCCAGAGGCTGTAGAGTATGCAAGTGTTCACTGTCAGTTGGACTGAAGCTGTGTGTGTGTTTGCATGCATGTGCACATGTGTGTGCATGTACATGTGTGTACAAGTATGCACGTGTATGCACACATGTGTGCATGTGTGAGTGTACACATGCATGAACATGTCCATGTGAGTGTGGATGTGCGTGTGCAAATATATGCATGCTCACATGCACATGCATGTAGAGGCCAGAAGTTGACATGAAATATTCTTAATATCTATCTCTTCATCTTATTTTTTGAGACAGGATCTGTCACTGAGTCTGGAGCTTTGTTGGGTACACTGGCTGGCCAGCAAGCTCCCAGGAGCTGCCTGTTTCTGCTTCCCCAATGCTGGGACTACAGATGTTTTTACAATGATACTGGGAACTTGAACTCACACCCTCGTGTTTGTACAGCAAGCACTCTCTTCACCATGCCATCTTCCCAGACTCCAAGGCTCCCTTTAAGCACCAAGTCTGAATGGGGCAGATGCGTGGAGGCTCTGGAGGATTTCTGCACTGCAGAAAGCTGCTGTTCATGGAAAGAAAGGCTGAGAACAAGATGTGGGTTCCTCCATCTTGGTTGGTATGGAGCACCCACAGAGGCTCCCGTGGATATTCTGTCCCCCGTGTGGAACAGGTAGCTAGAGAGTCACTCCAATGCAATTGGCAGCGGAGGATCTGTCAGTCTGCTTCTGAAAACATGAACTCACTTCTTTAAAGAGTCCATGACTGTCTGAGCCCACAAGTGGAAGACAAGTGATGAAGGCACCCCAGAATTCTGAGAGGTATTGCACATCATACCAAGAGAGCTTGGACATTCACTAGCAGCATCTTCAAGGATTCCTAGAACCCCAGGCATGGCTGAACAGCTGTGGAAAGGTCTACCAGGAATTCCTCCAAGTCCTACTGGGGTTCAGTATTTGGAGACTGCTGTGGTCTGGCATCCTTTTCATGACCAGGTGCTTGGGGGAGCAAGGCTTGGCTAACAAAGGGCTCCTTAGCCACAGATATTTGATATCTGTGCTTCCAGACATGACGTGTTCAAGTGAACTTAGAACTGTGAACCCAGGGATTGAGACAAGAAGTCTGCGAGTGATGGACAATGAATCCAGGATCTAGGGTGGCCCCCATAGAGGCCTAAGGTGCTGGGTGGACCTGGTTTTGGACATAGCTGCACCATACCTCATTTGGAAGGGGCTTTTCTCTCAGCTGAAAGGATGTCTCAAATGAATGTATACTTACTGTTAATGCCACTTCATTTATTAGAAAAGCTAGGACACCATAACTATGTATTTTCTTTCTAAATGTCCATATCTTAATGCAAATCATCTAGGTATGACATTTTGAAACAAACAATAAATTGAGGCTTGCGTGTTCACTCTTAAATCTGGAAACTAACTTTAGTTCCTAGACAATTAAATTCCATACAAACTAGCAATTCTAAAATGCTTAGTTGTTCTAGACTGGTTGAGAAGCTGGGTGTTTTAGAAGTCCATGAACATGTATATGCATAATATGTTATTGTATGAACTTATGTGTACAATATATATGATATTAAATGTGTATAATACATAATTATTATACACATTATATATACATTATATAGTATACACTCACATGTATGTGTTGCCTATAGAGGGAAAATGGAGCCTCTCTACTCCATGTCAGATGTGCATTTTTGCAAGCTTCATAGAGACAAAACATCAGTATGTACATGTATGCATATGTCTATGTCTTTCTGTGTACATATATGGATATATACCATGATTATACATGCATGCATTTTTGTGTACATTTGCATGCATATTGTATAGATAATGTATCTCTCTTTGCATGCCTGGATGTATATTCATGTGTACTGTGCATGCATATGGACATGCATGTGGAGAATATGCATGTGTGTACTGTGGGACAAGGAAAGCTCCATAAAAATCTGTTTCTACTATATAACCCATCCACATTAGAATATGCTATCTATATAACTGAAGCCATGAATGAGGTTGGCCAAAGCTGGTACATTCTGTCTTTATGTTGAATGAAGTTTTTTTTTTTTTCTTTTAAAATGGAAAACCATGTTTTTATTCCAAAAGACTGGGCAGGATGGTACTTTAAAAATAATTCTAGTCATTTACATTTAAGGCCCTAGAAAAAGAGTTCCATCTATGATCCAAATCTATTCTCTGGCCCAGAGCCCAAAGCATTTTCATTAGCTGGAGAATGGATACCGTTTCATTCACTTTAAGCTGTGTTGCTCTGTAGTGTTTGCTCACAGACAAGCTAACAAGTGTCAATGGCTGTGTCGCCCTTAATAATATGTCTCCTTCCTTTGAATGATCTATTTCAGTTGCATTATTGTCATTTAAAGGTGGCCTTGCGCTTGTACTCACGCTTTCAGGGACTGCAGAAGGAATGCTAGATTTTTGCTACAGGATTCTGCCTCTTCCATTAGTGAGTTGTACAGGGAGGGAGATGGGGGGTGGGGGGTGGGGCGGGGGTGGGTGGGGGCGGGGAGGGGCTCTAATTGTTTTTGAAGACATTCACAGAAAAGGACATGTAGTGCGCATCCTCTGACCTCTGACCTCGGGACTTTGTCTTTGCTGCTACTCCTGGTGACCTTGCCCAACTACGCTAAGATTTCCTCAGGGTTTAACATTAATTAATGAAAATCCTATTACAGCCTTTTCAATAGCAATATTGGCATATAAGTAAGAAAAAGACAGATCGCCCATGAGGAAAATTGCAGGGAGATTTGAACAAGCATGCTACTGAGAAACCTAGTGGCCGGTCAGTGCTCTCATTCAAACCACAGCTAGAGGCTGCTTCCACATGGACGGGATGCGCCAACGTGGGGAATATTACAGCACACCGGTGTGCCGACATAAGGAATATTCCAGCGTAACAGTGTGAGCATGGGTGGAAACCATACACTCTGCTGGGGTGAAGTGGCTTAGGGTTCACTGCTGACATTGTTTAAAGCGGAAGGTGCTGCGTGTGGGGTGTGTGTGTGTGTGTGTGTGTGTGTGTATGTGTCTGTGTGTGTCCTTGTCTGTGTCTGTGTGTGTGCATACCACATGAGTGTGGATGCTTGCAGAGGCCAAAAGAGGGCACTGGCTTCCTTGGACCTGGAGGTACAGGTGGTCATGAGCCCTCTGACAGGAGTGCTGGGAACTGAACTTAGGAGCTCCGGGAGATCAACGAGCAGTTTCAGCAGCTGAGCTTTCTCTCTACCCTCCACCTTGCTTTTGAGACAGGTCTCTTACTGGACTTAGAACTCACTAATTAGTCTACACTAGCTGACTAGCATGCCTTATTGGATTCTCCTCTTCCCATCCCATCCCTGATGCTAGGATTACAGAGCATGCTGCCAGCCCTGGCTTTTTATGTGGGTGTTGGGGGTCCCCCCCTGGAGTGTGCAGGCTTATGTGGCAAGCATTTTACTGACTAAGCCATCTCCCCATCTCTACATGGTACCTTTTTGGGAACAACTTTCAAAGCAACTTTTTATTTTCATTTTTATTTCCCTTCAATAAAGATAAGTGGACTTTCCACACATCTGTCACAAGACCTCACAGGCAGTTATCATCTCACATACCAATCTTTCCTTCGGCATGTTAGGAGACAGTGAAAGCTGCAGGCCCTCTGGGAAGAAGTAGGTGGGAGGGGATATCCTTGGAGGGAATGCTGGGACTCCGACCCACCCTATTTCCTAACTGCCATGAAGAGCAGCTTTGGTAAACCATGCTCTCCCAGAACGATGCTCTGCCTGGCTACCTGTCCCAGAGTCAGGAGATCATGTAACAGCAGATGGCACCCCCTGAAACCATGAGCCAAATACGCCTTTCTTCCCTTTAGCCTGATTGTCTAGAGTGTTTGTTAGAGGCTCTCAGCCTCCACTGCGCATCATGCCCTTATCTAGTCACTTTGCTGGCAGGTAGACAGAGAGCAGCCTATTTTGTAGTTGAGCAAACTCAGGCTCAGAGAAGTAAGTGACTGATGCAACTCTATAGCCTTTGGGTCAGCAGGTAAATCTAGAGTGGTGCTCTTCATCACTACACTATGACTTTTGTCTCAGAGAAGAGGGGTGGGATACCCTACCCCCACATCCCTGGGAAGATAGCTCATCCTACTAGAAACAGACAGGGATGGACTAGGAATAAGACTGAAGCATCCCCAACTCCATCTTTATTTCTTTGTGGACCAGCGATGGTGGGGAGGGGGCTGGGCGAACGAGCCACTCAGTACTAATGGAGAGAAGACAGAAAGTATTTAGGAAAAAGCCCTGTTGAGCGGAGCAGAGCTGATCTCTTTTAGCTTCTGGATATGGTGAGGACCTTTCCGAAGTTCTCGGCATAAAAGAGACATAATGAGAACTTCAGCAAAATAAAATTCACTGGCGAATAGGACAGCCTGGGAGGAGAAGAGGACTCTCGGGGTAGAGAGTCCAGCTGAGAGAGCCAAAGAGAGCCGCCATCGCGGAGGTGGGGCGGATAGAACTGGATGAGTGACCTCAGTGACAGAGAGGCTGGGAGGGAGACACTGGAGTGGAAGAGTGGCCGGGCCAACTGATACACAAGTTGAAGCGTGGGCGTGTTGGCTTATGCTTTTAGTCCTAATACTTGGGAGTCAGAGGCAGGAGGACTGCCATGAGTTGGAGGCCCAGCCTAGGGTAGCTGGTGATCTCTCGGTCAGAATGAGCTGCCTAGCGAGGAGGCCCTGTCTCAACTTGATTGCCAGAGTCCAACCTCATGACCTATATACAGAGTGAGGTAGCCTCTCACGAAGGGGGGCAGGAACGCTTCAAGGACAAGAGAATACGGACACGGATTGGAAAACTCTGGCAAAATGCACGAGAACCTTGTCTAGGGACTGAAGTGGGCAGTGAGGGTTGGAACGTAAGGATCCCCACAGAGCCTGAAGGGTTAAGATCACAGGCGCATGAGCATTTGAAGGGGGAGCTGGCAGAGGCAGATCAAGAATGAGAAAGACAGATAGACAGGCAATAAGGAGAGAGAACGAATGAGGCGAGGTCATAGACAGGAGGAGAGCTGGGAGCAACAGAGGAGGGCGTTTGGAGGACGAGGAAGGTGACAACGCGGACTAGAAGGTTAGGGAAGCCAAGCCCCAAGGAGAGGCCCTGCTTTCAGCCACAGGCACCCGTGAGGAAGGTGCGTCAGGTAGAGCAGAGGAGAAGGGTGGTAAAGGGCGTGTGGTGAGGAAGCACAGAAACGGGGATAACTGATGATGACCAGAGAGAGAGAGAGAGAGAGAGAGAGAGACGTAAGACAGCTCTCCTGGCAGGATGATCCGGAGAAAGCTTGTTTTGGATAAAGGAGCCAATGTTCACAGAACAAGAGGGAGGAAATGAGTGTGAGACAAAAGTACATCTGCCTGAGCCAGCCAGGCAGAGGGCTATCAAGGGTCCAAGGATGGATGCGGTTCTGGAAGGTCTCCCCAGCACTTAAGAGAATGGGAGAAAGAGGAGGCCTGCACACATGGAGGGATTCCTGATGGTCTGTGGAGGAAGGCCCTCTCCAGAAAACAGCGGCAGTGTGGGCAGTGGTGAAGCTCTAGGAAGGAAGAGGGTGGCAAAAGGCACCAGACAGGGAATCAGGAGAGAGGAAGCAAGATCTGCGGAGCAGAAGGGAAGGCCAACTGAGGCAAATTACAGATACAGCAGATTGGTTTGACTCGACTCTGTGACTTTATGTTGCACTGAGTAGGCAGGGCATGTATGTATATATATACACACACACACATATATATATATGTATATATATATGTGTGTGTGTGTGTGTGTGTGCGTATTGCATATGCATCCATATATACATATATGGATATATTTAATACATATGAAATAGAGGCCAGAAGAGGGACTGGTGGGTGACTAGAAGCTGGAAGCAGTGGATTGTGATGGTCAATAAGTCACATTAGTTCAAGGTCAAGGTCACTAAGGGACTGAGAAAGTGCTGCCCACCATAGTAGTCTCAGAAGTGTCCTTCTCAGAATTTCTATTAAAGAGAACCCATTCTGGCCAGATCTGGCGACACTTGCCTGTTTTCTAGCACTGGAGTGGCAGAGGCAGGAGGATTACAAGTTCTAGGCCAGTCTGGAGAGTTGTAAGGCTCCAGAGTGAAACCTGGCCACAAAACGCCAGTTATAACAACTAAAATCCACTGTAGAAACAGCAAGTTACTAATCTCCAGTTGCCTCTGCACCTCTGAGTGCGTTTGGCATTTGTTCTAGGCTGTAACGTTCAGTCAATGACTAAGCTCCTGCCATTGGGAATTCTTTACCAGGTAACAGTGGTACAGGGCCTTCTCAGTGGCGTGGCTGAGATGCTTCTCTGAAGGGCTCATGGCTTGAGTCTTCCTTTCCTGTCCCTATTCGCAGGTGCAGGAACTGCCTGTCCCCGTGAAGGCTCTAAGGAGAGTGGCTCTATTCCTGTTGCTGTACACTCCACAGGCATCCCCCTAGCCAGGCCCTTGTAGAGCTAGTTCTGATCTGCCTTCTCCGTCGGTGGAGTCTTGAACTGACACAACTGCTAGAGCTGTTATTAGTGGCGCGTGTAGACACGGAGGTTGGGCTTCAGGTATGTGAAGCCAATGTGATTCTTTTTAGCAATAACTACAGATTCACAGTAAGCAAAGATAATAAAGTCCCCCAGGCCCTTCGCCCAGTTTCCTCCAATGGTAACATCTTATGCAATTCTATTATGACACTAACACCAAGACACTTGCATTGACACAATACTGTTGCCCAGTTTAGATGATTTTGTGCAATCAGGCCACCTCGCAGTTATTGATCATATAAACACCACTAACGTAACTGTTCTTTTCCAAGCCGGCAATCAGTACAAACTAAATGTATGGGGGAATGCTTAAATAGTTTAAGGTAGAGAGACAGGTGGGCAACAGGAGATGCCTACTTAGGATAAGGCAATCCATCCGTCTGTCCGTCCGTCCATCCGTCCATCCATCCATCCATCCATCCATCCATGTATTCATGCACCCTTCCACCCATGAATCTATCCATGCATGCATCCATTTATCCATCCCTACACCCCACTCATGCTCAGCTTCTCATAAGTGTCAGGAGCTCTGCACTGAATACTGTCATCAACGTGGTAACAGCAGCTGTCCCACATCTGTTTGGGTTCAGATACACTCAGCAACTGGGACACGTTGTTGTTCGGGGGTGGGGGTAGGGGGCCAGGGGGGCGGGGAGAAAGGAATACAGAGCTATCCTGGGATCATTTCCACCTTGGCAGCATTTCAACTGATAGCAACCTTCTGCTCAATGGCCAGGATCAGGCCTTTTTATGAGTCATTGTAAAGTGCTAAGTGCATTGACATATACTTCATAAATGCTAAATAATAACAAGTCAGTGAACCTAGAAGTATTGGATTCAGTATTCGAGACATTAAATCCAAGTTATGCTGTTCTAGAAGCCAGGCAAACAAATAAATCAACCCCAAATCAAATAAAGCCACATCCATCCCAGCCAGCAGTGGGTGTTGTCTGGAGTGTTCTTTATGGGTGAGTGGCTCTCTCATGAATGGGCACTTGTTAGTATTTTACCTGACAGATCACCCACAACGCCTTGCCTGTAATTTTGAAGAAGAGTTTTATATCCAATCCACAGCCGACAACAGTGACACTATATTCTTAAGGCTCCATTTCCCTTTATTTGATGCCAGAAAAATCATATCTGCTGATGCCCCTGGAGAAGAGCAACTGTCACCCCACTGAGCAATTAGACTGATCTTGGTGGGGAGTCTCTGTAGGCAGCACTGGGAGACAGTGTTTGTATTTCAAAGCTAGGATTTAGTTTTCCTCTAAGACGTGAGTCTCTTTAGGGGTCCTTGTGATTCCTTGAGGCACGCCATGTGGAAAGCTTGCAATGCCACATAATCCCGTACTGGCAGCAGAAATGGACTGTGGTGCTGCCAGAGTGGTTTTCCGATTCTCTCTCTAAGAGTTCTAACTGTGGCCTGTTGCAGTCTGATTTTGAGATCTGTCCACACCACCTCTTTTCTCTAGGAACTTTCTCTCGGTTCTACAAACACACACCATTTACCCGAATGTAATTCTCTTAGGCATTATTACACTGATGGTCCCTTCATGGGTAAAGCCCAACTTGATGTAGCCAAAGACTGACCTCAAAGCAGATCAAAAGTTAGAAGATGACGAAGGTGACATGTGAGAAAGCAGTACACACCGACACGATCACATTTGGGACACCAGACAGGAGGATGTATGCCATTCTCCATTAGTCATTTTAAAAAGAAATTTAATCTAGTTTATTAGCGGCCAAGGGGAAGGAAGCCAGAGGAAGCACGCTCAACGTCCAGGCCTTGCAGAGGAAGTGTTGAGTGGAAGGTAACACCCACAGGGAAGGACGGCATGGAGGCCAGGATCACAGGGTAAAACCATCATCAGACGTTGAGCTTGCTAACTCTGTTTCTACAAATGCAAAGGTGAGTCCGGCTTATTACACACATGGGCATGGTGCACACCCGTCTCATTTGGTCTCACAGCTCTGAGTACAAACAGAACAACGAGCTGGCAGCTCCCTTACGCTACACTCAGGCACCTGGCAGTGTGCCAGAAAGGCAGCCTTCTTGAACCTCACACCCCCCAACTTGGGAGATGTTGGGGGGTGACAAGGGCTGGGGGAGGGGCTGTCCGTCGTACTTTGGAAATCATTTTGTTTTTCAATTCTCCCAAGGGTGAAACACATTAAAGTTCAAGGAAATACATTCAAAATAATTCCTTTCAAAATCTTCGATTTACAGGTGAGAGAACTGAGAGGCCAAGTCTTTGTCACAACCATCACCCAGCCATTGACAAACAGGAGGTTAGCATTCGGAAGTGACAACTAATCACAGTGCCCTTTGCATTCACTGTCCTTTTCCACTGGGTGAATTTCTTGTCCTTCACATCTGGTATGCCCATTCACATAAGTAGAAACGAGAATGTATTTGCATTATATTCTATATATGATTATACTATCTAAAATGAAATTATAACCATGCAATCACCTTTACATTCCTTGAAACAGCTAATGAGAACTTCCTTGTTGTTGAGACGAATATCAGAAAATAAAACAAGAACAAAAAAACCCAAGGAATTCTGAGAGTTAGCTGCACTTACCCTCTTTAGATCTGCCCCAGGGACGACAGCAGGGATTTAGAGGGGTCCTTTGCCCAGTTGCAATGACAGAGTCACCAAACCAGAGCCTACAATGAAGCAAAGATAGCTTCAGTAAAATAACTTCATTAACAACAACAACAACAAACAATAACAGCAGCAGCAGCAGCAACAACAACAATAGATCCTGACTGCACACTGTACTGCAATCAAGCCAATTCCAAGAGACTATTTCCATTCATCACCTTGACATCAATAACTTGCTTTATGTCATGTGGCCATTGTTCATTTAAACCACAGCTCTGGGTCTCCACACATTCCAGATGTATCGAATTAAAAAAAAAATTTTTTTTTTACATTCGATTAAGTGTGTATGTGTGTGTATGTGTGTCGCACTCGCGCATATGCACAAGCATGCACACCAAGCATGGATGTGAGAGGATAGCCTTTCAGGAGCTGGTTCCTTCCTCTCACTGTGTGGATCCTGCACTGACCTCAGCCCGTGAGATTGGCAGCAATTCCCTTGAGCTGTTAGCTCTCTCTGTGGTCCCAAGATGTTTCTCAACAATGACCAGGTAAAGACGAATCCATGGCTATGATTTTGAATTATGAGAAGAACGCCTCTGATATGAGCCTCTGCTCACATTTGACACACTTGCCACTTGATTAGTCTCCTGAGCTAACACACACAGAACAACAAAGCACCACCAACAGCATGTGAACAGGGAGTCAGAGAGGGCATGAGCGATCCTGCTAGGGATTTACTGGGCTGTGTTCATGGACTGGCTGATGCAAAGGCTCATTTATTTGAAACATGATTAAATCTTCCCATGTGCCAGGCAGTTGTTCTGCTTTGTAAGACGTTAAGTTTCCCCAACACGAAGCAGATAGGTAGGAAGGACAGTAAGGTTCCATCTTGAATCGTTTATAAAAGGGGCAGGGTCTAAGGACCTTACCTGTTATGGAGGCTCACCTGGGAGTCAGGAAGCTGGATTCCAGTTCTGGGGGATCAAAAACTATAGGTGGAGGTTTCAACACGAACATAGTGGAGATTTAGGGGCAAAGAACCACGGGGGGGGGCATCTGTACATTGTAGGCTCTCTAGCAGCATCCCTGGCCTCCCCCTGCTCAATGCTAGGACCATTTCTGCCCTTAGAAGTGCCAGCCCAACAGGTGGTCAGACACTGCCAAGAACTCTGGGAGGTGGAATTGTTTCTGGGTGGAAAACACTGGGTAATGGTAATGAAAATGATTGTTAGTGTCTCTTTGAGACACTACACGTGGGTTTTCCACATACTATCACATTTAGAGTTGACCTTCAAATTAAACAGTACTTCTGTTCCACACATGGGACACCTGGATGTGGAGACACTAAGAACACTGTGTAAGAGGACACAATTATCAAGAGCTAGAGGAGATCAGAATTTGTGGTTATTTGACCCTACCTTTTGTTTTTTTGCTATGAAGATATAGGTGGATTTATTAATTTAGAAAATTTATGTTTATCAGTGTTTTGCCTGCATATATGTTTGTGCATCACTCATGTGCAGTGCCTGCAGAGGTCAGAAGAGGGCGTTGCACCCCTTAGGCCAGAGCTATAGAGGGTTGTGTGCCTGCTTATGGGTGCAGGGAACCAAACGGGGGTCCTCGGCAATGCAGCCAGTGCTGTCAGCTGCAGTGTCACCTCTCTAGCCTTCTTGCTATGAAGTGTTTTAAAATCACAATGAAAAAAATAATTCAAGTACTCAGTTCTTCAATAGAATGAGTGGTAATATTTATGCACACTTTGCTTCATATCTGTTTGGAGACAGTGAAACACTGTCCTAGGTGAAACTCCTATTTAGGCTTTTTTTTTTGATCCTGTTTGTCACGCTTTCTTCTCTAAGTGACCATTTTACCCGAGTCAATACCATATCCTGCCTGGGAGAGACTTTCATGCCTTTCTTATATGTATGTAGTTGCACTCAGATATATTTGGTATTCTAAACACACACACACACACACACACACACACACACACACACACACACAAAGAGTCTTTATGACTCAGGGTCTTGCTATGTAACTCAGGCTGGCCTTGAACTCCCAATCCTCTCGTCTCAGCCCCCTGCAGGCTGAAACTGCAGGTGTGTACCCATTTGGTAGGCATGTGGGCTAACTTTCCTTGTCTATTATTACAAGGTACGCTTCTGGAAAGATGGCTGTGCGTGCTTACACATATGGAAACACGCAGGAAATACAGGTGGCTGTGGGCGGGATTCCTGGGTTGACAGGATGAGCACATCTTTAAAGTTATTAGATATTGGCAAATTGCTCTCCAAGATAATGGTACTAAATTGCACTCCTTCCGATGCACAGCAAGGCTGTCTCTTGCTCTCCTCACCAAACATCCGTATTTTCAAACTTTATAATGTTTCCCAGTCTAGTTGGGGTGAACTAGCATGTAATTATGGTCTCAAACTCCCCCGGTTCTTAGCCACTTGTCTCCCTGTCTTCACTTCTGGGAGCCTCATTCACGCAACCGTGGAGGACACGCCTTTGCCTGTTGCTTGAAGTCGTCATCAATGTGTGAGTGTGTCTTTGTATATATGAAGGCCCACTTTTGAGCACTGCCATGTTGGTCAGGGCACGTACCTTCCTCTAGAGGAAGCAAGATGACAACATGGGTCAGATTTCCGATTCATACGTATTTGCTTTGAACTTAGAATTTCAAAAATCACAAAAATAGTGCAAAGAATTCCCGCATACCCAGAAGGTCTCAATGACAACATATTTTTTTTTATCACATCTGCATTATAGAGAAAAAAAATTCTGGCTTTCACCTTTGTATTGACCTTTCTGTGTTTCTCCGTGGACATACATATGTATAAACACGTTGTTTTTTAAAAAATGATTTTTAGTCTTTTTTAAACAAAGACACTGTTAAATAACAACAGAGAAGCTGTAAAACAAGGAAATTAACATCAATACGATCCTGCAGCCTGTATGTCTCACTCACACTTCATCCACCTCCATATCATAGCAATATTTTCACAGTTTGAGAGTCTTGCCTTTTCCAGGTGTGAGGTCATTTAGTTGTCTTGCCTTCAACTTCTCTTTCTTTCTCTCAAATATTCCATTTTTACATATGTGCGCATGTGTTTGCAGGAGCCGGAAGGAGGGCCTGCTGGAGCTGGGGTCACAGGAGGTTGAGCTGTGTGACGTGGCTGCTGGGAACTGAACTCAGATCTTTGAAAAAGCAGCCAGTGCTCTTAGCCACCGCGCAGTCTCTCCAGGCGCCAGTCTCGCTTAACACGGACGAAGCCTTAAGTTTTCAGGAACTTCATATTTGAAGAAGATTGCTTGACCTTTAACTTTGTAGAGTCTCCCTTGGTTTTGGCTTGTTTAGGCTTTTATTTTTATTTTTTATTTTATTTTTGATAAAAAGTACCAGAGAGATGATACACCCCTCTAAGATACACTGTGTCCTGTGTCCATTAATGTGATTTTAAAAAACCATTTCATTATAGCAGTGTCTCCTGGGCTTTTGTTTTCACTTTGTAATTAGAAAGCATCATTCATGGAGATGCTCTGTGCCTGGAATATCTTATTTCTATCAGTGTGGATGCATGGTTTCATGGTTGCCCTCTACCAGATCCATTTTTCCATCCTTGGAGCCAGCATCTGTGTCTTTTGCCATGTTTCTATATTTTCATTTTAACTGGCCACCTGTCTGGCACTATAGGGGCATCACAGGTCCACAATGTGCCTCCCTGGTCTGTCCTGGAATTGTCCAAGTGTTCTTGACCCCTCTAAGTGCCAAAGGCCACCAAAGAACCAAGATCTGGGTACTAGGTACATTTCCTGTTACTGGCCCACAATTTAAACCTAGCAATATTGGATTCAACAGCACTATCTCGCTCAACAGGTACATTGACTATTGACTTATATATGAAGTTATTAACTGTAATATTACACTGAATAGCAAAAGATTGGGCATAGCCCGCTGAGCCGTCAATAGGGGTCTGGTTTGATAGATTATTTAAATCTGTATGCAGAAATACTGATTATCCACAAAAGATTAAAGAATCATGTCAAAAATATGGTATTAATTAAAAAAATCCAAGATCCACAACCTGTGAGCAAGAGAGGTGACTTGGTGGGTGGGGCGGCGGGGGTGGGGATAAAGAGCTTGCAGCACGTGAAAGAGGAGTTAAGTGCCTCTGTCTAGCCCCTTTGTAAAACCCAGCCATGTTTGTCACCCTGGAACTGGGGTTGGGGACAGGTGAAGCCCAAGAGCTTGGTGGTCATCCTGTCTTGCCAAAATGCTCAGCTCCATTTTCAACCCTAGAGCAACATCCCCAGATTGTTTGCTATGAGAGGTTTAAATAGTTCTTTGTGTATGGACGCCTCGGCTTCATGGATGCCTGGTACCTACAGAAGCCAGAAGAGGACATTAGATCCCCTGGAACTGGGGTTAGAGATGGTTGTGAGCTGTCATGTGGGTGCTGGGAATCAAACCTGGGTCACCTGGAAGAACAGCCAGTGTTCTTAACCACTGAGCCATTTCTCCAGCCCGACGGTGGTAGATTTTAAATCGGCACAAATTCCATTAGCTCCACTTATCAAGCAAGCAGGTTTATTTCCCCATGGAAAGATGTAATATGAAACGCGAGCCTTTGTCACAAGGGATCTTACAGTCGCTTTCACTTTCTTGGGATGCTGCTACCCTGTGAGAAAGCCTGGACTATCCTTGAGTGGATAGCAGACCACATGAAGCTGATCTGTGAAGCCCTCGCAGGGGCCACCATATACTAACCAACCAGCCAGTGGCCAGACACGCGTGCAAGATCCTCCAGCCCAAAGTGAGCCACCAGCAGACCACAGAGAACAACCAAGTTGTCCCATAACAGAAGAGATGGTGTAACTACTCAGGTACCGCAGCCAACCTTCAGCTACCGAGCTAAATAATAAACACTTATTGTTCAAGGCGGTAGGTTAGGCAACTCTTTGATGTAGCAAAAGCCTAGGGTGGTGAACTCAAAGTTGACCTCACTTCAATAAGCCCATAATTACAATGTAACAGGAAAGATGGGGTGATTGATTTCCCCTGAGGTTGACTTTCCCTTCCCCATGTTACTTGGTCATTATCCTCCCATTCCCAGAAAGACCCTTTCGTCTGCCTAGGACCCTGTAAGGCAGAGAAAATCCATGTCTTCCTGAGTCCCAGAACACGGCAGCCACAGCCAGAGTGATTGCGGTTAGCCTTGCCTGCAGAGTTCCTTCTGTTCCTCCTCTTTCCTCCCAGACTCTAACCCCAGTTATGGGTCATACAAATCACACTGTCATGCAATTACTCCCACGGGACCTGACCCTGGCTGGAAGAGCATCCTGTGAGATGAGGCCAGGGGTTGAGTTTCTTGAGTCAGAGGACCTCATGTTTTTTATTCTCTATCCTTCTGGCCATGATTTCTCCTTTAGAAACAAAACAAGTGGGGCTGGAGAGATGGCTCAGTGGTTAAGAGTGCCGCCAGCTCTTCCAAAGGTCCTGAGTTCAAGTCCCAGCAACCACATGGTGGTTCACAACCATCTGTAATGTGATCTGATGCCCTCTTCTGGCCTACAGGTGTACATGCGGGCGGAGCACTGTATACATAAGAAGTAAATACATCTTTAAAAAAAGAAACAATTTATTTTAGCGTGATTCCTGTGAGTGTGTATGTGTGTGTGTGTGTGTGTGTGCGCGCGTGTGTGTGTGCACGAGCGCATGCACACATGAATACTCATATATCATGGCATGTGTGTGTGGAGTCAGAGGACAACTTTTTGGTATGTGGGCTCTGAGACTCGGACCCCAGGCTGTCAGACTTGCGCTGGAAGCACTTTGCCCACTGAGCCATATCAGCTGCCATCATTTCTCCACTCATTTGGTTTTATTAGTAACTTTCCATCCTGTTGCTTCAAGGTGTCTGCATCTGTTATTAGAAATGAATGGAAAACTTCTCGGTTCTCATTACATTTCAGGTTTGTGTCTTCCAACCCTACTTTTTGAGATAACGTATTTACATCATGCCCCTTTTCCCTTTCCTCCATCCCAAACCTCCCATATACCTTTCTCTTCTTTCAAAGTCATGGTCTCTTTTTTCATTAATTGTCATCACACACACACACACACACACACACACACACACACACACACACATACACACTCCCTCCCTCCCTCACACACACACACATATACACTCATAAGCACAACCTGCACAGTCTATATAGTGTTACCTCTATGTATGCTTTCAAGGCAGGCTGACCACTTGGAGTTGTATAGCCAGTAGGTGTGCTCTTCCCTGGGGAAGACTGTTTCTTTCCCTCTCAGCATTCCTTATTTGCCTGTAGTTCTTTGTGTAGGCTGAAGGCCTTGCAGGCTTCCCCCCCCCCCCCAAGCCTTTTCTTTTTAAATAAAGGAGCATTTGAAACCCACAAATACGGGCATTTATTTCTCCTGTCTCTGAAGTCCCTTCTCCATCTTTGTGGGTAGGCCTGTGACAAGTAAGCACAAAAACAGATCACCCACTTTCGGTTTGGAGGATTTGGTCTTCACAGGTCTATAGTGAAGGCTGAGAAGACAGGAAGAAACCCAAAGGAGGAAGCAGACCAGTCCTGAGTTCCACAACAAATGAGCAACAACCTTCCTTTTTTTTTCCTGGACTGAGTCTTTTTTTAAAGAAATGTGGTGGTCCAGGCTGGGAGCACAGTAGTGGTGGGGAGTGAAACTGGGTTTCCTCAGTGGGATAGCCACTGGGAAGTTGCCAGGGTTCCTATAAACAACCCTCATTGTGGGCCTGTAAGTAACCACAGCGAAACTCATTGGCGCGTGTGCGCGCAAACACACACACACACACACACACACACACACACACACACACACACACACGGGAGCAGAAAAATAGAAGGAGGAAAGAGGACAAGAACAGTGGGACTAGGATAAGAGTGGAATACAGGAGGACTATGATAAAAAATATATATATATATACATGAATAAAAATATCAAAAAGAAACCCACCATGTATGATTACGATACACTCATAGGAGACATTTTTAAAAAGGTAGTTTAGTGGGCAAAGTGAACCTTGGGTTGCAGCTGGCTCTCCCTTGCAAAGCGGTGAATTCTCGGTCCGGTAGCACTTAGGGGAGAGGTGGCAGGTGGCACATATTTTCCTACTGTGTGAGCTAGGGGGAAGGCAGAAATTAGTGCCACGCACCACAGGTATGGTCGGGGAGGAGGGAAGGGTGTGCACTTGTTCAGTTCCCCGGCTAGAACTGCTTGGGAGCAGGCCCACTGCAGACTGACGTTTAGACAAAGTCACTCTCAGCCACCACCAGCACAGCGCCCGTGCAGGGCAGGGGCTCTGAATGGCTCTGGCATCTGTTTTGTCCTGCCTCATGCCCACATACTGGGACTGCTTGTTTACACCCAATAGCAATTAGCACGGTGGTAAAAAGCCTTGTGCTCTGTGCTAATTCAGAAGAACAGGCGTGTCTGACTCTGCTGAGAATTACAGCTCGTAGGAGAGGGGCTCCGGGCACACCTGCCCTTTCATCAGGCCTTTGTTTTAAAAATGAGGGGTTGGTGCAACCCAAAAATGTTGCGTTCTTTCCTTGCTGAAGGATAACCATGGAGACCCAGGGCAGGCTGTGGTTGTGGCCTGGTTTTTGGCCCTGAATATAAGCTTTCTGCCATGGGAGGACGGAACAGCTGGGAGCCAAAGCCGTTATTCACAGCTAGCCAAAGCTAACAGGGTGGGCCCAGGGAACACCCATGGGCATGCAGCTGCCTGGCTTACAGCAGTGCCCACCGATGAAGGCCGAGCTCCAGCCACCATGCACACAGGTGGGGGGAAACAAAGACAGGGCTAACCTCGCTTACGGGGTTGAAAGGACTTCAGTTATTTTTGTTAAGCTTCCTCGTCTGACCAGACATCTGCTTTTAGTCTACAAAAAACCCACTCCGCCTGGCTTCGAATCATTCATTTGCTGTTTTTTTTTTTTAAGCTTTATTTTAAAGTCAGGCTCATTGAGATATGATTTCTATTCAAGAAAAAATCCTCACTATTTAAAAGGTGCAGGGTAGTGAGTTTTGACTAACAGCGAGACCGCTATTACACGTCAAGGAGTGGAGAGATTCAACTGTTTGTTCCTTCTTGCAGGATGGGGGCTCTGGCTGAGGCGGGGGGCAGGTGGGGGAAGGCTTACTTGGCTGACACTTTCGACTCTTCCCACACAAAAATCTGCATCAAGGGAGGCCAAGGCAGGGACTCACAGCAGGGACCCGGAGGCAGGAACTGAAGCAGAGACCTCTGGGAACGAAGATGCTTCCTGGCTAGCTCATTCTGGATCCACTCAGCTGCCACCCCTCTACAGCCTAGGCAGACACAGCCACCCAGCAACACAACCGCAGGCTGGACCCTCCCACATCAGTTAGCAGTCAAGGAAATGCCTCACAGATGTACCAGTCTGATGAGGTTCCCCCGTTCCAGGTAACTGACTCTGCCATGCTGTCAAGTTGCTAGCCGAAGCTAAATCCGATGCCTGGTTCAGAAAATAGGGCAGAGGGCGATTGAAAAGGATCCCCAGTGTCAGCGTATGACTTTCGTGGGTTTCTATGGCCAAGAACTCTCAGAGGTGAAGTTGCTCCTGGGTGGAAAACGCCGGATTATGGTGATGAAAATGATTGTTAGCGTCTCTTTGGGACATGGCGCATGGGTTTTCCACATATATTTAGAAGTTGACCTTCAAATTAAACAGTGCTTCTGTCTCACACATGGGACACCCAGACGCGGAGACACTAGGAACACTGTGTTAGATGACACAATCATCAAGAGCTAGAGGAGATTAGAACCACGATCTACTTGGCCTCACCTTTTGCTTTTGCTGTGAAGAAATGTATATGTATATATGGATTTATTAATTGAAAAATTATGCGTATACCTCTGATTTCAGCACTTGAGAAGCAGAGTCCAAAGCCAGCCTGCTCTACAGAGCTAGTTCAGCACAGGCAGAGTTACACAGAGAAACCCTGTCTCTTAAAAACAAAACAGAACAACAACAACAACAACAACAACAAAAACAAACCAAAAAACCCCCAAAACAAAACAAAACCCCAAACTCCTTGGTTCTCATGCAACTTATTAGTGCAGAGATTTATGGGGTCCCTCCATGGTGCCCTCAAACATGAAGCTCAGGAAAGTCACAACAGCAATAGTCAGAGATACCCTGACAACAGCTAATGTCCGTAGTTAACCCTTCCTCTTTCTAAGCTCAACCTGAGGCTGGATTTGACAGCATCCCCAGAGTGCTCAGTTCTGAGTCCAAGGTCGGCAGGTGCTCCAACACAGCCTTGGCTCCTCCATTAGTTTGATGTAACAGGCACAGAGGCATTTTGCACCCAATATTTGATGGTTGGCTGAGGAAAAATGATGGATACCATGAGAGTGTGCTCAGGTTTGGTGGCGGATAAAAAAACCAGAGACCCAGAGACGGCTCACGAACTGGTCGGAAATTCTTTTTTGTTTGCTGTGTTTTGTTTTTGGACAGGGTTTCTCTGTGTAGCCTTGGCTGTTCTGGACTTGTAGATTTGTAGACCAGGCTAGCTTCAAACTTACAGAGAGATCCGCCTGCCTCTGCCCCCCTGAGTGCTGGGTTTACAGGCATGTGCCAGTGTGCCAGGAAGATTTTTTTTTTTTACAGTGGAGGGTGCAATGGTTTCATTCAGGAGTGTCCCTGGGAGGCTCAGGTTTAGTTTGTTGATGGGATCATAAAGGCTCTGACTTCACTGATGACTTGTCCATTGAGTTGTAACCTGAAGGCACCACCGGGAGATGGTGTCCCTGGAGGAGGTGGGTCAGTGGGAGGTGGTTTTGAAGGATGCATCTTGTCTCTGGTCCCTCCCATCTCTCTGCTTCCTGTCAGCCATGAAGTGAGCAGCTTCCCTTCCCCACATGCTTCCTGCCATGTGTTCTTTCCTACCATGGCTCATGAACAGTGGAGACGAGTGACTTCCAGCACTGTGAGCCAAAAATAAAACGGTTTTAATGAGTATAATGCACATATCTCATCACAGCGATACAAAATAACAGCGCAGAGGGCATCAGTGCCGTGCAATAGAGACAGTATTGTCCCTTCCAGGCCGGTCATTAGAACCAGATGGAGACTTTACACAAGGCAGGTGTCCATGACCAAAAGAGGATTTTGAAAGCAATGACACTTGGGCTTTGGTGTCTTATCTGATCGGGCTTCGTGCAGCATGGAGAGATGCTGCAGGTATATATGTCTTCGGTCTCGGTTCTATAGCTGTGAAGAGGCACCGCGACCACGGCAACTCTTACGAAAGAAAGCACTTGACTGGGGCTAGCTTGCAGGTTCAGAGGGTCAGCCCATTGTCATCATGGCATAAGTCACGGCAGCGTGCAGGCAGACGTGGTGCTGGAGAAGGAGCTGAGAGTTCTATATCTGGATCCAGAGGCAGCAGGAATAGACAGTGATTCTGGGCCTGGCTTGGGCTTTTGAAACCTCCAAGCAAACTCCCAATGACACACTTCTGCCACAAGGCCACACCTCCCAATCCTTTCCACGAGTGCCATTCCTTAAGGACGTCAATACATGAACCTATGGGGGTCATACTTATTCAAGCCACCACTGTGTTCTGCATAGGGAGAGGAGAAGTGCAGTTTGTAACTGGAGACTGGAGATCTCCAAAGCAGGAACCTGGATACTGGTAATTCCTGTGGTATTTTTATTCATTAAAAAACATACCAAGGGCTGGAAATAATTGGTAGGGAGCTTACCTCGCATGGACCAAGCCCTGGGGTTTGATCGCCAGCATCGTGAGTAATGGGTGTGAGTAACGGGTGTGAGTAATAGGTGTGAGTAATGGGTGTGAGTAATGGGTGTGAGTAACGGGTATGGAACCAGATGCCCATAATCCCAGCACTCACATGGTAGAGACAGGAGAATACAAAGTTTAGAACCAGCCTCAGGCACACAGTTAGCTCAGCTGAAAGCCCACTTGGGCTGTATGAGTCTCGGTTTTAAACGAGAAAGCAAACTAGAAACAGTAGGACTTTCTTCTTTCATTGTTGTTGTTGGTTTTGTATTTTATTTCGTTTTTCATTAAGAAAATTTCCCCAAACTTGGATCTGTTCCTGGTGGTCTTCTCCCCCATACCCTCCAATGACTGTCAGGTTTGAAGCACATGGCGACAGAGTTATCCATACTTGACCAAGGAGACCAAGTGTAGGTTGCAAGCTGTGAGCTCTTGTTTAAAATGTCACCAAGTGGACCCTTTCTGTTCCCTCTCAGACGGGCTTCTTTTTAGGTGTTTTCATGTTCTTATGCCACCCCTGTGGGTAGGTCACACCTTACTCACTGTCTCGCAATGGCTTCTCTGGGCCTGCTGTCTAGTGTCCAGCCTGCAGATCTCCTCCGTAAGGGCAGCATAGCTACGCAGCAAGACTTCAGGGAGATGGCTGAGGCCACCTGGTAGCCTAGATTCTAGGTCAGAGTCCCAGAATCCCACCTGTGCTGCTGACCAACCTTTGGCCTCAGTTTCCCCATCTTTAAAATGGGAAGAAGAATAGGAGCACAGCTTCCAAATGAAGCCAGATTAGGAGGGCTGTGAGGTGCCGCTAGAGGCCAGGGGCTTGGGAAGCGCTCAGTGTAGGAGTGAATCCCAACCTATTGACTAGAACGACATCTCCTCTTGTCCCCTTACAATGTCCTCCAACACCCCCCCCCCCAACATCCTTAATAAAACTTCTGTTATCCTTAGGGGAGATGAGAAGAAAAAAGAAAGAAATCACCGTATTTACCTGAGAGACTAGGTTTTACTCCGATATGATAGACTTTCCCTATGTTTTGGAAGGGTGTTAAATGCCCTGTCACTAATTGGCATGGCATTAAAATGAGATTGTAGTAAATATTTTGTTCTTTCAACACAGCATCAGCTCAGGCCAGCCTCAAACTCCATTTGAATCGCCACCTAGCCTTGAACTCATGACCACTCAGCCGTAGTTTCCTGAACGACGACGGCATTAAGGGTGTATATCACCACGCCCTGTCTTAAATGGTTTTATAATTGCAAAATGCAACGGTCACTATCCTACAATGGTCTCTTCCCACTTTTTTGGTGAAATGTTTTTATTGCCTTGGGGGCGACATAGCCCCAAGACTTGCTACTCCGAAGCACAGTGGTGCGTAGAATGACACGCGGTCCGTGCTTGTTAAATAGATACATGTGAGCAGAAAACAAAGGCAGTGGGCCTCAGCCTACCCCTAAATGATATTTATTAAGCATCTAATTGTGCTTCACTGAGGCCAGAGTCTGAGAACACAGGGCAAATCCCGTCCTTTGGGTTGAGGAGCTTGCTCAACGGAGTAAAGGGCCTTCCACACTAGCCTTCCACACTAGCCTTCCACACTAGCCTTCCACACTAGCCTTCCACACTAGCCTTCCACACTAGGACTTGAGTGTGGAGCTTCAGAGCCCATGTGCAGTACCACCAGTTTGTGACCCAGGGCTGCTGGGGCAGAGGCAGGATGCTCCCTGGGAGCCCTTGGTCCAGCTACTCCTGCTACGCCAACTGGGATGCTCCTGGTTCAGTGAGAGACCCTGCCTCAGGGGGGACAAAAAAGGCGGCAAGCAGCAGAGGAAGACATGTGATGTGATCTTCAGCCTTCATATGTGAAATCTTGGGCAAGCATGCACATACATGTGCAAGCATGTAGACACACAAGTATCTACATACACATAAAGACACACACACATACATACCGTTACACCTTGTGCCTGAGTGCTCTTACCATCAAACCTGACAGTGTAGGAAAAATTAAAAACTACACACATACTAGAAATATTAGCATTAGTCAATGTATTCTTGGAATATCCAGTCAATAGCAACACTTAATATTGGTGTTCCCTGCCCTGGGTGGAGAGGATCCACATTCTTGCTCTATTGCAGTCTGTCAGTCCCTGGACAGGCTACAAATGCCCTCATCATTTGAACTCTCAACTGGTAATATTTTGGGGTTCCCATGCTAAAAGGAGGAATTGCAGAGAGCAATAAGATTTCTAGCCCCCAAAGTCCCATAGATATAAGGACTCTGGACCATTTGAAGAATATTTATTAAAACATGAAGGACATGAATGGTCCATAAACCTACTATCTAAATCGTCCCTGCTGGATATGAAATAAAAGTATTTTACCATGTGGTTAGAAAATTCGACTTAAAAACAGGAAGCCATAAAACGGAAGTAAATTCTCACCGCTCTCAGCGGGCTATTTGTAGGCATGTGTCTCAAGTATTTTTTTTTTTTGAGGCATATGTGTACACTCCTGTATGTAGAATGTGGGATTAGAGAAAAGAATATTTGTATTTATGGGCTGGGGTTTTAAGTCAAGTGTAATAGGTGTCTAGTACATATGAGGGCCTGGGTTTGAGTCCAGAAATTTCAAGTAAAGAGAACACGTGTGTTCAAATGCCAACAGCTGTCACTGGGGTCTTTAGAGACGCCAAAGAAGAGAACAGCAGTAAAATCCCCAGCCAGGAATTCACCTCTTGCCAATTCAGCGTAGATGGTTGATGCGCCCTTTCACATTTTTCTTTTTTGAGTTATTCAGTTCAGTTGCTTCATACCCAGCCAAGAATTGTCAGTCTTTCCATTCCTGAGCTTCACACCCACTTTAGAAACGGCACCTAAGGCAGGAGTCCAAGTCCACCCGTGGGCTTACCTGTAAAGCTCCTTCTTGCTCTGTGAAAGTCTTTGGTTTGGGTCAAGTTTATGTTTATTTTGTCCCCAGGCCTTTCCCATACTCATTAGGCGGCCCCCCTGTTCTGACTGACTTCTTACACTATCGGTGTTTCCTGTTCAGGTCTGTTAGTTATTCATGTTCAGTTCTGTTCACGGATTCCTCTCTTGATTCCACTCATGTGTCTTTTTTTTTTCTTTAGCAGCACCAAATTGCTTTAATTATTGTTGCTTCTTAATATGTTTTGATAATCTGAAAGGGATAATTTACTCCATTACTCTTCTCTACCCCTCCCTGAGATTTTCTAGCCATTATATATTTATATCACAATAATTACCAGTATCGTTTTCCTAATTTTCTCTCCTCAAAGCAACTGACTCTAATGGAATTCTGTAAGCATGGTGTTTGCTCTCCATTTTTGATAGTGACCCTTTATGGGTTTAAGTAATTTCCTTATATCTTAGACACCATGAATTTTTATAATGAAGAAAAATTTACTTTAATTGATTGATCTTTCTCGATTTCCTATGGAGTCCTTCAAGCATCCCCTAATATAACGTCCGTTACTCCTATTCTCAAGTGGAAACACTTTACACTGCTGACATTTTATTCTTCCAGTTGACATGAATTTTGCATTTCATATGGCACTGAGTTCAAATCGCTGCTTTCTTGGTCACAGTTCTTCATGTGGGTTCATATATGACATTGGTTTCTTACTTTCTTGTGGGTCTTATTGGATTTGGGGATTTTCCAGCCTTGCAATGTGAACTGGTTATTTCTCTTTTTCTTGTCGCTGATAACAGACATGATATCATTCCTAGCTCTTTTTCTAGTGAAAAAAAAAAAAAAAAGGAACTTTTCCACTTAAAAAAACAAAAAACCAAATTTCCACCAAATTGATCTGTACTTGTTTTAGACTATAGGCTAGATAGTTGGCATTTTAAAAATGATTCTTATTATATTATATATATAATGGTAGGTTTTTATCATGAAAACTAAATAAATAGAGGATTTCCACCATGCTCCCAAGTATATGGGTTTACTCTTTGAAAACTTCCTGTGTTCAAGTTGGCATAGAAACCTAACTTTTTAAATTTTAAAACAGCCTTAGTTAACCTGGGGCAGGGCAGATATTAATCCCCTGTATTGGGATGGGTATCGCATACCCTGCCCCAGTCCCATGCCATCTGAGAAGCTTAACGTTTTAATGCTAAAATGCAAAAATATTTTAAAATGTAAGAAATTAAATTATTAGTATATTTTGTTCACTCTCTTGGTTATTTGAATTCCCTCTAGGCTCCACTTTAGTGCTTTTAGAGATACTTAATATTTAATATCCAGTTTATAAATAGCTACAAAGACTCTTATTTTCCTCTTACCCTTAAAAAGGTTTAGTTGGGTATATGTAGAGAGTTAACTTTCTTTTTTTCTTTTTTCTTTTTGTTCTCTCATCTTTAGTCTTGTATCTATTTGCTGCTAATAAGTCTGCAGTTATCTAATCGTCATTTATTTATTTATGTGTGCTTGTCTCTGTGTGTGCCAGTGTTCAGGTATGAAGAGCTCAGAGAAGGACATCACATGTACCTTATGCCACATTCCCCAGAGACAGGGTCTCACACTGAACCAGGAACTAGGCTGGCAGGCAGTAAGCCCCAGAGAGCCTGATGTCTCTGCCGTCTTACATGCCTGGGTAGCCATGTACCTGCTGCTGTGGATTAGAACTCAGGACCTCATGTTTATACAGCAAGTGCTCTTACCCACTGAGCCATCTGCCCAGGCCTGGTCTTCTTCTCTTTTACAAAACAGTTTGTTTTTCTTAGTTTATTTTTTAAATTTGTTTGGTTTCTCTTCATTTTGCATTTTTTGACACTTTCATTGTTATGTGTCTGCCATGGAATTATTCTCACTTCACTTTCTTTATATTAGGCTGTTTTTTTTTTTAACACTCTTCATACTTTTCTTTTCTCCTGAAACTCTTATTAGATGTCAGTCCCATAAATCTAGAGGAACTATGTCTATGTGTGTGTGGATTGAACGTATCAAGAGTGGAGCTCATTTGAAGCAAATTTTACTTTTTGACCTTTAAGATTTCTAACAGATATTTTTGGAGAGTCACAGATAGTCAACTGCTTTCTTTCTTTCTTTCTTTTTTAACTGACAACTATTTCCTGCTAATAGTATGAATTCAATCTCTAGAATATTCATGCTTAGCCAGGCATAGTAGTGCAAGTCGGCAATGTTAGAGTTCTGGTGGCTGAAGTGCAAGGACTGAGAGTTCAAGGCCAACCTGGACCTCAAAGTAAGATCCTGTTTCAAAGCAAATAAAAAGAACGCCCAAAGACAAAGCTCTCCTTGTTCATTTCAGTGTTTACATCCTCACTAGTTGGTGAGCATCTTTAGTTCGTACCTGTCAGAGTGACTCAGAATAATCACATCATCGCCCTGCACACTTGCTTCGATGCTCCAGTGGGCAGCATCTGCTGTTTTCATTTGTATTAGATTTCTACACAGAGTTTGGAATTGTGGTCTGAAGGCCGATGCGGTGGAGTCTAAGGTTTTTGGTTTCTCTGTTATGTCAAGCTCTCATGACCTCCCAACCAGCACTTGAATCACAAGGCAGACACAAGACATCATAACAACGGCCAGGGACTCTTTGCCCACCACGGTGCTCGGTGACACTACAGGTCCAGCCACCAGGGCTGCATGTCCTTTTCAAGGACCACACCTGTCTCTAACTTTCCCATAGCCAATATGCCTGTCTCTCTAGGCAGGACTTCCGTTTTCACTTTCCAGTCTTTCACTCTGTCCTGAACTCTTGATTCAAATGTAGAGTCTAGTAACTTCTCATCAGGAAAGTGGAGTCTTCAGTGTCCTGCAGGAGCTCAGCTCCAGGTGGCCATGCAGGCTTCTGGGTGGTGAGTCTGTGGGGCCCATGGCTTTTGTCTCTGTTGTTACTCTGTATTTATGTTCAATGGGCACTTCCTAGTCTACCTCCTTGTTGAACACTTCCTCCTGGTATTTTACACATTGGACGAGTAGTGGATGGATGAGTTTCTCATGTTACCCCTCCTCTGACTGAAGGGTCCCAACAGTAGTTTTGGTGTACTCACTCACAGCAAAGTGCTTTCTGAGATTCCGAAATGTGGAGAAACCTTGCCACACTTCCACTGCTCTTGTTTATTTATTTTTCTCAAAAAATAAAAAATACTTTCAAACACTCATAATGAAATCACTTAAGGCAAATGTCAAGTTTTCCCCGAATGTAGAACATCTTTGTTGACTGGAGGGAGATAACGGATGTCACAAACACTCCATCAGATGTAAGATAAAGCCAGGCTATCTCTGAGACCTGGAAGTCCTCAGTGCTATAGGCAGCTGCTTTCTTCTGCTTTTTTTCCTTTGTGACAGAGTCTCACTGTGCAGGCTCGCCTACCTTCAAACCTGCAATCTTCCTGCCACACCCTCTGCTGTGTTAGCGTTCCACGTAAACACCAGGACACACTCAGCTCTCTACCATTTTCTGTCTTACCTTTTAAGGTTGAAGGATGAATTTCTGTTGATGCCAACAGATTGCTAACAGAGAAAGCACCGAGTGTCTTGGAGGAAGGATTCCATAGCAACTGAAAGATAGGTTAAATCACATAACCTATTTTCTTTTTGTATCCTGAATTGCTTTCATAAGATATATGGATAAATTCTTTAATTTGAGTGCTAGCTTATGCATTATACTTTCTGATTTTTCTCAAAAGGGCTTGCTGAGGGCTCGACAAATGCTAAGTTGATTTACAAAATGCAGTTGGCACAATTGCAGCATTTTAATCAAGACAAAATTCAAGGCCGGCAAACGGCATGTTGACGCTCTTGTTTTCTACCTAATGGAAATATTTAATTTCCAGAATGAACCAGCAGTCACCCCGGCTTTGCTTAATTCCAGCTTTGCCCCATAACAAACCATTCTCAAGGCCTGCACAGTGGCTTCCGCAGCCCAGAGTGAGGCTGGACACTGTGGCTTTTAGCTTGAGGTGCTATCTGATTGGTTTTCCTTACTGGGTACAGGGACTCTTTATTAAAACCCAGAAGCATCAAAGTGCTTTCCTCCATCACTTACAGAGGAGAATAACTCCCCAAATTGTAGAAAGAATTAAAATTTTATGACATTGTAGTGAAAGTGTTTGTCTGTAGGTCACCAACACGCCTAATAAAAGCTGGGAGAGCAGTCCCTGGCAAAGTTTCCATTTGCTTTTCTTTGAATTCATCTGCTGTGTTGATGGTGAGGCAAGAGATGCACCTTTTAATATTTGTGTCCCGAAGAAGACATTTCTGGATATCTTATTCTTGTCTATTAAATTGGTAAATGGTCAGTGTTTTTGTTTTGTTTCTGCTGCTGGGTTAAAGCATGCTGTCACAAGGCAGCTTCCGGGAGAAAGGCTTGCTGGTTCAGATTGCAGGTCACAGCTCATCATGACAGAGAAATCAGTGGCAGATGCTTTGAAGCAACTAGTCACACCACAGCCACCATCAGGAGCAAAGAGAAACCAGTGCTTGCAGGCCCGCTGGTTTGCTTGCTGTCTCCTCCTTTTAATCAGTTCAGGGCCCTCTTGATAGGGAATGGGACCACCCACAGTGGTCTCTCAAGACACTCCCTGCAGACAGGTGCACAGGCTAACCTGATCTCTACAAGGGTTCAGTCACTCTCCAGGCGATTCTTAGGGTGTGCTGAATTGGCAAATGAAAACTAAGCATTTTAACCATCAAAAAGCCAAAGAGGCTATCAAGCCGAATCATCATAAAAATATGGATCTTCATGTTGTTGTTGTTGGTGGTGGTGGTGATGCTGAGACTGTCTTGGTGGGCCTCCTATCATATTAGTGAGAAGAGCTGTGACTGCTTGTCACAGTCTCCTCCTTGTCTCTCGCTAGGCGAGGAAGCCCCTGCTTCCTAGTCTAATAGAACTTAAGGCCCTTTGCAGTCCAGCCCCTCCCTGCCTGTGTAGCTCAACTGGAATCTTTACAGTTAAGTTGCAAGTTGTTTAATCTTCCAGATCCTTCCTCCCGCTATAGACTTATCTCATTTTGTATGCTGTTAAGCTTAAACAGACTCTGGTAACCCAGACAAAGATACTTTTTCTCTTCTTCCTTCCTTCCTTCCTTCCTTCCTTCCTTCCTTCCTTCTTTTTCTTCCTTCCTTCCCTTCCCTTTCTTTCCTTCTTTCCTTTCTCTCTCCTTTCTTTCTTTCATTTCCTTTCTTTACTTTCTCTTCCTCCCACCCTCTCTTGCTTTTTATTTTTACTTCAGTGGAGATCTAGTAAACCAAGCACCAGATTTTTGTTACCAAACACCCAAAAGATTGTGTATGTGTGCAAAGCATAATAAACCGACTAGTTATGATACTCTATCAGGAGTCAGTGGTATATAATGTATTTTTATGGGTCAGAGGTATAAAGTGATATTCTCCATTAAAGTTATAATGATAA